>NW_028270162.1:48659417-49009300 GCF_037043375.1 Chiloscyllium plagiosum | reverse complement strand
ATTGCTGTGGTTATAAAAAGTGTTTATGAAGTTACAGAATGCGAGCAGGAGGCTAATGGGACGCTACCCTTTGACAGGAGAGTAACTGAATATAAAATAAAGAACGTTATGCTTCAGTTATATAGGGTGAGACCACATGATGAAAACCTTTTACAGTTTTGGTCTCTTTCTTTAAGAAAGGCTATAAATAGAGGAGGTTTATTGCATGGATAACTAGAATGAATGGCCTGTATTATGAGGGTGATTAGGACAGCTTGGGCTTATTTCACTGGAGCTTAGAAGAGTGGAGGATAATTCATTGGCGATTGTAAAATCCTGAATAGCCTTGACAAAGCGTATGTGGAAAGCATGTTGCCTCCTATCAGTGAGTCCAGAACTAGGGAGCAGAGTTTTAATACTGGGCTGGCCCTTTAGGATAAAGATGAGAAAAATAGTTTTTTTGAGGCCTGTGTGACTTTGAACCTCTTGTGCCTCAGAAGGTAATGGAAATGAAGTCACTGATTTTTTTTTTTAAGATGATGGTGGGAAGGTTCTGGTTAGGCAGGGGAATCAAGGGTTATGAGGGCAGATGGGAACATGAAACAGACCAGCCATGATCTTATTGAATGGTATAGTAGACTTGTGGGGCTAAACAGTTTACTTTTGACCTATTTTATAATGTTCGGATGCTCTCAAGGCCAGGTGTTCAAAGCAAATGACTCCAAACTCAACAAGGACATTTTAACCTACAAGGACGTAGAACAATTGATTTTTTTTTTTTAAACAGAAACCTTTGATTTTCATGGGAAGCTTGTGCGACTCCAGGAGCATTAGAGAGGCGAGCTTGCCCTGCTCCTTGAATTCCTTATGATCCTTTCCAAGCAAGGTGACCAATAAAAAAGGCTCTGTGTTTCATTACTTCAATTTATGCCTATACACTTTGGGACATTATGAGAATTGTATTCTGTCAACTTTTCTTTGCACTGTCAGCTAAAATTAAAGCAGCATAACTGAACTTCAATGTTTGAGGCAACCCAAGAAATCCTTATCAAGGAGCTTGGTCATTTGGCTTCAGCCATAGTATCATCATTGTCGGTCTAGCGAGACAGGGCCTTGAATACACACATATACCTCAACAAGGAACAGGAATCAGCACACTCCAAGCAGATCTCACCTCAGCCTGTAAGCTCTCCAATCGTGCAACGTGTTGGTTTGTTGAGGTGCTCTTCTCCTGGAACTCATCACGGAGATTGTGAACTTGCATTGAGAGCTGCTGCTCTATCTCCGCTGCCTAGGCAAAAATAAAAAGGGAGATATGGGACAAAATTGCAGATTACAGATGACTAGTCAAAGACTGGCACAGTACCCGTTTGCACTAGGAGAGTTTCACGAGCGCAGAGTTAACATTTGGCTTCAGTTAGAAGATTCTGTGAACTCTGCTTATTTAAGATTAGAGGAAGCACCACTGCTTGAAGAGAGCTTTTGGTTTTCACCTTGGCAAGGTTTACAGAAGTCTTGGCTGAAACTGGATTGTAAAATAGTTACACCTGAAAGAAGACAGTGCAGAATTGTTTAGAAATTGGTTACTTCAGTATAAACAGTTTAGAAAAAGTTACAAACGAGAAGTGTTTGATTAAAACCTTGAAGGGGGGTTGAAGCTGAGAAAGCCTAATCGCACTTAGGCAGAAAGACTCAATGCGGGTAACATTGTTGATGTGGTATACACGAACTTCCAGATGATGTTTGATACAGTACCACACAACAGACCTGTGAGGAAGTTTCCAGTCAAAAAGTATGGTGCTGGAAAAGCACAGCTGGTCAGGCAGCATTCGAGAAGCAGGTGAGTAGACGTTTCAAGCACAAGCTCTTCATCAAGAATGATGCTTGAAACGTTGATTCTCCTGCTCCTTGGATGTTGCCTGACCGGCTGTGCTTTTCCAGCGCCACACTTTTTGACTCTGATCTCCAGCATCTGCAGTCCTCACTATCTCCTGCGAGGAAGTTATTGATCGAGGACTAAAAGGACTAGTAGCAACTTGGATACAAAATCAGCAGAGTGGTAGGAAACAGAATAGTGGATAATGGATATTTTTCAGGCTGGCAGGAAGGTTTGTAGTGGAGTTCCCAGAGATTGGTATTGAGACCCATCCTTTTTCCGATACATATTAATAATCTGGATTTTGGCATGCAGGGGACAATTCCGAAGTTTTCAGATGGCACAAAACGTGAAAGAATTGTAAACTGAGGAAAGGCAATGTAGAACTTCAAAAGGATACTGACAAGTTGGTGGAACATGTGGATAGGAGGCAAATGGGTTTCAATGCATATAAGTGTGGGGTGATGCATTTTGGTCAAAAGAAAGACAACATAAAATAGAGGGCATAATTCTAAAGTGTCCTGGGTATATATGTGCACAAATTATTGAAGGTGGCATTTCAGGTTAAGAGAGTATCCTCAGTTTTATTAACATGTACATAGATTACAAGAAAAAGGTGGTGATATTGAACTTGTATAGAACATTTGTTCGACCTCAGCTGGACTACTGCATGCAGTTCTGGGCACCACATTATAGGAAGGACATGAACACATTGGGAGAAGACAAGAGGAGGAAATTCAGGTATGAGGTTATGTGGAAGAAGTTGGGATGGTTCGGTTTGGAGGGAAGGTTAAAAGGACATCTTTTTATGCTTTCAAAATCATGAAGAGGCTGGATATAGTGGTAAGGGGAAAGCTATTCCCATGCATAAATGAATAAAGACAAGATGGGATAGATTTAAAGTGATGTGCAAAAGATGCAAGAATGATGTGAAAAACAACTTTTCCATACAGCAGCTAGTTAGGGAATAGAAAGCACTACCTGGGAATGTGGCGGGGGCAGGGTCAATTGAAGTATTCAATAGGCTGTTTGGACAGAAATAATGTGTTAAATGTATAGGGTAAAAAGCAGGAGATTGGCAGTGGGTAATGATGCTCATTTGAAGAGTCAGTGCAGATACAATGGGCCAAATGGCCTCCTTCTGTTTTGTAATAAATGTAGTCCTGTATAAAGATTCAAGGAAAAGATAATCAAGTTCCATGGAATTGCAGATACAATTGACTCAAGCCCTATGTGTGATAGGGAAGAGGCTTCTCTCTGGTATTTGAGGACTATAATGGAGTGCTTTTGGGATTAATGGGATATTAGTTTACCGTGCCTTTCAACACCTTTAACCTTGTATGATATTTAAATAGTTTGGTTATTCTATTTTATGTTTCTTACATAATCAACTTCTGTTTTATTGTTAAAGCCAAATCTGCAGCACTTGTGTGTTTGTATTTCAGTGAAAAACCACCTCAAAAAGCCAAAACAAAAATAAACAAACAAAGCAGGATCTATCAAACTGGAATCTGACTTGTCGATAATAAAATCAGTTGGGATCATGACAAAAAATAATGCTGCACATTGTGTGGCCTAACAATGTCAACCATCGATGGCCAACTTCAGTCCCAAAACCTTTGACCATGGGGCCATAGTATCTAGCCGCCACTCCCACCATCATCAGGACAGGATTATTATGGAACCCTTCCTATTCATTTGACATGATCAGCCACAGCAACATACAAGTGACTAGACACCATCAAGCAGTTAGCAGTTTACTTGATGTCACTTCTGTTACTGTAACACTCATACTCCTACAAACACCTGCATTAAGCAGCTGGTGGTAAGTATTTCAGGATGACTGGAAACTGCCCTGTGTAAGTTCACCGTGAAAGCGAATCTGATGTACAGCCATCAGAAAACTCAGAGGGGGCACTGTAGCTACTAGAAGGCATTGCCTAGATCAGACATCAGATATTTAAGGCTCCCTTTCTGCTTTAATTTTGCTGCAGACAGACTGGCACTATATTTAATATTCCAGTCCTCCGGATAATGGCGTGGGAATAGACCAGTAAACAAGATTGAAGTGAAACTAACACAACAAACTGTGAAAAAAAACTCTCTCTGTGAAAGGTTGCTATCTTAAACAAAGTGATGCTGCTCATTAGTGATCCAGGAAGGGAGGAATCAGATTGATGGCAGTGACAAGTCACTATCGTCAGAAACCTCACTGGAACAGCTATGACAGCACTGTGGCTATATTTCCTGCAGGCCAGTGATTGCAAAAACAATGATTTCAAAAGGAAATTGAATAAGTGCATGAAAGAAATAAACCCGTCGTGGACTGATCTGGGAGTGATACTGACTGGATTGTTCTACTGGCATTCGCCATTCACTCAACAGAACAAACAGCTTCCTTGAGTACCACATTATTATTTATGACCCCTAAGTGCTGAGAGCTTGTAAAATCTATTTTGGTCTTTACTTGTTTCTATTCTGGGGTTTTCTTACTTTCTTCCAGTGATTGGTCCATTTATCCCTGGAAAGGTGAATGGAAGCACTGAATTTTTAGCAGTTCTTTTGTTTAACACGGATATTTGATATGTGTTCAAGGTAAAGAGAGAGATAAAGGGACTGGTACAGTTCCATAACATTATCTGGGCTCTTGACAATCATGGGCTGTCAATTCTAATCAGGCCAAGTCAACGTTCCATTTTAAAGATAACATTTAGGATTAATGGGAGCAGTGGTGAAGGGTATTCCAAGAAGTGTGTGTAATTAAGAGAGAGAAACTCAATGATCAGGTACTGGGGGAATTTCCAGTGAACATGCTGCAGGAATAGATCATTTCTGTGCAATCTCTCCTCCTGCAACCACATGGAACTGAGTGATTACATTGGGAAACAAGGTTTTCTCTCCCAAAAATCCCCACCATTATTCCACTCAGCAAGGCGGCAAATTCCAACAGGAAAATTCACCCAAGAGACTTTGCAACTGGATAAACATGGAGGCAAAGGAGATGCAATATTAAGCAGATGATGGAAGTGCTAAAAAACTGAAAACATGAATAATTGATTCCACAAGGTACTCATCCAAAGGGAAAGGCAGTGCCTTAGTGGTAATGCTACTGGACTAGAAATCCAGAGGCCCAGGAAAATGCTTGGTGGTCCTGAGTTCAAGTCCCACCCAGGCAGCTAGAGAAATTTAACTTCAGTAAATTTGGAATTGAAAAGAAGGCTAGTCTTGGTGTTAATGATGATGCCGATTGTAGTAATATCACTGGGAAAAGTAAATCTGACAACCCTACCTGGTCTGGTCTCCATGTGATTCCAGACACACAACAATGGAACAGACTTTCAAATGCCCTTTGAAATGGCCTGACAAATTGCATCAAACCACGATAAAATCTAAAAGATTAGATACTGGGCGGAGCACCAGGTATTGACAATATCAAGTCCAGCCTTGTTGATCCTGCAAAGTTCTTCCCATTAACATCTGGAGGCCAGTGCCAAAACATCAGTGCTGTCCCACAAAGTGGTCAAGCAACAACCTGACGCTGTCATACTCACTGAACATAGCATACAGTCCGAGATACCACAATCCCTGTGCCACTGGCAAGACAGATTCAGCAGCTGAGGCATACTGTTGAGGTGTTCCTCTGGGGTCCACGGCATCAGTGAAACATGGAGCAGAAACTCTCCAGTCTTTTTCTTAATCCCCAAGTCCAAAATGCATAATTGCTAGACTGGGTCTGTGACAGGTGGTGAGGGAACTAACAAAAGAGAATAATCAACCTGATGGTGCCCTCATGAATCTATCTATCCCAGATGCATTATGAGAAGTGTTCACCGCACAGTCCTTGTGGAGATGCTGAAGTCCTTCTATCATGTTGTGTGGCTCCATCCCATGCTACATTGCTCAAACTTCAAACAGATTTTGCAACTCAAATCTACTACGACACTGGTCCCTCAAAATCCACAAGCCATTAAGGGCATCTAGTGAGCTAAATCATGTCTTGTTGAAAATAAAAGGCAAGACTGTATTTTTAAAAAAGTTACCTTTGATACTTTCATGTCCCAAAAAAACTTTCACATGCAATAGATTACTTTGATGTTCAATTACTGTTGTTACGCTAACAAATTCAGCAACAGGACAAGATGGGTCTTGCGTTAGCATCAGATCTAAAAATGACACCTCCACCAATCCAGCTCTGCAGGGAAGTGCCAGCTAGGCACTGTGTTTGAACACAAGAATGAGAATTGAACCCATGATCTCCTGACTCAGAACAGAAAATGCAATTAGCTGAATCAAGGTGACATTTGAAATTTAGCCCTTAACCAGACACAAATTAGGTTATATGTTTATGAGCTGAAAACTACAAAAAAAAAAGGTTCCCAGACATGTTGACGTTTCAAGGTTAAAATCTCTTTAAATATGGCCTGGAAAAAAAAGCAAAGCTGAATGGCAACATTTCTTTTTCTTCCTATCCAGATACTAAACACACGGAAAATTAATAAAGATTAAAATACTTGCACAACCTCAATGCATTCTGTCCCTTCACTTAAATCACACCGTACTAACAGCTCAATGAATCGCATTATACAATGTAAATCCATAATAATTATGTCTCAACATCCTTTGAATTTATTAATAGTGCCGGGTTCCCATGGCTACTAAAAGTGGTAAACCTTTATCTGAACTCTCATTTTGCTACTTAAAATTTGGAGTTTTCTTATTTTCAAGCAACAACCAACATACATGTTATAATGAACTATCAAGGCCTGTGTAAGAAGGGCTTATGCCCGAAACATCGATTCTCCTGCTCCTTGGATGCTGCCTGACTTGCTGCGCTTTTCCAGCAACACATTTTTCAGCTTTGATCTCCAGCATCTGCAGTCCTCACTTTTTACCTGTGTATATATTAAGACTATTATGTATGTGGCATGTTCTGACACTACAACTCAGTGTGTGGTGAGCACAAAACCCATTCTTTCTCCCACATCCTCCCCCTCACAACAGTGAGGGGAACCAAATGGACAACCTGCAACATTATCCTGGGTAATCACCTCAGCACAGTTACAGTTTATATCCTGTACGTTCATAGAAAATCTCATGCTGGATTTCAGAGTTCCGACATTACGTGCAATATTATGTAACAACCAACTTGCAGATCAATGACTCATTGAATACACCTGCAAATGCAGACAAATCGGAAATAGGGAATGAACAGAGCCTATTGTAAAAGACAAAAAAATCAATAGAAATGTACAAGGCGTTGAAAGTCAGTCCAGTGAATTGTGGTTATTTAGAATCAGAGATGCACAGTACAGAAACAGGCCCTTCGGTCCAACTAGTCCATGCCGATCAGATATCCTAACCTAATCCTGTCCCATTTGCCAGCACTTGGCCCATGTCCCTCCAAACCCTTCCTACTTTTATACCCATCCAGATGCCTTTTAAATGTTGCAATTGTACCATTCTCCACCACTTCCTCTGGCAGCTCATTCCACACATGCACCACCCTCTGCATGAAAAAGTTGCCCCTTAGGTCCCTTTTATATCTTTCCCCTCGCACCCTAAACCTATGCCCTCTAGGGTGACTCCCCCACCCCAGGGAAAAGACTTTGTCCGTTATCCTATGCCCCTCATGATTTTATAAACCATTGTAGGTCATCCCTCAGCCTCTGACACTCCAGGGAAAAACAGCCCTAGCCTATTCAACCTCTCCCTATAGTTTCAACTCTGGCAACATTGTTATAAATCTTTTCTGAACCCTTTCAAGTTTTACAACATCCTTCCAATAAGAGGGAGACCTTTGACTAAATCTGCATTACCTCCATGCATGGTTAACTAAGAATTTCCAGACAGACATAGTTTAGCTGACAGACCAACCTCATTGTCAGTATAGTGATCTGAGCAATGAAAAAGATTATAATGTTTCTCCTCGTAGCACAACAGGTTTGTCTGATGATGTTTCTTGTAACTTCATGAACTGTTCTATATTCTTCCTTTATTTTTATCCTTTGCTGAGGTATAGCGACATATGAAGTACTACTGTCTGACACCTTCCCCGGATGGCCAGGCCTCACATGTGAACATGGAATATCCAGAAGCTGCCTTGACCTAGTCTTCCCTAGCCCAGAGATACTGAGGTGGGTTATTAGCATCTGTGCTTTTGTCCCTGCTGACATCAGTATCACAGCAAGCTGGATGAATCCTGTGAACCACAGAGCTGTGTGCTTTCCAACATTCTTCGTACCATTCATATCTAGCTATTAGTTTGCAGTGTTTCAAGATGCAGCTCATCATGCTGCATGATTAATGAGATGTTTTGTGACTTGACAGCTAAGGATCACCATTTTATAAAGAATAACACAGCATATGGTGGAGGCTGGTACAATTTAAGAGGCATTTGGATGGGTATATGAATAGGAAGGGTTTGGAGGAATATGGGCCGGGTGCTGGCAGGTGGAACTAGATTAGATTGGCATATCTGGTCGGCATGGACAGGTTGGACCAAAGGGTCTGTTTCCATGCTGTACATCTCTATGACTCTATAACAAACTCTAACAACAAAAGGAGCACAACTCTGCTATAGAGGGGAAATTCACTTTCTTTGTGGGACGTGGGCATCGCTGTCTGGACCAGTATTTATTGACCATCTCTAGTTATTCGAAAGGTGGTGATGGTGAGCTGCCTTCCTGAACTACTACAGTCACCTGCTGTGGGTTGACCCACAATGCCTTTAGGCAGGGATTTCCAGGATTTTGACCCAGACACAGTGAAGGAACAGCGATATATTTCCAAGTGAGGATGATGAATGGCTTGGAGTGGACCTTGAAGGTTCCCATTTGTCTGCTGTCCTTGTCCTTCTAAATGGAAGTTGTCATGGGTTTGGAAGGTGCTGTCTGAGGATCTTTGGTGAACTTTTGCAGTGCACCTTGCAGATAATACTCACTGCTGCTGCTGAGCGTCAGCAGAAGGAGCGGATGCTTGTGCATGTGGTGCCAGTCAAGCGGGCTGCTTTGTCCTGGATGGTGTCAAGTTTCTAGAGTGTTGTTGGAGCTACACCCAGTCAGGCAAGTGCGGAGTGTTCCATTGCATTCTTGACTTGTGCCTTGTAGATAATGGACAGACTTTGGGGAGGAAGAGATGAGTTACTCACCACAGTATTCCTAGCTTCTGGCATACGTTTGGAACCACTGTGTTTATGTGGAGAGTCTAATTATGCTTCTAGTCAATGGTACCCCCCAGGATCCCAGGATGTTGATAGTGGGGTATTCAGTAGTGACAACACCATTGAAGGGTCAGTGGTTAGGCTGTCTCTTATTAGTGGCCTGGCACTTGCATGGCGTGAATGTTAATTGGCACTTGTCAGCCCAATCTTGGATATTGTCCAGATCTTGTTGCATTTGAACATGGACTGCTTCAGTATCTGATGAGTCGTGAATGGTGCTGAGCATTGTACAATCGTTAGCAAAGGTCACTTCTAACCTTATAATGGAGGGAGGGTCATTGATGAAGTAGCTGAAGATGGTTGGGTCGAGGACACTACCCCGAGGAACTCCTGGAGCTGAGATAACTGACCTCCAACAACCACAAACACCTTCCTATGTGCCAGGCATGACTCTAACTAGTGGAGAGTTTGTCCCGATGATTCCTGTTTTGCTGGGGCTCCTTGATGCCACACTCAGTTATATGCAGCCTTGATGTCAAGGGCTGTCACCCTTACCTCACCTCTGAAGTTCAACTCTTTTGTCCATGTCTAAACCAAGGCTGTAATGAGGTCAGGAGCTGAGTGGCCCTGATGGATCCCAATTTGGGTGTCATTGAGCAGGTAATTGTCAATCAGGTGTTGCTTGATAACACTGTTGATGACACCTTCCATCACTTTACTGATGATTGAGAGGAGATCAATGGGGCAGTAATTGGCTGGACTGGATTTGTCCTGCTTTTTCTGTACTGGATTTACTTGGACAATTTTCCACAATGTCAGGTAGATGCCAGTGTTGTAACTATATCAGAACAGCATGTTCTGAAGCACAAGTGTCCAAGATTATTGCCAGAATGTTGCCAGGGCCCATAGCCTTTGTAGTATCCAGTGCCTCTAGCCATTTCTTGACATCACATGGAGTGAATCGATTGGCTGAAGACTGGCATCTGTAATGCTGGGGATCACTGGAGGAAGCCAAAATGGATCATCCAGTCAGCACCATGGCTGAAGACTGCTGCAAATGCTTCAGCCTTAGATTTTGGACTAATGTGCTGGACTCTTCCACCATTGAGAATGGGGATATTTGTACAGCCTCCTCCTCCAGTGATTTGTTTACCACCATTCACAACTGTACATGGCAGGACTGAAAGCTTAGAGTTGATCTGTTGGTTGTGGGATTGCTTAGCTCTGCCCATCACTTGCTGCGTACAGTCATTCTGCTATCACAGGGTAGTTCCATTCTCATGCAACCCTGTGTTATAAAAAAATTGCATCAGAGCAACATCATTTAAACTAATGGGGCCAGAATCGCGTTATAACCAATACACACTTTAAAAGTTTGCTCTATAGAAACAGTGTCCCCAATTAGTCAATTGTGTTGGAATGAAATCACATTAACGAAATGCGCATAATAGCAAAACGAACTGTATGCTGTTTGGCACGCAGGTAGTCCTCTTTATTGCTTCACCAGGTTGGCACCTCATTTTTCAGGTATGCTTACTGTTGCTCCTGGCATGCCTTCATGCACTCTCCATTGAAGCAGAGTTGATCCCCTGGTTTGATGGTGATAGTTGAGTGGGGGATATGCTAGGCCATGAAGTTGCATGTTGTGCTGGAGTACAATTTTGCTGCTGTTGATGGCCCAGAGTGCCTCACGGATGCCCAGTCCTGAGTTGCTAGATCGGTTTGAAGTCTGTCCCATTGAGCACAGTGATACTGCCACACAATATGATGGAGGGTATTTGCAATGTGAAGGCGAGATGACTTCTCCACAAGGATTACATGCTGGTCACTCCTACCTATGCTATCGTGGACAACTGCATCGGCAGTCAGGAGATGGTAAGGATGAGGTCAAGTATGTTTTGCATTCTTGTTCATTACCTGCTGCAAACCCAGTCTGACAGCAATGTCCTTTAGGACCCATCTAGTCTGATCAGTAGTACTGCTGCCGAGCTACTGTTAGGACCTGAAGTCTATGTTGACGATTCCCAGGGCAAGTCCCTCCTGAATGTGTCCCACTGTGCTGCCATCTCTGCTGAGTCTGCCCTGCTGGTGAGACAGGACCTATCCAGGGATGGTGATGGCGATGGTGACTGGGATATTGACTGTAAGGTACGATTCCATGAGTATGAGTATGACTATGTCAGGCTGTTGCTTGACTAGTCTGAGAGACAGCTCTCCCAGCTTTGGCACGAGCCCCCAGGCATTAGTAAAATAGGATTCTGCAGGGTCATCAGTGTCTTTTCTGGTGCCTAGGTCAATGCCCTTCAGGGAAGGAAACTGCTGTTCTTACTTGGTCTAGGCTAGATGTGGCTCCAAACCCAAAACAATGAGATTAACTCTTAACTGCCCTCAGGACAATTAGGGATGGGCAATGAATGTTGGCCCAGCCAGTGATACCTTAGTCCAATGAATGAGTTAAAAACAAAGGTGATCCATCTAGTTTCATTTCTTCGAGGCTTTGTACCAATTGAGTGGTTTGTTAGGCCATTTCAGAGGATAATTGAGAGTCAACACATTGCTATGGGTCCAGAGTCACATGTTGGCTAGACAGGATAAGGATGTTTGATTTTCTTTCTTGAAGGAAATTAGTGAACCAGATGGGTCTTTTTGACAATTGACAATAACTTCATGGTCAGATTCTTAATTCCAGATTTTATTTCATTATTGAAGTTACATTCCACTGTCTGCAAGGAATTGAATCTGGGTCCCCAGAATACTAGCTTCGTTTCTGGATTAACAGTCTGGTGAAGTACAACTGGGCCATTGCCTTCCCTTAATGCAGTGTCTAAACTAGTTTTGCTACTTGCAGTAAATCAAGAATAAGGGGCAATAGTCTCTAAAATACAGCAAGGTAGTTCAGGAAGCACTTTTTCAAAACATTAGTAGAAATCTGAAAGCTGTTGCCTCATAAAACTGCAGATCTTGGGTCAATTGAAGCTTTCAAAACTGAGGGTTTCTTTTGTTAGGTCAAGGATATGAAGTTTAAGTACGTGGAGTTAGGTGGTCATCAGCCACAATGCTACTGAATGGAAGAGTCCGCTCAAAAGGCTGAATATCCTACTTGTGTTTGCAATAACAATATTCATGAAATTATAAGGATGAGTAAAATCCACCCATGCTTTCCAAAGTGAATGATGATCAACTGCAATAATTCCAGTGGTGAGGGAGCAGGAGCTGGTCTCAACAAGCCGCCTTGACATGACTTTGGGGCTGTCCTTCTCCCAGCATGCCAGTTGGCAAAAGGCTCACAACCCTCATTGATCATTCCCACTGAGGACATGTAATCATCTCCTAAATTCACATTATTCATTTGAACACACCGAAGATGATGTGTAGCTCCCCAGCCCACTCAGCATTAACACTGTAACCTACATATGGAATGATCAGCCAAAGCGATGGGGTGTGCTAATTATAGCTTGAATATATATTAAAATTAGCAGCCAGTACAACAAAGCAATCAGCTTTCTTCCTGCAATTTTCACAGCTGCCCTCCTCAGTCTTGCATATTCCCAAAATGTTAGCAAGCTACTGTCAGTGAAAGAAACTAATTGTTTGCAGAATCGCTAAGCACCATGTCATTTCAGGAAGACCACGCCAGTTGAGCCTACTTTAGGATGTACTAAACTGTTTGTGCAACAACAACACACAATTCCAGGCTTTTGCTCTCCTTGGGCCTCCAGCCGTGCACTGGACACTTTGATGGGTTTCCCAGTTCATTCTTCCACTGACCACATCAGGAACAAGAGGTGCAGAGGTCTTTGTAATAGAGTAGCTCAATCACAGACTGAATTCCTAAACTTCAGGAGTGAAGTGCCTCTTTGATGAAACAAAGCTGTGAGATCTGCTGTCACATATAGGCGAGATAACAAGAAAAGAATTTGCATTTCTATCCCACAATCAAGCAGGCGATTTACAGGATGACAACAGGGTTTTAAATGTAACAAATGTTGTGAATAATTGAGAAACCTATTGAAAAGATATCAAGTAATATTTTCCTATTAAAGGGCACCCAGCACTTTAAAAACACTGCAAACATGTAGTATGAATTGACTTTAAATTAAACAAACATCTCGAGAATTACTTAGTTGTGCATAATAAAGCAACTGACGTGAAATAATTTCAAAACAGTTATGACAGCAAGAAAAAAATAAATTTGTCGGCTGATGGCTACAATAAAGCAACAAAACAACATACAAGTGGAAAAAATGAAAACAAGGGTGTGGCTATGATCACTGACCACCTGTAAACTTGAAGTAACGTGCAAATTTCAACAAAGCTAATCAAACATAGGATCAACCAATCAGGGAAATGGGGCTGGTTGATGAGGTGAACTGTTTATACATCACTGAAAAAACTTTATGAATACTTCGTGCCTATTGGACAGCTGTAAAGACTACCCATTTTTTTAAGAATACAACCTAGGAGAAATAGAAGTTTGGACACCGCTGTGTCCCAGGTGTATATTTTTCACAAGTTGAACATCAAAAGTGGAACTGTGTAGTGTTCGCTTATTATTCATTAGGCCACGTAACTTTAGGAGAAGCAGGATTTTGTACTCATGCCAAACAAGTACTTATGTGAGGTGAGGTTTGTTTGGATATCATGCAAAACAATATTTTTCATTGTATTTTGGTACATGTGGCAATAATAAATCAAATCAAAATTGAAGTGGGCATTAGGCTGGGTTGAACAGCTAAGCAAAAGATTCGGACTTTTAAGTTTAAGCTTGTCACAGATCGGCAATGAGACGGTTGAACTGAAAACCGGCAACCTTTCCCTCACTGAGAGGGAAGAAAACATTGCAGGACCCTGAAAGAAATTCTAACTCAGACTTAGTCCAACATATCAATGACTGAACATGAAGAACTGTGAGCAATTCATTTTATTCCATATTTCTGCTTTCATCATTCACACAAATGTGTGTCTTTAGGTTTAAAAGAGATACAGAGACATACAGCACAGAAACAGATCTTTAGGTCCAACTAGTCCACACCAACCATGTTCCTAAGCTAAACTACTTCCATCTGCCTGCGCTTGGCTCTTATTCCTCCAAACATTTCTTATTCACATACCTAACCAAAGGTCTTTTAAATTGTAACCGAACCCGCATCTGTCATTTCCTCTCAAAGGTCATTCCACACATGAACCACTGTGTAAAAAAAACTTGCCCCTCATGTTCTTTTTAAAATTTTCTCCTCTCACCTTAGCTCCTAAGTCTTGAAATTCCCCACCCTAGGGAAAAGACAACTGCCATTCACCTAATCTACACCCATCATGAATTTATAAACCTCTGGTCACGCCTCAACCTCCTACACTCCAACGAAAAACATCCCAGCCTATCCCTATAATTCAAACCTTCCATTCCCAGCAACATCCTGGTAAATCTTTTCTGAACCCTCTGCTGCTTAATAATATCCTTCCTATAAAGGGGTGACCAGAAGTGGACACAGTATTCCAGAAGTGGCCTCACCAACCTCAACCTGATATCCCAACTCCTATATTCAAAGATCTGAGCAATGAAGCCAAGCGTGTTAAACCACCCTGTCTATATGTTATGCAAACTTCAAAGTAATTATGTACCTGAATCCCTAGGTCTCTTGGTTTGTTCTGCAACACTACACAAGATCCTGCTTTCAAATGTATAAGTCCTGCCCATGTTTGTTTTACCAAAATGCAATACCTCACATTTATCCAACCAGCTATTCCTCAGCTCATTGGGTCAAGTAATCAGGATCTATTTGTAACCTTAGATAACCTTCTTCATGTCCACAATACCATCAATTCGTGCCATCCACAAACTTACTAACTATGACTTTTATATTCTCATCTGATTCATTTATGTAAATGACATTGTATCATAGCAGTTAATAACACATTAGCCAAGGCTTGAGGATTGGCAAAGGAGTTAAAGGTAGGATTTACTGTAAAGGCTGAAAGGCAGAGATATTTAACATATTGGTACAGTATGTGTGTTTGGTGGAAATACAAGGGGGATGAGGTAAACAAAGTGGTGAGTCACTTGAATTAACAAGAATTCAATTGCAGCTCGGGCAGCTTGAACATGGGAAAGGAGTAAATGGTTTGAAATATAAAGAGTTGAAAAATGTGGTGCTGGAAAAACACAGCAGGCCAGGCAGCATCCGAGGAGCAGGAGAATCGACGTTTTGGGCATAAGCCCTTCTTCAGGGGGACTTATGCCCGAAATGTCGATTCTCCTGCTCCTCGGATGCTGCCTGGCCTGCTGTGTTTTTCCAGCACCACATTTTTCAACTCTGGTACTCCAGCATCTGCAGTCCTCACTTTCTCCTAGTTGAAATATAAAGACAAATGGAACTTAAAAGAATTGAGCTTGAGGAGAAAACAAAACAGAAGGAAAAGAGCAAGTATTTTAGGGAGAGGAAAGCAACAAGAAAGAGAACATGAAAGCCTCGGGTTTGAATTGCAAAGGGAAAGGGAAGAGTTGTGAGAAGGGGAGAGAAATGGAGAGAAATAGAAAGAAAAAGAATACTTATTTAGAAGGCTGCATTTAAATAAAAAGGCTTCAGATATAGAAGATGGCTCTGAGTGAGAAAAATCCAAGCCATAGTCTAAGTGTCTAATTTTGTACAGACACCATCAAAATTTAAGGAAACCTATGCAGAGTCATTCTTCATAAAAAACTGAAAGAATTGCAAATGATGTGAAACAGAAACAAAAACAGAAGTTACCGGAAAAGCTCAGCAGGTCTGGCAGCTTCTGTGAAGAGAAATCAAAGCTATTGTTTCGGATCTGGTGACCCTTCTTCAGAATTGATGGTAGTTAGGAAAATATTGGTTTATACATAGAAGACAGGGTGGGGATGGTGGCAAGGGGTAAATGATAGGTAGGGATAGAGCCCAAAGAGAGAAGAATGGTCATTTGAAAAGGTAGCAAAACAAATGAAAGGAGCAAAAGATCACTGGACAGTCTGCATGCAGAGCAGGTTAACAGTCATAGCCCATGATATTTATGAGGCACTGATAGAGGAGGTTTCTATACATTATGATGCAGTTAAAGACAGGGGTGTAAGAATCCATTCCCAAAATATACAGGCAAATGTTTTGAAACTTTAGGAAACAGCCTGGGCAAACTCTGAAGTTGAAAGGGTAGACCAAAATAATTTTTAATCAATGGATATGGGTATTAGGATAAATACCATTTGTGAATATCTGGCAGAGATCTTTCTCTTAGACGATTTTAAAAGCTCACATTTAATAATTGAACCCATGTTGAAGATCAGAGGATAGCAACTGTGTGACACGCAAGAGGAATGGCTGAGGATTATGAGCTGATCCGTAAAATTCAATCTTTTTTCCGTCACCCCAAAAAAACTCAAAGGATAGAAGGTTGGAGAGTGAAAGGAAGGCAAGTAGACAGAAAAGACAGAACAGCTGGGAAAGCCCCAGAAATTCTTGTTCAAACTGGAAAAGAAGATGCTCAGGATTGAAGTGATCATTGTGGTCCCAAGTGCTTCCATTGTAAGCAATGGGCCAATTTCGTTAAGAATGCTGGAAATTGCAAGGGATATCCACGGGACTTTCTGGAGTTTGTAAAAACAAGTCCGACAAAACAACTCTGAAAGAAAATATCACAGATACAATTGTAACTCTAATTACAAATTGGAGACTAAAGGTAAACATGGCTAAGAGTGAATTAGAGATGAATAATATAGATGAGAGATAAAAGTATTTTTATCGAAAGGAAAGGTAAGTCCTTTCTCTTCAAATGATACAACTAACCCCATAACTATGTTAAGGGATATAGGAGGTACTTAAGCTCTCTTGCTGGAGAAAAACATAGTATTTTTCTCCAGGGAGTGCCAGTGTACTGCAAGTTAAAGTTTTAATAAGTGGGAAAAGTGGAGAAGTCCAAACCTATTCCATTGTAAAAGATGCACTTAAAGTGTGACTATGTCCAGAGCAGTGGCAATAGGAGTTGTTCAGAAATTACCCCTTGACAAAATTGAATGGCTTGAGTGATTTGGCTGGAGTAAAAGCTAAAGCTTCACCTATAAACACAGAAAATGCCAAGTAAGGTAACAGAGATGGACCAGTTACAGGAGATATTTGTCCATTGTATAAGATGGCCAGAGCAATACTTCAACAAAACCCAGCACAAGTACACAATCCTTTACCTGAAATCCTTGGGGCCAGTTCTTTTTTGGAATTTTTTGGATTTCAGAATAAATGACATTTTCACAATGAAATTAAAAATAAAACCGTAACAGCAGACGCACGTGTGAATGGTACTAGCGCTGAGACACAAGTGACGTCTACCCGTGCTGGGCCACGCCACCACATCACATCTGAGTGGCATGGTTCAAGTGGGTGTAGAGTTGGGTCACCTGTTTGCATGTCAGAATGACACTCCACACTCCATGAAAATAATTGCAGATTTCTGAGCTTTTTGGATTTTCGGATAAAGGATTGTGTACCTGTACCAGAGGTCACAGTAATATCACAAAGGTACATTTGAGCAATCCAAACATTCTTAAAAATGGTAGACAGTCATAACCTACTATCCAATCAGCCAATACTGAAATACTGGGCTAGTTAGACACCATAATCACGTACTTAGAGTAAGGACAATAGGAAGATCTGGTATGTTATTTAGTAAATTCAAGAAAATCTTTAGACATGCAGAAGGGTATAAAATATTAGCCAGCTGTGATGTGGATGTGGGTGAATCAGTACCAATAAAACCAATAGCCTTATTGTTTAACTCTGGAACGGAGCAGAAACACTTGCTAGAAAATCATTAGATTAGATTAGATTAGATTACATTACAGTGTGGAAACAGGCCCTTCGGCCCAACAAGTCCACACCGACCCGCCGAAGCGAACCCACCCATACCCCTACATTTACCCCTTACCTAACACTACGGGCAATTTAGCATGGCCAATTCACCTGACCCTGCACATCTTTGGACTGTGGGAGGAAACCGGAGCACCCGGAGGAAACCCACGCAAACACGGGGAGAACGTGCAAACTCCACACAGTCAGTCGCCTGAGGCGGGAATTGAACCCGGGTCTCAGGCGCTGTGAGGCAGCAGTGCTAACCACTGTGCCACCGTGCCGCCCATTAGATTGAACCCTAGTCAAAGCATTTGGAGTTCAGTGTGGGATCAGATCCTAAACCCGATGAGTCAACAAAGTTCTGCAGAGACTACAGAAAAAAACAGATAAAAGTAACAAAAACAGATAAATAACCCATTTTGTCCTTTAGAATTCTGTATCAGTATGGATGGCATGCCCCATTCCTCACTAAGATTGATCAATTGAAGGGGTACTGGCAGGTAACAGTAACATCAAGAAATAAAGTGATGTCAGCTTTTGTTGCATCAAATGGGTTGTATTCATGTCAGGTCATGCCACTCAGGTTTAAATGTTCTGGTTGCATTCCAAAGACAAGTTGCAAATTATTGCCCTTGTGTAGCTTATTGAGTTGATACATTAATATATAGCAAGGAACATGTAAAACAGTTAAAAGTCTTAATTAAGTAGTTAGAGTTACATACAGAGCTGGCTTAATAGTAAGTCTTGCCAAAAGAGAGTTTGAAAAAAACTCAAAAGTACCTTAACGAGGACCCAGAAAAGGACATGGGCAAGTGTTGCCAGGAACAATCAAAGTAGACTCTTACAGAATATCCTGTACTTAAAACTATAGAAGAGATTTCTGGGAATGTGTTTCTTCATCAGAACTTTATGCTTAACTTCAGCATTGTAGCTGTACCCTGAACTGATTTATTGCAAAAACAAGCAAAGGCACTTTGGCCAAAAGAGTGGCAAGCAGCACAATTCCTGACTTTGTGAAGACATTTAAAACTCAACTTGCAAAATTATTTTGATGGAGCTTGCTAATTCAATCTTATAAGAAGTGCTCATTGTGCTGGAAAAGATTTCACAATTGCAGACACATCATCAGGAAAGTAATGATGCGAGAGAGGTTGAAACTTTGAGATAAAAAGTCACCGAGAAATTGTATAAATCCTGCATAAAGAATTAGTGAAGGTGGATGTACATATTTCTGCATTTTGTTGCATACACGACATATAGTGGGTTTTATTATATTCCTCCCACCAGGTTTGCGACACAGCACACTTTTAAAAATAAGAGTCATAACAGACAAAATCAGATATGAGTAAAAAGTCCTAGAGGCAAGTTATTAAAATTATGAAACATCATTCACTGGTGTTTTAGGATAGTGTTTGTAAAAAAGTTATCATTTGGGAATATATTACTAAATTTCGGATAAATCAGTGGGATTAGTGATGGCATTGACCTGACTGTAAAGGCTGGGAGGAAATGAATAAGGTGAAAAGGGAAGATTCTGATATAAAACAAAGAGTTGCGGATGCTGAAAATCAGAAATAGCTGGAGAAACTCAGCAGGAATTGTGTTACTGAAAGGAAGGCGACGGAAACCTACATTCAAGGATAATCAGCTCTGGCAAAGTCCACAAAAGACTTTAGTTTCCTGAAACCTACAAAGATAAATAGCTTTACAGAATCAACAGGTCTTTTTTCTGAGATTAAAGGTTGTTGTATTCAGAGATAATTCATTAACACTTCTAGTTGAAGAGTGATTGTTGGATATTGTTCCCATCATGGAGAGGGGTACAGGAAGCCAATTCTGGGACTAAGTTGTATGCTTTCCTTGAAATTCTGGAATATTGTGGGTACAAGCTTTGATCTTGAGTAGTTTGCAACACAGAATTCAGGGAACAAAAGCCAGGTCTGCACCTTAAACATAGAAAACACTACTTTACGGGAGATCATGTTTAGTTTGCTGATATTGCTCGCGAGGAAAAAAATGCTGAAAGACTTACCCAGCTCAGAGCTTGAGGAAACAATCTACAAGAAGCCTGTAGGAAGAGCAGTTCAGCTTGGAAATAACTAGAGGGTGAGAGTCTGTCAGCGGCTATAAAACAATCTGGGACCAAACGTTGTACAGGATCAGCGTGTGGAGACAGAAGGAAAACATACCGTGCCTTTCCAAACTCTGGGAGAGGAGTACTGGCCCCAAAGGACTTTTTTCTGATTTTGTTAAATTACAAAGCAAGAAGACGGTGATACCCAAAGGTTTACAAGTATGAGATTCTGAAGGGAAGTTGGAGAGTCACTCAGCCAAAAACTACAGGAAGAACATATCTATAGCGATTGGAACAAGGTCGGCCAGGTAGATCTCATGGAATAAGAGTTCCCTGATTGGGGCTGTTCACCCAAACCAATCAGGGAGCCCTGGCTGACAGATATAAACCAGAGTCTCTGGGATTCTCCTCACTCAAGGGACTGGCTCTGAACTAGCTGGTCAGAGTCCATGTACTGTGCACAAGTAAATAAAGGGTGACTTGGTGACAGGATACTGGCCTCCATAGAGATCTCTCAGTAACTCCACTATATCGTGTGCTTTGGAGAATAGCTGGGAGAAGTCAAAATGAATTTGAGAGCACTGTAACATACTGGTTTGGTTCGACGAATGGACTTTCAAGAACACATAGCGAATGAGGGAACGCTTGGGTGAAATCCAGAAGTAGAGGGGAACTGGATTAATACCTTAGTCTTGTTTAGTTTACAGAGCTTGCTTTTTGAATTTTTAATATAAAGTTTGTTTTGTTATAAAATGCCAAATTTTGCAGCATCATTATTTCAGTTAACCACTAAAAGTTTGAATTTCACTAATTGTTAATTAACTCGATGCAGTTCATAACAAAGGTATATCATCCAGTTCTTTTTGGTAAATTTTTATGCTCAAAGCAAAAAGCACCAGTAACAGGAAATGGACTATATTCTATTTCGGCACCATCTTAGTTTCAGGTACCTTTAGGTTTGGTACATCAATATTAAATTAAAAGCTATTTTTGGTACGTAAGTTAGCTTGCTGAGTTTGAAGGTTTATTTTCAGACATTTCGTCACCATACTAGGTAACATCATCAGAGCGTGTCTCTAGTGAAGTGCTCGTGCTATGTCCCACCTCTCTATTTATAGGTCTTGGTTTCTTAAGGTGGATGATGTCATTTCCGGTTCTTTTTTTTTTAAGGGAAGGTAGATAGAGTCTAAATCGGTATTAAAGCTAATTTGCTTGAACCACCTGATTTATCTCTAGTCTTGGTCAACCAAAACCCTCCACACAAATATAACACTTCCAACGTTTTTGTGCAGTCTAAATGAGACCAATATATTGGCAGCCCTAATGCTCACCAGAACTTCCCAAGTCCAGTGCACATCCCAACCCTTTACTTAGTTTGTGTTGGTCCAAGTAGGGGAAGGCAGCGCACTGACACATTCCAGTGCTTTATGAGCTGCTCTCAGATGCTGCGAGGCAGTTGGGCTAAGATGAACAAAGGGATGATGAGGGAAGGAATCTGTTGCATTTACTTTTTCATTCACTCATGGGCTGCTAGTGTTGCATTTAATGCCCATCCGTCATTGTTCTTGAGGAGGTGCCATTAAACTGCTGCAGTCTGTGCCCTGTAGGTCGACCCACAATGTCATTAGGAAGGGAGTTCCAGGATTTTGACCCAATGACTGAAAGATGATTGTTTTTATTTTCAACGGCAGGACAGTGAGTGGCTTGGAGGGAAACTTGCAAGTGACAGTATTCTGATGACCATGTCATTCTAGATGAAAGTGGTTATGGGATTGGAAGGTTTTAACAATTAAAGTTTTGGAAGAGGTTATACTGGGGAATGTGTCTTAGGACATTAGAAAGATGAAATATCTATAGATAGATAAAAAAAGGGAAAGATAAATAAGAGAGAGAGACAGGGAGATCGATAAATAAGAGAGAGAGATCGAAAAATGAGAGAGAGAGAGAGAGACACATAGATAAATAAGAGAGGGACATAGATAGATAAGAGAGGGACATAGATAAATAAGAGAGAGAGAGAGAGAGAGAGAGAGAGAGAGAGAGAGAGAGAGAGATAAGAGAAATAGAATCCCCACAGTGTGCAAACAGGCATCAGCCCAACAAGTCCACACTGAATGTCTGAAGAACATCCCACCCAGACTCACTCCTTTTGCCCAATCTTCATAATCCTGCATTTCCTATGGCTAATCCATCTAAGCTACACATCCCTGAACACTATGGGCAAATTAGCATGGCCAATCCGCCTATCCTGCACATCTTTGGATTGTGGGAGGAAACCAGTGCACCCGAAGGAAACCCATGCAGACACAGGGAGAATGTGCAAACTCCACACAGGCAGTCACCCGAGGCTGGAATCGAACCCAGGTTCCTGGCGCTGTGAGGCCGCAGTGCTAACTACTGAGCCACCGTGCTGCCCAGCCTGTAATCTGGGAAATCTCAAACCTTGACAGGTTTTAAACATTTACATGGGCAGTGAAGCACTGGCAATAGGCAGAACTGTGCAAGACCGCACATGAGAAACTGATAAAGCCCACAATGTACAGTGGCAAACATCTCTCCTCCAGAGAGACCCACAATCTACAGGATAACCACAGGGTGCAAAGTGTGACTCAGCACCTAATTGTCACTGGGCTACAACACTTTTTCCTTGGTTTTTTGAGCTACAATTCACATCTGCTTGGAAACAATGTGAGCAGCATCCAGTTACCACGTCATATTCATGACTGTAGTGTGGCCACAAGCAGCTCTTGTTGCAAGCTGGTCTTTCCTGTGCTGCCAGTGTTCTCTGCGCTCTGCAGGGAGCAGTGAGGCAGCAAAACTGAAGAAAGCACATGATCAGGGCACACTTCCATTTTTTTGGGGTACAGTTCCTATAAAAAGGGGAAGCTGCAGCAATGTACTGCAATCTTGTGGATAATTCCATTGGTGCACCGTGGGACAAGGAGAACAGCACAGCAGCTCAGGGAAAGGTTTCCACACGTTCGTGATGCTACTTGGTCAAAGAGGTAGCAGGCCAGAAATTCCTGCCAAGTGGGCAGGAAATCATCTGAACGACAAGAGAGCAAAGATGGTTAATGCCTAGAGTTTGGCTCCTAGAAACAGCAAAAAATTCAAAATGACCTCATTTCTGATGCCAATAAATGAATATATATCACTCACTAAATGCCAAGTGTTCAAACGCACTTTACCCTCATCAATCACCCAACAGCATAGATTGACATTCAGGCTCTGCCTGACATCCTTAGATTAGATTAGATTACAGATTAGATTACAGTGTGGAAACAGGCCCTTCGGCCCAACAAGTCCACACCGACCCGCCGAAGCGAAACCCACCCCTACCCCTACATTTTGTCCCTTACCTAACACTACAGGCAATTTAGTATGGCCAATTCACCTGACCCTGCACATCTTTGGACTGTGGGAGGAAACCGGAGCACCCGGAGGAAACCCACACAGACACGGGGAGAACGTGCAAACTCCACACAGTTAGTCGCCTGAGGCGGGAATTGAACCCGGGTCTCTGGCGCTATGAGGCAGCAGTGCTAACCACTGTGCCACCATGCCGCTCACTGTGCCACCATGCCGCCCACAACAATTCAACACACAATTTCCAATCATGCCAGCCCCACTGATCACTACACGTCTCCACCAACTTACAGCTATTACACCATGCACAATATCCCAAGCATACTGACGATCAGTCACTAGATGATTCAATTACTATAAATAATTGCACCATATACCATCAAGCTCTTTCACAAATTAACACATGAAACCTTAATACAAAAATGCTCTGGTAGAAAAATAAGAAAACTCTCAACATAGCTAACCTATTAACAAGATTTGAAGAAAGACTGGTAAAGGTGAAGAGAGACATCTGAAAACTAAGACCCTGAAAGTAGTTTATATTTCTTCTTGGTCATGCACTTACAGATACTATGGAACTCTGACTAAGCATTACTGGAGATGGGGCATGGTGATGGAGGAGTAAGTGTGAAATATTGTGAAATCCACCCTCTGAGTTGGAACAAAGTGCTTGTCCTTCAGATCTGATAAATCACAGTTAGGGGTAAATCAGAACAATAAACTGTGAAGGACAGAATGTAAATACATACACCATACAAGATCTACACATCCTCGAGCAGGGAAAAGTTGTTGAACATGGCAATTAATTTTTTGCTTGCCATTAGATTTTTAAAAATTCACTAATGCTAATTAAAGAGTTAAAAGCCAGATTCACTTTCTGATATCCTATATAAGAGATACAGTAGGGACATTTAAGTGACTCTTGGATGATAGTACAATGAAGGGTACTTAGGTTAGTTTTATCTTAAGAGTAGGATAACAGGTCGGCACAACATCGAGGGCTGAAGGCCCTGTACTGTGCTGCTCTGTTCTATCGAAATTTGAAGGCTAGACGTAACCAAGAAACACATTCCAAATATGACTGGATGTGAACTTTGTTTAGATGCATGTCTGAGTGGCAGCAGGTCATTTAAACATAACAGCAGTTATTCACACTGAACAAAGCCCTTGTAATTATTCTGAAATTATAGGTGGGCATTGCTGAAAACAATGAATTTCCCTGGAACCTTTGAAAGGCATTACATTGAAATTCGGAAGAATATTAATTGAGGTGAATGAGGCAAATACTTAATAGGAAGAGAGAATGAAGCACCACTACAGTACAGGTTTGAATTTCGTGGCCCAGTTTTTGCTGTAAAATTAATGGCGAGGCCAACAATACTTACTGCTACCAAAAACATAACAAATGTGGCAGCAACTACCAATGATTATATATGTAGTTAAACACAGAAATCAAGAACCCGTCTGAGTTGACCACGTCTCTCAAAGTATTGTGATATCCATATTTTGCCCAGAATCCCACCACGAAAACATATGGAATACATGAAACAATGTTCCAGAAAATAGAGAACTTGTCCATTCTTTGCAAGTGGTTTTTCTTAAAACAATACAGAGAACATAGTATCAAATTTAAAATAAACACTTGGTCTAGCATCAAATACCAATTGTAAAAGACAACTGCAAACTTCTACTAACGCTGGTCTGTAGAGTTTCCTCATTTCACTTCTAAAAAATTTGGCTCTACATTTTAACAATGTGTCTTTGTCCAAGGTTTCCTTAGCAGTGGAAATAGTTTCTTTCTAGCCATTTTTCTTAATATCAAATCATCCCACTCTCTCCTCACTTTGGTAGGAAAAAAGAAAGGCAGAATACTTTTTTTAAAATGGAGAGAGATTGGGAAATACTGGTGCCCAAGGGACAAGGTGTCCTTGTTCACAAGCTACGATAAGCTAGTATGCAGGTGCAGCAAGCAATTAGGAAGGCAATACATATGTTGGCCTTCATCACAAAGGGATTTGAGTACAGGATCAAAGTGTATACAGTTGTATACAGCATTGGTAAGACCACATCCTCAGTATTGTGTATAGTTTTGGTCTCTTTGTCTCAGAAAGGACATACTTGCCATAGTGGTAAGCTAGCAAATGTTTGCCAGACCAACCCTGGGAAGAGACAGGCTTGTCTTATGAGGAAAGATTGAAGAACCAGGGTCTGTACTCTCTAAGGTTTAGAGGAAAGAGTTTACATCACCCAATGAGGTCATTAAGCTAAATTTACAAAACTCTTACAGGATGTGATACAATGGATGTGGATAGGAGATTTCCCCCAGCTGGGGAATCCAGACCTGGATAAATAACCTCAGAATAAGAGGCAGATCATTTAAGACTGAAGAGGAGGAAGAATTCTTTCACTGAAAGGATGGTAAATCTTTGGAAAGTTCCCTGCTCCAGGGAAATGTGGAAGCATAGTTATTGAGTAGGTTCAAGACAGAAAGAGAGATTTCAGGAGACAAAATGTTTCCAGGGATTGGAGTAGTTGAACCAATGCTCGACTTCTCCACTTGCTTAATCTCGACATATAAAAGGTAAAAATCCATACAGATTTTCATTTTTTTTCAGAACATTTTAGTGATCCCTGGATATGAACATCCAAATATTTTTGACCTTTCATTGTTTGCTGCCTTTAATCATTGAGAATATGCTCTGGGCTAAACTTGTTAGGTCGAAAACCTCATATTTGCTTCCATTGAAATCCATTTGCCAAGGTTGAATCAATTTATTTAATCTGGCAGTAACTTTGTATTTTTACACAGTTTATATGTCCAGTTTATAATGCTACCCATCACTGCATAATTAGTCCAAAGATGTGCAGCTAAGGTAGATTGGCCATACTAAATTGCCCATAGTGTCCGGGGATGTGCAACCTAGATGGATTAGACGTAGAAAATGCAGGAGTACTGGAATATATTGAGGGAGGTGGGATGTTCTTCAGAGGGTTGGTGTGGACTTGATGGGCCAAATGGCCTACTTCCACACTGTAGGAATTTTATGATTCTAAAATACCTGGATGAGTGGTTTTCTATCCCTAACTTGTTAATAAATTTAAAAATCACACAACACCAGGTTATAGACCAACAGGTTTAATTGGAAGCACACTAGCTTTCGGAGCGACGCTCCTTCATCAGGTGATTGAAGGAGCGTCGCTCCAAAAGCTAGTGTGCTTCCAATTAAACCTGTTGGACTATAACCTGGTGTTGTGTGATTTTTAACTTTGTACACCCCAGTCCAACACCGGCATCTCCGAATCATTGTTAATAAATGTAATAAACAGTTAAGGTCCAACTTGTTAATAGATGTAATAAACAGTTAAGGTCCAACACAGATATTTATGGGACGGCATCGGTTATAATCTTGTATTTATTTATTTACAGAATGTGGTGTTGCTGGCTAGCTCAATATTTGCTGTCGATCTCTAATTGTCCTTGAGAAGTGGGTAGCTGCCCTGTTGAATCACCGCAGTCTGTGCATTTACACACATTGCTGTTTGGAAAGGAATTACAGGAGCTTGGCCTGCAACAGTAAAGGAAGATTGATGTCGATCTAAGTGTGGATAGTGTGTGACAGAGGAAACCTTGTAGTCACAGTTGTGTTGTAAAAACAGATTTTGTGCACGGTGAGGACTAACGAATGTAACAATTTTGTAACGAAAATAGAAATTGCTGGAAAAGCTCATCGGGTCTGGCAGAGAAACCAGAGTTAACACTTCAGGCTCAGTGACCCTTCCTCAGAACAGAGAACAGTTTGGAGGAAGGGTGACCGGACCCGAAACATTAACTCTGATTTCTCTGCTCAGACGATGCCAGACCTGCTGAGCTTTTCCAGCAATTTCCGATTTCTAGCATCCGTAGTTCTATTGGTTTTAATAACTTTGTAATTGGGTTTTTGATATTTGTTCAGTGTTAAATGTTGGCCAGGAAACACAGTAAAACCACTCCTCAATCCCTTGAAAATAATGGAGTGGAAATGATTTATAACCAGCTAAGATGGCAAAAAGGCTCTCTCAGTTCAAATCTTATCTTAGAGCCAGCATTTCTGAAACTACAGCACTGAGCATTGTGATCAACTGCAAACAGATATTATATATATATATATAAAATATAAGCATGTTTCTGCTACTTATTCACATTTGTTTAGCCAGTCTAAAATGAGTGCTACAAGGTGTATTGAAACTTAGTTCTCACTGAAGAACATAAAAGACAGAAGGATTTTGCAAATTTGGAAGTTTTACTTTGAACCCCATATTAATGTGGGTGGAATGTGTTCAACCTTAGAGCTTGGAGAAAGGGAGACTATTGCACTGTAGCAGATTCCAGAGAGTTTGGACAACTGCAAGATGATCTTATCAGAGGCAGGAATATCGTCATGATCCCCACAGAAAGTGTATCATAGTCCCACTGTTCCCAGAGACATAACAACGTTAAAGGTTTAATTAGACTACTCAAAGACCTCAAACTTCCTGTGCGATTAACTCAGACGCTGGCCAGGTTGGTGTACTTAACAAGAAACTCACAGTTTTTTTTAACAAAGAAATCAGTTGTAAGCACAGACAAGCAACATATGAAATATTAATGTATGACTCTACCCCCATCTTAGACCACTGCACATACATGCAGACAGATAGTAAAGGAATTGTGGGTATGGTGATAAGGAGGATTATCAGATCAGCCATGATCTCTCAGAACGGCAGAGCAGAATCAATGATTCAGATGAACTATTTCTGGTTATACAAGCACCTTATGGTCTTAGTCACTTGGTCTTGGTTAGAGGCAGCAGCTTCAAGTCAAACAGTGAACAAGAATAGCTAACTTCCAATTTCTGTTACTTCTCCACAAGGAGGGAGAGAGATGCTGTCCTTTTTAGATCGTGGAGGTTTCTCCCCGTTGTATTGTTCCTACAAAGGCTGTCCACCTGCCAAAGAACCAGACAGCTGTTGTCATGCTGATGACTGCTGACCCACACAACTATCCAGTTTGAAAACAATCAATCAACAGTCTGTCTTTGGGAAAAGTTGCACCAAACTCTCACCACAGTGCAGATGAATCTCTAGCATCATTCCTTCTTGCTTGGACAAAGTGTAAAGACAACTCAGAATAAGTTCTAGTAACCGGTTTAAAAATGCAATACATCTCTCCATAGACTCCTCAGTTTCTAGCAGTTTGGTTATATTAGATTAGATTTCCCTACAGTGTGGAAACAGGCCCTTCGGCCCAACCAGTCCACACTAACCTTCCGAAGAGTAACCCACCCAGACCCATTTCTCTGTGACTAATGCACTTAAAACTATGGGCAATTTAGCATGGCCAATTCACCTAACCTGTACATCTTTGCAATGTGGGATGAAACCGAAGCACCTGGAGGAAACCCATGCAGACACAGGGAGAATGTGCAAACTCCACACAGACAGTTGCCTGAGGCTGGAATTGAACCTGAGGCCTTGGTGCTATGAGGCAGCAGTGCTAACCACTGAGCCACCGTGCTCATTTGGGCTGGTCATTACAATGTCTCAACTGGACAGTGTTTCTGCCATTGTTGCACATCTGCTAAGAGAGATATTTACACCGAAGAAAGTGATCTATAAGAGCAGGACTCATCAGGATCTCTCACACTTCAATCAAGTCATCCCTCCCTCTTCTAAACCACAGTGGAAATAGGCCTAGCCTTCCCCAACCTATCTTCATAAAACATAATACAGCTTCCAGATGGTAACTCAGAATGAAGTCAGAGTCAAACAGCACGGAAAAAGTTCCTTTGGTCCAATCAGTCCATGCCAAACATAATTCCACCTGCCTGCTCCTGGCCTATATCACTCCAAACGTTCCCTATTCAAATACTTAACCAAATGTCTTTTAAAACGTGTACCCACCTCTACCACCTCCTCAGGAATTTCATTCCACACACAGTGTAAAAAAAATGCCCCTCATTTTTTTTTTAAATCTCTCCCCTCTCATCTTAAAGTGTGCCCCTAGTCTTGAAATCCCCTATCTTATAGGAAAGACAAATACCTTTAGCCCTATATACCTCCTCAAAGAGACTGAAACTATATGATGGAATGATACTTACACAAAAAGGACAAATTGAGAGCCCAGCACCATTGGAATAATGGAGGTCTGGAATTCTAGAAAGTAGGCATTAAACAATCTCCACTCACTTTTTGGAGATGCCAGTGCTGGACTGGGATATACAAAGTTAAAAATCGCACAACCCCAGGTTATAGTCCAACAGGTTTATTTGGAAGCACTAGCTTATGGAGCAGTGTTTCCAAATAAACCTGTTGGACTATAACCTGGGGTTGTGCAATTTTTGAATTTGTCGACTCACTTTGGCTGAAGTTTAAAACTTGGACTCGTAACTCTGAATATGCCAAAAGGGATGCGTGGTGTTTGCAGACCACTAAGCTCTTGGAGGTTTAACTGATGCTAAACAATTATATTAAATGTTTTTACAGGTCTTGGATACTTTCCTGACAAATTTTACCTTGAAGTAGGCGAGAGTGTGAAAGCCAACTCAGCATCTAGCTCAAAGTCCAACCTAAAAGACAAGAGAGAAAAGCTGGAAAAGAACAATCAAAAAAGTCGCTTAGCGTGTTTTCCTTTATTGGTCAGAGTATTGAGTATAGGAGTTGGGTGGTCATGTTGCAGCAACGCAGAACATTGGTTTGGCCACTTTTAGAATATTGTGTGCAATTCTGGTCTCCCTCCTATAGGATGGATATTGTGAAACTTGCAAGGGTTCAGAAAAGATTTACAAGGATGTTGCCAGGGTTGGAGGGTTTGAGCTATAAGGAGAGGCTGAATAAGCTGGAGCTGTTTTCCTTGGAGAGGAGGCTGAGGGGTGACATGAAAGTGGTTTATAAAATCATGAAGGGCATAGATAGTGTAAATAGACAAGGTCTTTTCCTTGGGTTGAGGGGCTACTTAACTAGACGCATAGGTTCAGGGGGAGGGGGGAAAGATTTAAAAGGGCCCTAAGGGGCAACTTTTTTATGCAAAGGGTGGTCCGTATATGGAATGAGCTGCCAGAAAAAGTGGCGGAGGCTGGTACAATTACAGCATTTAAAAGGCAACTGGATGGGTATATGAATAGGAAGGGTTTGGAGGGAAATGGGCCGGTGCTGGCAAATGGGACTTGATTAATTTAAGATTTCTGGTCAGCATAGACAAGTTGGACTGAAGGGTCTGTTTCCATGATGTGCATCTCTATGATGTTCTGCATGCTGCAGACTGGATTGGCAGCAGAGAGAAAACCTGGAAAACAGGCTAAGCTTAGAACCAAAGAATCTCAGTAAAGCTTTGAATAGATGTCACTATTGCATGCTTACAATTGAAGAAATCTTGCCATAACTTTCCTCGGCAAAGGTCTTTACGACCCTAAATGGAACAGGTGGTTATTGGCAAGTGAAAGTAAATTAAAGCAGCAGTTTCCTAACAATTCAGAAGATGCAGGTGGTTGCACATGCCTTTTGGTGTTTCCACCCTTCCAGACGCTATGTAGATAGTGGAAGCTATTATGGATGATCAGCTAGTTAATGTGTGTAGAGACACAATGGCAGAATCCACCACAGGTTACAATCAGAATCTAGGGTGACTGTGCGACAATACTATGGCTTTAAGAGGCAAATTTGTCTTTTTTTTAAAAGAATGAAGAAAGGTTGAGGTTGTGCTAGGCAGTCTGCTCTAAAGGCAATAAAGTAAATAACTTGTGAGGACTTAGGATTTTTGTTTAAACTTGGAACAGTAGAAGCAGCCTAAATTAGTGAGGTGTCACACCCACAGAATCAGGATTTTTTTTAAAAAGTTCTAGCTTTCAGCAGTTGCTGGATGTGGAAACCTTTATTCCTCTCTCTGTTACAGCTAAAAATTGGTGATCTCTTCCTGCTGCTAGAGTTACATGCAACACAATCTATTTTCCTGAATTTACCTTTGCCAAGGGTGTGTTTCTGGGATGTTACTATATTGGGACAATTACTTCGCGGATTGTTAATGTATATTATTTTGTTAAGATTTAGATAGAGTTACAGTTAAGCCAATTCTTTTATTTTTATTTTGTCTGTATTTTAAATATAGGGTATGAATAAAACTTATTTTATTTCAAGTCTGGCAGTTTGACCAATCAAATTGCATATGGAACACAACCTTTACAATAAGAAAAAGTTAAGGTCTAGACTATCTTAATATGTCTTGAGGGGTTTTGGTCCAGTCCATGACAACTGCTAGGGAGAGAGGTCACCAATAAACCTGAAGCCAAAGAATAAAAAGATAGAATTGAAAATGCCTAACGTCAAGTTGGTCATTTCTGATAGAAAAAAATACTTCACCCAAATCATGATGAAATGACAGCCATAGCAGAAATGCACAGAGGAATAGAGCAACAACCTGGGCAAAGTTCTCATCTAATTTATCATCAGTGTGAACCTCTCCTCAAACTCACTGCTCAGGATGCGCTTTTTGGCATAGAGAAAGAAGCTACTTTCACTAGAATCTAACAAGTGACGACAATGTTAGTGCCAAGGTGCTACAATTCCAATGATGACAACGCCTTGCGGTGTGATGCAAACACAAGGGCAGGACTTGGAGCAACCCTCATGCAGCAAGCGCAACTAGTTGCACTTGCATCCATCCTATTAACACAATCTGAATGCCACTATACTCAGATTGAGAAACTGCCTGGTCAATGCTTTTGTTTTTAAACAACTTTGTCTCTCCCCAACAGGTATTGACTAAGTGACAGTGATGTCTAGCCACAACACAGTTAAAACATCTTCCTCAGACCACTTCTATTTGGTCCAATGCATCTGTAAAACATATTATTTTGTTTGCAAAGATACCATTTAGATGTGACATCCACACAACTCTCAGTGCTTTCGGTACAGCTTATAGCAGCCATTAAATCCAGATCATTTAAACATGGAACATACAAGGGACAAGTGGAACCAAAATAATTAGAGTCAAATAATGGCAGCAAATAGCAAGGCAACAGTGAGCTTTAAGGGTTTGATTTCCAGGTGTAGTCTACTCTGAGAAAACTGGAGAAATTTAGCCAGCTTTCATTACTGACCTGAACTTGGAATGAACGAAATCTCTTATTCTTCATCAGACTAAATATAGCACACAGCTATCAAACTGATGTTTATAAGCATCAACCTCTCTCCCACCTTCTCTTTCCCAAGTGGGTTGACAGCCCTTTATGGTCCTTGATGCAGCATGCACTGTTAAATTCACCCATTTCACACTCAGAGCCAGACTGGATGCCAACCAAGACTATCAGCAGCAGCTCTTCTCCATTGATATAGGACAAGCAGTACTTTGCATTGATAGATCACAACAATGACAATGTGACTAACCAGAAATAACCGTTTTGATTATAATAAAAAGATACTGCAGATCTGTAAGAAAACCATTACAGAAGAGAGCATGGTTCAGATGTTGTGAATTCCTTCAGAAATTTCTCAAGAATTTCAGTCATTAGGTGTTTTAAAGACTGCACTGCATTTCTTAATTTGTGACATGATGGATTCAGTGCCAGCAATAAATTTTAAAAATCTGATATTTGTATTATTCATGCGCTGCACCAAATAGTAGGGGTATGTAGGTTTACAGCCTACAATCCTCTCCTGTTGAGCTACTAATCTCAGTTTTGTCACTGTAAGGTGAGAAAGGAGGGACCAAAATAGTAAGGCTACAAGAATTGGATTGTATTGAGCAGTAAATTAAAGCGCAAGGAAAACATGCCAATAGTGATTAGTCACAGGGATTTAACAAATTAAGGTTCATATCAAAAGCATTAGCCAGTCTTTCAGACACTGACTTCCAATAATTACTGTGTCGATGACAGATTTCACGTAATCACAGATATTGCTTTATGTCTATTCTTAAATCATGGCACACTGCTTCCATTTCAGTGAAATGCACGCCTGTATCTCTACATTGGTACATCCATTTTGCAGAGCGAATGGGTACATAGCAGGGGTGTCAGTGCATGTTGGAAATAGAGTTACACCAAGCATGAAATAAACACCACCTGATTTTGAGACAGTTACAGGAGTAACCCAGCCCCTTCAATGTCAGTTTTGTTTCTGTGTGAGCCTATTTGCCATTTACAGAGAGCAGCAGAAAGCAGTGATCACTGATAACATGCCTGTACATTCAATGACTCAGCCATTTTATACCCTGCAACTTAATTGAGTAGTCCTGCTTCCATGGTAACAGCAAATACAACAGTCCATCTGTGTTGAGAATTCAAGTCTTCTTAATCCCTTCCAAATTAAATATTCTACACAATGCTAAAAGCAGGTTTCTTCAAATTGAAATGCTTCGTACAATGTTAGCACAATATTCTACAATCTCAATTTATTCTCTTCATAATCACTATTTCAAAAGCAAGTCCCTTGCCAACACAAATTCGAAAGTTTGCTGATGCACAAACACATACTCATTAACAAGCCCCATCCCCAGTGTTCAACCTCTACAATTCCAGGTATATCACTGTGCCTTGGCCAAGAACTGTCCTGCTTAACACTCGGTCAATAATTGCATCCCCAAATATGGTCAGAGGTATGCACCTCTTCCAGTCACCACATACCCACAAGATCTTAATAGAACAGTCAGAATGTTATATTCGTAATGAAGGAAATTTAACCTCATGTCAGAAATTGATGGAGCAGCTTAAACTTCTGCTTACATCTATCACAAGGCACAACTTACCCTGGTGAGTTGTTCTAGGAGGCGTTGGTTCTGTTCAGAGAGTTCCCTTAACGCTCTTACTTTCTCCTTGTTTGCCTCACGTAACTGGACTTGATGCCTTTCTAATTCATCTTGAAGCTGCTTCAGATCACTCTCCAGCTCAGCAACACGGCCTTCCCACTCTCCCTCACGGTTCTCGAATCGTCTTCGCAATTCGTGCTTCTCTTGTTCCAGATGCTGGCGGGAGAAAGCAAATCACATTACCTCTGACAGCAGAAAAACATCAGCTTTCTTTAAAAATACAAAAGAGGATTTATACAAAACAAACTTGGAACTTAAACTGGAAAAATATATACCAGGTGTAACTTGTACACTAGGTTTTAGTGACAACTCAAACTTCAGGTTAGCGAAGAAAAAAACAATTTCTTTCTTATTGAGTGCTGTGTCCCACTGTTTAGTTATATTAGTCAATGATCAAAATAAACTCCTTCATTATTTCTTGTTTGGTACAAGCTACCTTCAAATATTGATTTGAAGATTTTGTTGAGTCAGTTGATTTGGTTTGGTCCAGAGATGGGAGCACTAGTTTTGCAAGTTGCTGGCAACTATTTAAGTTAGCTAATTAACTTGGCAGTGTGTTTCAGGAGCTGTCAATCTCCCTATATTAATCAGCTGATTACTAAAGGAAACAATATTTGTAAACTTTTGAAAATCTTGCAATAGCGAGCTAAATCATGACTTGAATTTATACAGTGTCCTCAATGTATTCAAGCGATCAACTTTATCAAAGGCTGAAGACAGGCTGAAAGCGTGAGGAGGAAAAATTTTATTTGTCGCTGTCACATTAGGTGTCATGTGATTTTTGACAAGAGTCATTCTGTATTGTATTAGGGGTAGAATTCAGATTGTAATGATTCAATAATGGTATTCTGCGAAAAGATGAGCATGGATGCGAATGTCAGCAACATATTCAGGAACTTTCTGGATGAAAGAAAATTTGGAGATGGAGTGATAAGCTCAGACAGGGCACACAGAGAGATGGTAGATAAACCGAAGATAACTCCAAAGTAAGGGGTGTTGGTGGGGGGGTTAAGAAAGTGTAATGTTTAATTTGATATGAAGTTTCTCTTGAAGGAAGTGAGGGGAAAGGCTGAAACAGCTCTTCAAACAATCTTAACCCCAATGAGGAAGACATCCATCAGCTCCTCGCATGTTGGATTCAAGTGTGAAGGGGTTGAGAAGAGCAATTTAAGGTAACAGCATAAATTGGAGAATAGACAGGGTCAACTTAGCACCTCGATTGGTGTTAACACCTCTGAGCATTCTGTGAGCAATAAAGCTGTTTCTGACCATTTACCAAACTATCTCTCTGTCCATCTGCCCCTTAAATTCTCACCCTACCTTAAACTTGCTAATCTCTCTTCACTTGTTCTTTATTAGTTAGTGTGCCACCATGACTGTTAACCTGAAAAGTGCATTGATTTATGCTTTCAATGCTCAAGTCAGTACTGAAGCTATTCACTGTCCCCAGTCTCAGCCAAGTGCACTAGTTTAGCCCCCATCGTTAGTCCTTAAAGGAGGTCTGAGAGTCAGAGCATCAAGAATACATGAAACAAAACTGACCCCAGTCGACAAGTAAATCAGGTTTAACTCCAACAAATATCACAAAGTTGCCCTGTTTGTTGTCAGATTCTCCATTTGCAGGATCAGTTTCTGAGTTAAGCTAAAGAAAAGTGCTCCTCTTTCCTGTGGCAAATCAGTCTACCATCTCTGAGCACTGATTGCAATAAAACTATTTCTGATCACTTTCAAGGGCTCCCTTACCATTTTCATTTATCTGTCTTCTAATCACGTGAGCCTCAACATCTTCGGGGAAAGGAAACGGTTGTTTTTCACATCCCAAACTCCCCACCAACTGTTTCAAACTCCCATCTGCACTTAGCTGTCTGTTTGTCCATCACAGTCTGCCAATGTTAAGCTGCACAAATCATTTATAACTGCAATGGCAAAATCCTAGCTGGCGACAACAGTTTTTCAACTACCCATATGCTCAATCATCCCATCAACTCCACTTCTGATATGTTAGTTCCCATCTGTCTCACTCTGGCCACCCTGTTAAGGTCCTCATCGCTCCTTCCTAAATGAAAGAGAATGCAATCTTGAATGGATGTAGCAGACATGAGCAGATGAGCCAATCATGCCACGTCTGGCTGGACCATGCAAAACACTATTCAGTCACGTTCTTGAATGCCACTATTCAGTCACGTTCTTGAATGGTCAGAAACAGCTTTATTGCTCACAGAACGCTCAGAGGTGTTAACACCAATCGAGGTGCTAAGGTTACAGAGTTGGATGGAGAATTCCTTTGAATAGAATTAAATGAAGGCAGTAAAGTGAGTGAAGATGGACAACATTAAAGTTGAAAGTACTGACAAGTAGTTGATCATGGGCTCAGAGAAGAAATCTTAGTGCAAACCTTCCAGAGAAGAGATACAGAAAGGGCTGCCAGACATATTTCAGGCATATGATAGGATTTGCAACTGGATACAGCTGATCTGGAGAAATTTTGGATGTTTGTGAAACAATTCATCTATTCACAATGGTGGCTAATATCACAGGTCTCTGCTCGACCTAGGTTTTGAGTGTATGCTGCGATAGATTGCTTCTTCACCACAGCATATAATTCAGTTAACACATGGTAAAATAAATGATTGTAGTCAAAGTGAAAATAATTATTTGAAAATTACCATATACTGTTGAATCTTCAAGCACTAAACACACCACCATTTTCAGACAAAATTGTTCAAGGGCTCAGAAGAGACAAAACATGTGGCAAACTATGTGAGAATGTAAAGATCAAACATGCCCAGGAGCACCTCACAATATGACACCCACACAATGCAGAGAAACTTTGTCAATATCCCAAAATCATAAGTCTCCCTCTCCCTTCCCCTTTTTCATTTTACACATCCTGTGAGCTCATTTTTGAATAGAATTAAAAAATACTTACACCACAAGTGAGTCGCAAAAATTAATCATATTGTCTGAGCAAATCCTTCCGTTTTTGAAAAATGAAACTGACTACCCAAATTCCCATCTGGGGATTTCCACTATAGTAGTCAGACAGGAATAGGGCAAGTGCTTCAATCCACGACATTATGTACCCGGAGCTCTATTTATTGTATAGACCTTCATGAAATTGTGTGAATACCCTTTCTCAGCACCTGCCCAAAAATATATGCAGCTGGAGAGTGATGTTGGATACAACTAAAATTGGATTCATTTGCTATTATTGTTCAATAATGGCTTATCACATCAAGGGTAGATCAGTCGCCACTTTATAAAAAATGTCGCTAATGATTGAATAAATTCACAATGTAATAAAGATTCTGCTACCTGATACACCTTCTCCAACTATGACAGTAAATGTGAAAGAACCATACTTGAAATTAGTCCAATGGAGAAACAAAGAGAAAAGGAAATTTCTGAACACATCTCAAATATGACCTCAACTGATTTTATACCCAGAATACAAATGCAGAGTAAGCAGTATTTCTATCTATTTTGAGAGAGATAACTCACTGCAAACCACAATATTCCTATTCTTTTAGCAAGATAGGGATCACCCAATGTAAGGCAAACAACATCCATTCCTGTTGAGCACTAAAACATGCACTCATTCAGTATCTGAGTAGTTGCATCATTTGTATATCTAGGCCAGAGTTTAGAAGGTTGCTTTGCAGTAGCTTTGCTTCGTTGATCATACCAAGAATTAACATTCCTCCCAATTCCTTGTCACATCTCCAATGCAAATCTGCACTCCCCTTTGTTTTACAACTGGGATACAGGATTAGTTTAGAAGAACATCATGGTCGGTACAGACGTGGGCTGAAGGGCTATTCTGTTCTACGTCACTTCCAATCCCTAATGTCAGCGTAAGCCACATTAAAAGACTACTACAAGCAGCAAAGACAGCAAAAATAAACTTGCATTTCTGGTAATAAAAATTTCATTTCAACAACTTGTAAGCTAAATTGGGTTGATTTAGTAATATGCTGCAACATAACTACAAATGCAAGGAATGGTAGAAATAGGCTGAGTGATCTACATCAATTTTTAATCCTGCCTGTTCTACTGAAATCAGTGCTGTGGAGGAAGGGTGATATTTATTTATTAGTCCAAAAATGATTGTGTCATTGGAGTCTAAATTAAATTAGTCAGATTAAGTTAAGTTATCAGTCAACTACACAAGACAAATAATCAATCCTAAAAGAGTTGAAGTTTTAATCAGGGACAGAGGTCACGAACTGAAATGGCAGAAGTGCAGAAAGGTCAGATATGGGGAAACAGTAAAACAGTTCGATAAATAAAATCAGCAAACTGTAAAAATGAGGATTTAATATAAATTGAAGCTTTTTTTTGAGAAAAGTTGGAAATCTTAATAAAAGGCCTGAACCCCATTATATTGGATCCACAAACGCTCAAACATGAACAATTAGGTACACAAATCAATAGCAATATGATTATCTCAAGATTAGGCTTTGAAGGTCTAAATATGATAGGATCAGCATTTCCATCGTTTTCAGATTCCAGAAAGGACGTATGAGCTGTTGATGTTAATTTGAATACATCAGGATGCATGGGACAGAATGTGCAAAACTCTATATGCAGAACTTAGGAGAAACAAGCAAGAAATGCTCAAAGGAGTAATGATATCAAAGGCAAATTAATAATAAAAATTAAAAAGATATCTGCGTATAAACAAGTGCTTTAGTTCACAATCCGATATTAAATCAGTCTAATCATTTTCAGCAGCAACACGTCACTCCCTGTATCGTCATCAGTGACTTGGTAATTTATTCATTGCTTCTTGGCGTGGGTGGGTGAATGTTTAGTGAGGGCCTAAGAAAAGGTTGTGACATTGAATAATGCAAAAGAAAATTCTTGAATTTCACAAAAATTACACAGCAAAATCAACCCTTGCTGCCGGCTCAGTGTGACTCCAACACAGCATTCTGCCAATGCATGATTTCTAACCATCTTCCCCATATGTAACTGTACAGCACTCTGCCAGTACATGAGAATCTGAACCATAACAATCCTCACTGTGCAAACCACCACATAATAGGATTATCAACATAATTTACACATGCAAGGTCTTTCAATAATAACATAGAATAGAGCAGCACACGGCAACCTTGACCAAAGAGATACATCCAATCTTAGAAACAATTTAATCATTAGAGAACTCTTAGAATAATTTATTTTCCAGGGAATATAATCATCCAAGCGGTGTGAATGAACCTCACAACTTACAGTTACTGTGGCAGCTGCTGCTTTCTCTTATACCAAGTAGGCAGGACTCAAGGTAATAGATGCCATAATGAAGAGAAACAACAATACTATTTTTAAAACTCTGCCTTTTGCCCTTCTTTGATACTCTCCTGTAACTATGATCCAATACAATGTGAACATGAACTATCTGTAATATCTTGCAGCAATCATCAATGGAATTTAAACTCTCTCAGTTTTCAGTTACCAGGAATGCCAGTCAGGTCAAACGACTTGCCATGCTGATCCAATCGAAAGGGACACAATCTGATGAATCATTCAAATTCCTTTCAGTTAATTGGGTAGTTGGAACTTTCTAACAAAGGAAATAAATCATCCTATTTCTGAATCTTCTGAAGGAAGTCAAATCTACAAACCCTAATTTACTCCACAATAATGACAGAATATAATTCTCCATTTTGGAATACTTCGTTTCACAACCTTGTTTGCGTCGGCCCAGATTATTTTCAAGATCTTTGCCATTGCTTGAGAAACTTCCATACATTGAACCTGATGGAGAGTCATAGAGACGTACAGCATGGAAACAGACCCTTCGGTCCAACCCGTCCATGCTGACTAGATATCCCAACCCAATCTAGTCCCACCTGCCAGCACCCGACCCATATTCCTCCAAACCCTTTCTATTCATATACCCATCCAAATGCCTCTTAAATGTTGCAATTGTACCAGCCTCCGCCACTTCTTCTGGCAGCTCATTCTTCTCTTTACCACCCGTTGCACTTTCTTATGTGCTTGTATTCCCTCTCTCCGTCTTCTTCATCTGCATCTCCAATAATAATTGCAAGGACCTTATGCACTTCAGCATCACTAGATGGAGGACATGTGAACAATGGCCTCTGAAGCTTCCCTTCCTTCTGCTAACCCAATGGGTCAACCTACCTCTAAAATAAGAAATACGAAAGTAGACCAACTACTTTCTAAATTTGCTCCTCTATTTAATAAATCAAAACTGATCTCCTTCCTCAACAAGTAAGTTTGCAGGTGACACAAAGATTGTGGGAACTGTGATTACTGAGGAGAATTGCTAGAGGATTTCGAAAATAAAACAAGACGTTTTGCACAGTGATAGTGTAACATCTGAAGAACAGTAAGGAAGGCATTATTTCAGCATTTTTATGCATGGAAAGATACTGTCGGTACAAAGAACTTTGCTTTGTTTTATGTTACTTTTGTTTGCATAGATACATATGATGCATTTCCGGAAAAATTTAGATACACTGCAGGATTGAGGATTCCAACTATCAAGATGAAATGTATCTTTGCACGGTGTGGCCCTGAGATTCTGCTGAAAATACACATGTGTAGAGTATCAAGCCCTTAAAATGGCTTTTGGACATTCAAAAACAATTTGTACAGCAGTGCACCATGAGTTTGAGCCCCCCCAAAAATATTAGGGATCTAATAGCCTTTCTCCCATCTCTGGCTTTCAAAAGGCTCACTGGCAGCATTTTCAATAGGTTGTGGGTTCAAATCCCATTTCCACAAAAATCAAATAATTAATCTGGAATCCAGCAGAATACATAAAAGTACTCAAGTATCAGAGGTTTAGTATTTAAATGACACACTGAACTGAGGATGCACTTCCTATATCAAATGAGGGTAAAAGGTTCCATGGCTCTATTCAGGAAAGGCAGGACAGAACTTCCAGAGAACTGGTCAAGATTTATGCTTCACCCATCATCATGAAAACAGATGATCTGGTCACTGAACTGAGGGAACTCAAATGTGCATAAATTGGCTGCCACATTCAACTCAGAATATTAATCTTTTAATTCAATCATTTCACACAAGTTCCTAATAATGGCCAGCTCCAACAAATCTAGGGTGTTCCAATGGACGGCATGGTGGCTCAGTAGTCAGCACTGCAGCCTCACAGCTCCAGGAACCCCGGTATAATTCCAATCTTGGGTGACTGTTTGTGTAGAGTTTGCACATTCTCCCCATGTCGGCGTGGGTTTCCTCCGGGTGCTCCGGTTTCCTGTCACAGTTCATAGATGTGGAGGTTAGGTGGATTAGCTATGGGAAATGCAAGGTTACAGGGATAAGGTAGGTGGGGTGGGTCTCGGTGGGATGCTCTTCAATGGTGAGGTGTGACTGGATGGGCCAAATGGATTCTATGATTGACCACAAGAACAGGTTAGAGACTAGAAATTTTGCAGCAAATAATTTACTGTACCTACTGCTGACCTAAAACCTGACTACCATCTAAAAGACTGAAGTCAGGAATGTGATGGAAAACTCACATTTGCCTGGATGAGTGCAGCTCCAAAAAAAAAACTCAATAAGCTCAACACTATCCAGGGCAAAGTTACCCATGAGTGGCTACTCAGGTGCCACCTTTAACATTAATTCCCTTCACCAATACATAGAGACAACAGGAGTACCATCTGTAAGATGCACAGCAGCAAGGCTCCTTAGACACCATCTCCCAAATCCATGATCTCCACTACCTCCAACACCTAGAAGAACAAGGACAGATGATGCTTGGAAAAAGCATCACTTTGAATTTTCCCTCCAAGCCACACTCCTACCTGAATTGGAACTACATAACTATTCCTTCATTGTTGTTGGATTAAACTCCTGGAACTCCCTTCCAAACAGCACTATTGGTAGACCGACACAAGATGCCCTGTTCATTCCCACTTTCTCAATGGCAATTAGAGTCGAGTAAAAAAATGCCAGTTCCATTTTCCACCATGGAAGAATTAAAAAGAAAATCCTAAAGTTTTTTTTGAGAGAATTTATTTTCCTTTTTCTGTAACACTTTCTCAAAGACCAAATGGATCTATAACATTCAGACTCTAACCTCACAAGCAAAGAAGGTTTTGTAGAGCTTAGAGGAAAAAATATGGAGGAAGTTAAAACCTTTGCTTCCTCTTTTCCATGCTCAACAATGGAAAATAAACAAGGGCATCATTCAAATGTCCTTCCCATAGTCTTGCTCATATCTCAGCCAACTAGATGTCAAATGAACAGTACATACAGTATATTTCAGTCTGAATGTGTATTGTGCATATTAAGCCAAGTTTATCTCAGTACATTGTGAGCAGTATGAACTGTATTTCATCATCTTACAGAGATCTATGTGAACAGTACACCATTATATGCAGCTATATGTGCTATCCTCTGCAGGTATTTTGTTCAGCAAGTTCAGACAACATTTCATACATATTTACATGGGCTATTTCTTCCATATTCCCACAGTCCAACTGTGGAGTGTAACAGCCTCCAATGTTTATGTGGTCTCCTTCAACCTTCAGCAGTTCAACCCTCAAATCTCTGTTCCTCTAAATGAATGGCAAGTGTATTGGGTCTGCATGAGCATCACTTGCAAAATTTGAATTATGGCTCTCTGGCAAAGAACGACATTTCTTACAAAACTTACCATCTTGTCACTGTATCTATGTAAATACTACATTTTACGTATGGGTATTGAAATGAACAGTGAACAGTGTTGAGAATGGAAAAGAAGCAAGGTGATTAATTTTCTCCCCATTTTGTCTCCTAGTTGATAAAGCCTTCGCTGCTTATGAGGTTGGAATATGGACCTCAGAGAGCCATATCCCAGCTTTCAGCTTTAAGAACCAAACACATCCAACATTTTTCATTCCTCTAGGCTTAATTTTTAGATCTTAATGAGGAAATAATTGAGTTAGGAAAATTCATTGCTTAATTGTCACTAGTTGTTCTAGTCTTAGACACACCTGATTGGAATACAAAAAGGATTCCATACTCTTTTTAAGTCAATCTTGCTCCTACCTGAACACAAGTCAAGCAAAATACACACCAGCAAAGCCTTTAACTTGTGTGAATGTACAAGCTCAAGCCCTAACATTCCCTGGCACGGGAACATGTTCAGGAGATACAGCTAACCTGCCAGGGGAACGTATAAATGGTAATTGCCACCCCTCCAGATATATCTACACAAAAACAGCAGCCACAGGTTCCTTAGCTCCGATGATCTTTGTGGACTAAGGGGACAGAAGAAGATTGTTCTCTGAATCTTGACCCTTAGGTTGCATGAGACTTGGACTCCATTGCTGTATTTGTGCCTCTTCTGAGCTGTAGCTCAGGAAAATGAGACTGCTATTGAGATGAAAATGACATTCCCTTTAGAATTTGAATGCTTCTATTTATTCTCGTCAATAATATCCCCATCTCTTTTTAACTATATAGAAAATGGAAAAGCATGTCAATCCAGCAAATAACTGAGCTCTTCTTTTTCCTTTATTTTGTGACTGTGGAGTAGTTGCACTCAGCAAAGGAAGATTGGTCCTGCAGAGAAAACACCGAGGTAGATTAGTAGCAATAGAGGTCCTAGCCATTCTTTTGACACCATGATAAATTAAATGACTATTTTTTCTATGTCTCATCAACCCGGAGTTAACAATAAAACATGGTTGTTGTCGGTGTGTTGTCATAGCCGTATCAGACCAAAGGGGTGCTCTCAGAGAGAAGTGACTGGTGATGATTTAACCTGAGGGCCACTAGACATCAGGCAAGGGGAGAGGTTGAGAAAGGTGGGAATTGAACTCATGCTGTTGGTATCACATTGCTCTGTAAACTAACCATCCAGCCAACTCAGCTAAACCGATCCTCAATAAAACATGAAGTTCGTTCCCTCTCCCTCTCCCTCTGACAGTTTTAGGTTTCATTTGTGCATCACATCTTTCAAGCGTGTACCTTTTTCTTTTACTGGTCTCAAGACTGTTGCTGGGATCTCCATTTCCATCAAAATTCTTTCCATCATGTTGGGAAACAAACCAAAGGCACCCATTTCAGCATCCTCCAAGAACTCTGTACTCCCACTGTGACCACATCAATCTGCCTGAATTACACAAGATTCATCCAGAGATGTGGAACCATGAAACTGTTAACACCAAACTTCTCCAATCTAATAAATCAACACACCAGGATTTCCTTCGACAAACATTAGCTCACGTCCGAGGCTAAGGTCATCATCTGCACCTGCACACTGTGCCGCATTCCCACTCCCTCCTGTTTTAACATTTTGTTTTGCTGTGCCTCAATGAATTTGAAGAAACTTCTTCAACCCGTTAGTTATCTTCATAACTTATCTCAGTTACCTAATCCACATGTGCATTCCAAGCTACACCCTCAGATCTTCCTACTCCAGTACAACCCTTGTTCCATGCTGGCAACAACTCATTTAGTCATCAGCTCCCTGTCCTCTGGAATATATTCCCTAAATCTCTCCACGTCACCATCCTCCATGCTTTCCAATATTTCCAAGAACCTCCCAAGCTCTCTTTTACCCCTTCTGCTTTTTTGCTCTGATATCTGTAGTAACATTCTGTTCCATGTATGTTTTAGAAAGACAAGTTGCTATATTTGGTCACAAAGAGGAATATACTCTATGCATCCTTTTGTATGCTGGTCTCTGTTCTGCATTAACTCCAGGAAAGAGGGCTTGCTTAAAACTAAACAGCCAAATATCATCATACTTTTCAAACACACTAAATGCAGACTGCAGAGATGGAGGGGTGGGGAGGGGAAGAAAAGGAGGAGGAAGATGACACGCTAGTCCATTTTCATTACATGGTATATTCATAAGCTTCCTCTCTCAAAACAAAGTTGACACTTTTCTGAACAGTGAACTTTCTATTGCATATTCTAAGTGTCTCATCTGCAACAGGAAGAGATACATTTGTCTGGAGCTGTGCAGTGAAGAGAGACATGCATTTAGCTTATCTGAGACAGACAAATGCAATTTACTGGGATCCTATACAATATTCATGATGAAGTTTGACTGTATCATCACAGCCACTGTAAACTGATTCAGAGAAGAAACTGCTCTTTCCACACATCCAGGAGGCTGGAAGAACACAGCAAGCCAGCCATCATCAGGAGGTGGAGAAATCGATGTTTTAGGTATACCCAAAACGTTGACTTCTCCACCTCCTGATGCTGCCTGGCTTGCTGTGTTCTTCCAGTCTCATGCTTGTCTACTTTGGATTCCAGCATCTACAGTATTTTTTTTGTCTCTTTCCAGCAGTAAGTTGTCGTAAAGTTACAGATCAGCCTTAGAATCATCAGCAGTCCAGTCTAAAGCACTTTAAAAGTTCCAGTTTGGAAAGGTCACAAGTCATTAATCAATTCACTGTTCCAAAGCAGATTGATCCTAAGATCGATCCCATGCCTAAAGGTGCAAGACACCTAACAAGGCTGTTGCATTAAGTTTAAGAGTAGCAAATTACAACATAATAGCTACTATTAAAGTCTGGCACCAAAATATGCACTGCCCAGAACATTCAATGTAATTTACATGATATTATTAGTGATATCCTGTGATATTACAATATTTCCAGATTTGAATGTTCTGGCAGTGTTTTTCAATTTTCAATCTGAATGCATGTAGTGTGATCGAGGAAGAATGTAACAACATCAGCTCATAAATACAGTGTTGTAATGCCGAATCAGAAGACACAGCTTAAAAATACGGGGTAGACCATTTAGGACAGAGATGAGGAGAAACTTCTTCACCCAGAGAGTGGCTGTGTGGAATGCTGTGCCCCAGAGGGCAGTGGAGGCCCAGTCTCTGGATTCATTTAAGAAAGCATTGGATAGAGCTCTCAAAGATAGTGGAATCAAGGGTTATGGAGATAAGGCAGGGAAGAGGATACTGATAAGAAATGATCAGCCATGATCATATTGAATGGCGGTGCAGGCTCGAAGGGCTGATTGGCCTACTCCTGCACCTATTGTCTATTGTAATTGTGGCAGATAGTGATGACATACATTAATATAGCATGGCATAAATCGGCATGATAATTTGGGTACAAAGTTATGAAATGGGGAACACCACAATGAAGGGAAGTGGAAAGGGGTCAGCTGGGATGAAATGGAATAGCATGACTGGCTGAGGTGGAATAGAGCTTACAGGAGAGGAATACCATGAACTATAAATCTGTTAATAAGCTTAAAGAAATACAAATAAATAATAACGAGGAGAAAGAGGGCAACATGGGGTTAGCTGAAGGCAGGTTGGGGGGAGTGTGTCGGGGGTGGGGGGGAAAGTGAGTTGGGGATGGGGCGGGGGGAGGAAAAGAGCGTGGGGGAGGAAAAGAGCGTGGGGGGGGGAAGAAGAGCGTGGAGGGGGGGGAGAAGAGCGTGGGTGGGGGGGGGGGAGAAGAGCGTGGGTGGGGGGGGGGAAGAAGAGCGTGGGTGGAGGGGGGAGAGAAGAGCGTGGAGGGGGGAGAGAAGAGCGTGGGTGGGGGGGGGGGGAAGAAGAGCGTGGGTGGGGGGGGAAGAAGAGCGTGGGGGGGGGGAAGAAGAGCGTGGGGGGGGGGGAAGAAGAGCGTGGGGGGGGGAAGAAGAGCGTGGGGGGGGAGAAGAAGAGCGTGGGGGGGGAGAAGAAGAGCGTGGGGGGGGAAGAAGAGCGTGGGGGGGGGGGAAAGAAGAGCGTGGGGGGGGAAAGAAGAGCGTGGGGGGGGAAAGAAGAGCGTGGGGGGGGAAAGAAGAGCGTGGGGGGGGAAGAAGAGCGTGGGGGGGGAAGAAGAGCGTGGGGGGGGAAGAAGAGCGTGGGGGGGGAAGAAGAGCGTGGGGGGGAAAGAGCGTGGGGGGGAAAGAGCGTGGGGGGGGAAGAGTGTGGGGGGGGGAAAGAGTGTGGGGGGGGGAAAGAGTGTGGGGGGGGAAAGAGTGTGGGGGGGGAAGAGTGTGGGGGGGGAAGAGTGTGGGGGGGGAAAGAGTGTGGGGGGGGAAAGAGTGTGGGGGGGAAGAGTGTGGGGGGGGAAGAGTGTGGGGGGGAAAGAGTGTGGGGGGGAAAGAGTGTGGGGGGGAAAGAGTGTGGGGGGGAAAGAGTGTGGGGGGGGGAAAGAGTGTGGGGGGGGAAAGAGTGTGGGGGGGGAAAGGAGTGTGGGGGGGGAAAGGAGTGTGGGAGGGAAGAGTGTGGGGGGGGGAAAAGAGTGTGGGGGGGGAAAAGAGTGTGGGGGGGGGAAAGAGTGTGGGGGGGGAAAAGAGTGGGGGGGGGGGAAAAGAGTGTGGGGGGGGAAAGAGTGTGGGGGGGGAAAGAGTGTGGGGGGGGGAAAGAGTGTGGGGGGGGAAAGAGTGTGGGGGGGGGAAAGAGTGTGGGGGGGGGAAAGAGTGTGGGGGGGGGAAAGAGTGTGGGGGGGGGAAAGAGTGTGGGGGGGGGGAAAGAGTGTGGGGGGGGGAAAGAGTGTGGGGGGGGGAAGGGTGTGGGGGGGGGGGGAAGGGTGTGGGGGGGGGAAGGGTGTGGGGGGGGGAAGGGTGTGGGGGGGGGAAGGGTGTGGGGGGGGGAAGGGTGTTGGGGGGGGGAAGGGTGTTGGGGGGGAAGGGTGTGGGGGGGGGAAGGGTGTGGGGGGGGAAGGGTGTGGGGGGGGGGGAAGGGTGTGGGGGGGGAAGGGTGTGGGGGGGGGGAAGGGTGTGGGGGGGGAAGGGTGTGGGGGGGGGGGAAGGGTGTGGGGGGGGGAAGGGTGTGGGGGGGGGAAGGGTGTGGGGGTGAAGGAGTGTGGGGGTGAAGGAGTGTGGGGGGGGAAGGAGTGTGGGGGGGGAAGGAGTGTGGGGGGGGAAGGAGTGTGGGGGGGGGAAGGAGTGTGGGGGGGGGAAGGAGTGTGGGGGGGGGGAAGGAGTGTGGGGGGGGAAGGAGTGTGGGGGGGGAAGGAGTGTGGGGGGGGAAGGAGTGTGGGGGGGGGAAGAAGAGTGTGAGATACTGGGTTGTGAGGTACTGGGTTGTGAGGTACTGGGTTGTGGGGTACTGGGTTGTGGGGTACTGGGTTGTGGGGTACTGGGTTGTGGGGTACTGGGTTGTGGGGTACTGGGTTGTGAAGTACTGGGTTGTGAAGTACTGGGTTGTGAAGTACTGGGTTGTGAAGTACTGGGTTGTGGGGTACTGGGTTGTGAGGTACTGGGTTGTGGGGTACTGGGTTGTGGGGTACTGGGTTGTGAGGTACTGGGTTGTGAAGTACTGGGTTGTGAAGTACTGGGTTGTGAAGTACTGGGTTGTGAAGTACTGGGTTGTGGGGTACTGGGTTGTGGGGTACTGGGTTGTGAGGTACTGGGTTGTGAAGTACTGGGTTGTGAAGTACTGGGTTGTGAGGTACTGGGTTGTGAAGTACTGGGTTGTGAAGTACTGGGTTGTGGGGTACTGGGTTGTGAGGTACTGGGTTGTGAGGTACTGGGTTGTGGGGTACTGGGTTGTGGGGTACTGGGTTGTGGGGTACTGGGTTGTGAGGTCTGGCAGGGTTCCTCTGAGGAGTCGTTGTTCCCCCCACCCCTCCCCAGTTACCTCCAGTTTGTCAGTGAGCTCCCTCTGCATCATCTCGAACTGGTTGCTGAGCTCCTGGTTCCTCTCCAGTAGCGCTTTGCCCAGCTTGGCCGCCAGGATCAGGTCGCTGTCCTTCTGCCGGAGCTGACAGAGCAGCTCCTCGATGCCCGGGTGAGCGGCTGCCTCCTCGCCCGGAGCCTCTTGGCGCTCGGCCGCCAGCACCGGCAAATGTTCATCCATCAGGAGGAGGCCGGCCAGAGGGCCAGGCGGCGGCCGCTTGCTGCCGGGCTGCTGCTCGGCTTCCTCTCCGGGGTACGGCTGCGGAGCTTGGTCGCTCTGCCGCTGGAACTCCTGCAGCCAGAGAGCCGCCATGGCTCCGGCTTGGACCCTGGGGGATTGGTGGGGGGTTTGGAAGGGGCAGGGGGAAGGGAGGAGGGGGGTGGGTTTGTGCCTCCTTAACGCGATCGGCTCCGGTCCCGGCTGAGCAGCGCTCCGTCTCCCATGCGAGCTGGCCTCCTGGCCCAGTCCCAGAGGAAGAGGTGCCCGTCCCAGGGGCTGGCGAGGTCCGGCTGCTGTCCCGGGACCAGGGGGCTCTCGTCCGGCTTGTCGCTGCCTTTCTTGCTGCTGCCCCGCTCCGCCGCGGATGGTGAGCCCATACTTCACAGGGATGCAGCTAGAGACATGATGCTGCGGATGGCGAGCGAACTCCGTCTGCTACCCGGCGCGTCCACACCCCTCTGACGGAATCTGACACCTGCACACAGCAAAGCGCTCATTGGCACAGAGAGAGTGTCCCCATCCTTAGCAGACAGACAGACAGGCAGACAGAGACGGGGGCTGTCAGAGGTAAATAGAGGCCAAGAGCTCCATACAGCGCTCCGACAGGGAGAAACGGAGGGGGAGAGGAAATAAACAGAGGGCATCAGATTGTTACACCGACAGAGCGATTGAAAAACCGAACAGAGGATAAATGTAGGGAGAAGGAAGAGAGTGTACGAAAGAAATCAGAGCTTGAGATAAGTGTGGAGAAAATGTGTTGCAGATGGACTCAGATCAAAAATAGATGGAGAGATACAATGTGAGGCAATTGTAAAGAGATACATGGGGGTTATGGAAAGAAATGTATAATTTTGAGTTTGAAATGACAAAGCGACTCCACATGGACTGCAATTTCCAAAAGGCAGTTCAGCAAAACCTTCTTACGAGCAATTAGGGATGGGCAATAAATGCAACCAAACTGCGACATCCACTTCCTGTGAACGAATTTTCAAAAGTTAGATAAGGTAAAAGATAATTAAAAAACAATAAAATGCAAAATAATTACTTGGAGAAACTGTGAGAGTAGTAAAAAGAATGATAAAGTGGGGAAAATAAAATATATCATGATGACATGGTTGAGGGAGGAGAGCGGACTAGCAGCTCAATATTCCAGTGTAGAGAATCTTCTAGCAAGACGTGGAGGGATGTAAACTAGGAGATGGTGACCAAGTAATCAATGACTGTAATAAGAATGGTTGATATCTCAGATGGTTCCTCGAGTGAGACCCATGTGTAGAAAGTGAAAAACAAAAAAGGGACAAACACATTGTTGAGACCATACTACTGATCTTGAACAGACAGGGAAAGACCGAAGGGCAGATATGTGGGCAAATGTCTGAGAACTGTGAAAACAATTGGGTAATAATAGCAGAGGATTTCAGTTTCTCCAATGTTATCTGGGATCGACAAAGCCTTAGAGGGAATAGAATTCTTCAAATGTGTCAGGGAGCTTTTTAAGATAGGAAGTGCTACAAGAAGGGAAGTGGTGCAAGACCTAATTATAGAGAATGAAGTTGGGCAAATGGCAGAAGAATCAGTAGAACAGCATTTCAGTGATAGTGACCATAACTAAGTAAAGTTTAAGATGGTCAATGAAAGTGACAAAAGTAGACCAGAAATAATCTGATTTGGGGCCTGGCCAATTTTAATATGATAAAGAGAATAGTGAGACCAACGCGTTCCCATGAAAATGAAAAGTGGGACCAACAAGTCCAGAGAACTTGGATGTTGCGGTTCAAATTCCACCTGTTCCAAAGATATATCATTTCACATCTGAACAGGTTAATTAAAATATTATTAGAGGCAAGAGGATAACCAGGAAAGAGTACATTCTGAATCAGTGGTGCTGGAAGAGCACAGCAGTTCAGGCAGCATCCAACGAGCAGCGAAATCGATTTTTCGGGCAAAAGCCCTTCATCAGGAATAAAGGCAGTGATCCTGAAGTGTGGAGAGATAAGCTCGGGGAGCAAGGGGGTGGGGAGAAAGTAGCATAGAGTACAATGGGTGAGTGGGGGAGGAGATGAAGGTGATAGGTCAGGGAGGAGAGGGTGGAGTGGATAGGTGGAAAAGGAGCTAGGCAGGTCGGACAAGCCCGGACAAGTCATGGGGACAGTGCTGAGCCGGAAGTTCAGAACTAGGGTGAGGCGGGGGAAGGGGAAATGAGGAAGCTGTTGAAGTCTACATTGATGCCCTGGGGTTGAAGTGTTCCGAGGCGGAAGATGAGGCGTTCTTTCTCAGGCGTCTGGTGGTGAGGGAGCGGTGGTGAAGGAGGCCCAGGACCTCCATGTCCTCGGCAGAGTGGGAGGGGGAGTTGAAATATTGGGCCACGGGGCGGTGTGGTTGAATGGTGCGGGTGTCTCGGAGAGTACAGCCCATTAAGAATTAAAATGGCAAATTGTGCATGGAGTCAGAAGATGTAGGTGAGGTTTTAAATACATATGTTTGTATCTATTCACTCGAGAGAAAGATGATGTTAGTATTGAAATTATGGAAGAGAACTGAAACATATATTGAATAAATTACAATTGAAAAAGAAGAGGTAATGATGGTTTTAGTAGGCCACAATTGAATAAGTTCCCTGATACAGATAAGATGTATCCTAGGTTTCTGTGGGAGGCAAATGAGGTGAATACAGGGACCCTGACATTAATTTAAAATCTTCTCTGGTCATAACAGAGACGCCAGAGAATTGAGGACCATGAAGGAGTTCCATTATTCAAGAGGAATGGTAGGGATAAACCAAAACTTTCAGCTAATGAGTCTAACATAGTGGCAGGAAAACATTTAGAAATAAATTCTGAAGAAAATTCATTAAACTCCGCTTGGAGAGGCAAGGGTCAATGAAAAATAGTCAGCGTGGCTTTTCAAGATAAGGTCATGACTGACAGGTTTTAATCTTTTAAGGAGGTGACTAGGTGTATATGTGAGAGTGCAGTTGATGTATTTTAGCATGGACGTCAATAAAGTGTTTGACAAGCTATTACTGGGAAAACTGGTAAAGAAGGCAAGGCCCCAAAAAACCCAGGGAAATTTAGTAAATTGGATTCAAAATTATTCCGTGACAGGAAGCAGAAGGTAACAGTTGAAGGGTGTTTTTGTGACAGGAAACTGTGTCCAGTAGCATACCAGATCGGAGCTGGGTCCTCTGCTGTTTGTAAATATCTGGATGTGAATATAAGACATTTGGTCAGTAAGTTCACAGGTAACATAAAATTTGGTGGCATGATAAATAGTAAGGAGGAAAGCTTTAGACAATAGGATGATATGAACAGACCTTTATTAGTGAAGCATTGAATATTAATGTAGAGGTGTAGATGTTGGACTGGGGTGGATAAAGTCAGAAGTCACACAAGACCAAGATATAGTCCAACAGGTTTGTTTGAAATCACAAGCTTTCAGAGCACTGCTCATTCATCAGGTGAGGTTACCTGATAAGGAGCAGTGCTCTGAAAGCTTGCGATTTCAAATAAACCTGCTGGACCATAACCTAGTGTCATGTGACTTCTGACCTTGAGCACTGAATAAAACAGCAGGGAGATTATGACAGAACTGTATATTATCTTAGGCCACAGCTGGAATACAGTGTGCAGTTTTGGTCACCACACTACAGGAAAGATCTAATTGCATTAGAAAGGGTACAAAGATGATTAACCAGGATTGTACTTGTACTTGAGTGTTTCAACTACAAAAAGACACCAAATAGACTAGGTTTGATTTCCTTATCACAGAGAAGGTGAGGGGGGATGCTGGGGAAAACGTGAGGATTGCAAAATTATGAGGGGCATAGATAGGAAGAAAGGTTTGCCTTTTGTCAGTAGCCAGGAGAACAGGGGGCTTAGAGGGGATTCAGAGATTTCCTTCCAGAGGATAGTGAGTATCTAGAACTCACTGTCTAAAAGGGTGGTAAAGGTGCAAACCATCACAATATTTAAATGAACACTTGAAATGCCATAGCATACAAGGCCCCAAGGCAAGCACTGGAAAATGGATCTAGAATAGATTGTTGCTTGATGACCAGGTGTGACCATTCTCTGCTACAAAACTCTATGATGAGTGCATAAAGATAAATGAATGAGAAATAAATGCAAAGAGAAATAAATTAATAGAGAGTGAGAAATTAGTACAGGAGAACTTCAGTAACAAATTGGTATGAGGTGTGATACTGAGATGGATGTAAGGAGAGAGAGTGAACAATAAATACTGGGCAAAAGAGTGATTAAGTACAGGAATTATTTCAAGTGGGAGATAAATCTTAGAAAGAAAGTGAAAAACAAATAGAGGCACTTCCAGTTGACAGTGAAATGTTGCCTCAGTACTGCACAGAAATTGAGAGTGAGTGAGACACCAGAAAGGAACACCATAAAAGGGAAGGGAGAAATGGAGAAAGTTAGAAGGCCATGGATAATAATTGAAACGATATATACATCATGAAAGGAAAGGACACAGATATAGACAGAGACTGGAACAAAATTCAGATCTTTTATGCAAACAGGTCAACTGTGTTGACTACATAATTGAACTTCCATGACCCCGCAAATGTCCTATTGGTTTCAGTCCGTGTACAGGACACATTCCCTTCATCATACAAATGTCTGCATTCCTTGGAAAATGAATCCCACCATGAATTGAATGGAAATCTTGCTTACCAATAGCTTTGGTACTATCCAACTCTCAATACAGAACCCATTCCATTCGGGTCACAAATACATCGCTGAAGAAACCACTGTTTAGGTGGTTTCACACAACTATTTCCACCCAAGTATGTTTTTCTGGACTCAACCAATAAGGATGTTCCTACATCATGCCTAGCTCTTGTAATATATCCAGGGTGTATCTCTACAGATTACCTCATATATTCTCCAAAGTCTTACAAGTTCCTGCCATTCTCCTTTCTCTGAATTTGAGAACACAGTTTGTAAATGTCACCCATTCCTCTGTTTGGTAATCAAACCATAGGAAGTTTACTGAGAAGCAAATACTTCTCCTTCTACGTCACTCTTATTGTGTTTATTATCTTCCACTACTCTTACCACCTGACATACTTGGTCCTCTTTATTCTCTTCTTTACAATATTAGCTTTTCAATGGGTTTATGTAACCTAACCAATTTTTCTCCATATCGTCAGGATTAGCTATCAGACAAGTCACTTACTAACCCTCTAAACGATTTCGTATGGACCCTGAATTTTGCTTTCAGATGTTTGCCTTACAAGGGCAACCAAAGTCAAACTTCATCTCTCACTTCAAACATTGTAGTTGCTAAATGTTTGTCTGTCCATTCTATGATTTTTACTTGTGAAACTTTCAAATGCACTAGTGGTATGTTCCTGTGAGTCTTTCTAAAAATGTGGACACGTAATCCATTATTGAGGATTCACCCTTTTGTCTCAAGAGCTTCTCCCTAATCAGTTTTAATGGACCTCTAAACTGATGACCATAAATCAATTCAAATGAACTAAACCCAGTAGAATCATTTGGGAAATTTCTGGTAACAAATTTTAAGACATCTAATTTGTTGTCCCAATCCTGTAGGTCTTTGTGACAGTATACCCCAACCTTGGTTTGAAAGTTTCATGGGAAAATTCCAAAGTTGCCTGTGTCTGTAAATGATACACAATTGATTTTAATGGTTCTAAACTGCTAACAATCTTCTGTAAAACTATAGACATAATGTTAGAATCACAATCAGATTATATTTTAATTGGTTATCCATTACAAGTAAGCAATCAAAGTCACTTTTTCACTCTTAGAAAGTGAGGACTGTAGGTGCTGTAGATCAGAGTCAAAAAGTGTGGCGCTGGAAAAGCACAGCAGGTCAGGCAGCATCCGAGGAGCTCTTCAAATGCTGCTTGACATGCTGTGCTATTCCACTATTATGCTACCTGTAACTGTCCTTGAAGGAATAGCTCTGAATGGGTTATCATATTCAGAATTGTAAGGATATATTGATGGAAATGTGTTGCTGGAAAAGCGCAGCAGGTCAGGCAGCATCTAGGGAACAGGAGAATCGACGTTTCGGGCATTAGCCCTTCTTCAGGAAGGGCTAATGCCCGAAACGTCGATTCTCCTGTTCCCTAGATGCTGCCTGACCTGCTGCGCTTTTCCAGCAACACATTTCCATCTCTGATCTCCAGCATCTGCAGACCTCACTTTCTCCTCAAGGATATATTGATGACCTGCTTTTGTTTTCGGTAATCCCACACAATCTGTTAACACTCAACGTGTTGATGTTTTTGTGAGAAACAAAGCTCACTCACTTCAATAATTTCAGTCCGAGACAAAAATCTGAAACAGTAGTGTCATTTATTTTACACTTGCAAGTGGGTGTGATGTCACACGGCAGGGACAAAACACACACCGAATTTGACAAACGCTTGACATTTATATAATTTGAGTCCCTACATATTTTTTCTTATTTCATTCCCCCCCCCCGCCCCCCCACTTACGTCACTCATTTCCCTAAGACTGATCCCACAACTTCTGTTTATCCGGCCTTGTCCGTGACAAATGCCTATCTCTGGCTCCCATAAGGTTGTTTGACGTCATCCCATCCTTTGCTTACCATTATCTACTCCCTCCATCTGCCCTGCCCCTCACAGCATCTTATCACTAAGCCCTTTTAATTGGAATTTGTTCCTGTGTCTCTGTACAAGTGGGAAACCTACTGTTTATACAGGCCTCTCTTCACAGCATTTTATCTAGTGCCTGTATTTCTACCATTGTTTTGTAATCACGTCTCATGCTGACATACCATTTTTAACGGATTATATATTTCCTCATTCTTGCTAATTCAGCTCTCGGCCGAAACAATCCCAAACTAATGTGAATTCATTTACTCTGTATCAGAACTTATAATTGCAGAAATAACATTAATTCACCTATATTCCACATTTTCCTCTCACCTGACATTTATAACCTGTTTTCCAGAATTGTATTACGCCTTCTTAAGTCTTGGTCTTGGAGTACTTTCTTGTTAAATTGAGCACCTTACACTTAAACCTCCTCGGGGTCACTCCCAACTATGGGGAAAAAAACAGAGCAAATTGACATTGAAAAGAACAAAGTATTGTAAGTGATGGCAGGCTTAAAAGTGGACAAATCATGACCCAGGCTACTGTGGGAGGCAAGGGAGATAATAGGAGGGGCACTGAACAAAACTTTTGATTCTTCTTTGGCCATGGGAGAGGTGCCAGAGGATTGGAGAACAGCTAATTTTTTTTCTGATATTTAAGAAGGATTATAGACTGAAGCCAGAGAATTTCAAACCAGTGAATCTCATGGTGGGGAAATTATTGGAAAAAATTCTGAAGGAATTATCTATCTCCACTTGGAAAGGCAAGGCTTGTTAGGGGTAGTCAGCATGGCTTCATCATAGGGAGGTCATACTTAATAAATCTGATTGAAGTTTTTGAGATGACCAGATGTGTAGATGAGGGCAGTACAATTGATGTAGTTTATATGGATTTCAGTAAAGCCCTTAACAAGTTCCCACAAAGGAAACTTCTCAAGAAAACAAATGCACATGGGATACTGGGTAATTTGATACAGTGGATTCAAAATTGCTCAGTTGCAGGGGACAGAAAGCTGCTTTCATGACTGGAACCCAGTGTCCAGTGGTGTAATACAGAGCTCTGTGCTGGGTCCCCTATTATTTGTGATTTATATAAATTATGTAGATGACTGTATGGACCAAGTGCTGGCACATGAGATTAGATTGAAGGTCAGGTGTTTCTTACATTATCAGTGCAGAAGGGCTGAAATACCTCATCTGCATTGTATGATTCTATGATGCTAAAATACTTTCTTATTGATGCCTGTATTTCAACATGTCCTGCCATAGAAATTTCATATGCTATTTGCAAAGTCTCCTTATGATATCAGGGCAGTACTAATATTTGATGAACAATAATTCATTCTTCATCTACAGTTCTGTGAGCACGTATCTACTTCCTCATTAGAATTCATTTTTAAAATATAGTAGCACTCTAAAACTCCTTCAGACTCAACTTAGGTACGAGCAGTCTGCACTTGCTCATCTAACTCTGGATCTGCTTCCTCAGCCTCAATGAATGAAAATATTGCCAAACACCTTTTCTGAATTATCTTTATGCTTAACTAGAGTTTCAGCCACCTTCACATCTGCTTGCAGTGACTTCTGGTGATGGACTTTGTTTCGCTGTTGGTCTGGTGGAAAATGGCAAAAACCCATGATGGAAAATGGCAAAAACCCATTCCTGCAACTGTTCTGTGTCTTTTGCCTCAATTGGACTGTGTGTGAAGCTACAACTTTCACTCCTGCTAAATCAATCTGCAGATGTAAATCTACTTCATCCACAGGTAATTGCTTAATCACCCTGACTGCAACTAGTTAAGAGCTGAAAATGTGTTGCTGGAAAAGCACAGCAGGTCAGGCAGCATCCAAGGAACAGGAGAATCGACATTTCGGGCATAAGCCCTTCTTCAGGAATGAGGAAGAAGAAGGGCTTCCCGAAGAAGGGCTTATGCCCGAAACGTCGATTCTCCTGTTCCTTGGATGCTGCCTGACCTGCTGTGCTTTTACAGCAACACATTTTCAGCTCTGATCTCCAGCATCTGCAGTCCTCACTTTCTCCTGCAACTAGTTAAGACAAGCCATCTCCAAATGGCCTTTGTACAATAGAATTGGGAGAAACCCTCAACTTATACCATTGACTAACGCTTTGACTTTCACTGAACTCTCTGGAGGGAAAATTAATTCGTCTCCAGCAACAGAGTTTGAGCAGCCCTTGTATCCCTGAGTAAAGTTATGGGCTCATATAATTCCAATAGCCTAATATGATCTGGGATACAAGCAGTGTGAAAGGCACAATGAGCACAAAATTATTCAACAGCATTCAAGAGAACATTTTTATCTAGTATATAATGAGCTCAACAAGAGAGGGTTTATTTCTCGATTTGTTCTTCAGAAATGAAGCTAGGCAAGTGGATGAAATAACAGTGGGTGACCATTTTGGAGATAATGATCATAACAAAGTTAGATTTAGCATTACTGTGAAAAGATAGAACAGGAATAAAAAGGAATGGGAGAGAGGAGGAACTAGAAATAGTAACCAGTGCCTAAAAGAGTGGAAGAGCGGGAGGATCTGGAACAGTAACCCGCACCTAAGAGTAGGAGATAGAGGAAGCAGTCATGAGTTAATGAGAGAAGAGAAAAATAATCTGACACTGACATCACAGGAAAGTTATGAGTTGATTGCTGGTCGAATAGCTGCTGTGTTTCAAATCCAGTGATTTCACAAAACATACATTTTACATTAGAACTTGGAAAGAAATAATTTCTATGTTTAGGAAAGGAGCTGATTTGAGTAAGGGCAAAAATATTTTTACTTTGTACTAATTTTCAGTTCTTAATTAATAATACAACAGTAAGGTTCGAGTAAGTTAAAATAATTAACAGTAGGTAAAGAATTGTAGAATCCCTACTATCAAGTCTGCACCGATCGTCCATAGAGCACCCCAGACCCACACTGCCCCCAGTCCTGTGAAATATCAGTGCTAACTACTGTGCCATCACTGGATGATTATTTTAACACAAACAGTCTGTAAAGTAACAGAGAAAACGTAGGAGTTAGAAATGAAGTTAAAATGCTATGTTAAGTAGTACAGTGGATGTTGTCTGCATGGACTTAGTAAGGCATTTGACAAAGTCCCACATGGCAGACTGTTAAGAAAAATTAAACCCCCTAGATATGAGGGAATGTAGTCAGTTGTATCCAAAATTGGCTCAGTGACAGGAAACAAAAGGTCATAGTTGAAGGATGTTTTTGTGAAGGGGAAATGTTTTCCTGTGGTGTTCTACAGGGTTCACTTTTTGATTCCTTGCTGTTGTGCGATGTGTTAATGATTTAGAATTAAAAGTGGGAGGAGGCTAAGGGGTGACTTAATCAATGTGCACAAAATAATGAAACAGAGTGAACATAATATGTTTGTCTCAACAGAGATGCCAAATTTCAGCAGCCATAGATTGAAGGTGATTAGAGGAATTACAGGGGACATAAGGAAATACTTTTCCATCCAGATGATGGTGAGGTCTGGAATTCACTGCCCAGTTTGGTGGTTAAGTGGAAACCCTCAACTCATTTAAAAGGAACCCAGGTCTGCACTTGAAATGCTGTAATCTGCAAGGATTAGAATAGGTGGCAAGTTTGTTCAACCGGTGCAGGCATATTGGGATGAATGGCCTTATTCTGAGTTTTAATTTTTCTACAGTTTTGTAGCTCTAGCTCTATGGGTAATGGTCAGGTGTCTATTACTAATTTGACAGTTTGATGAAAGAGGTAGAACAGGCACAGCAGCTGAAGTACCTCATCCTGTGGGTATTGATCTACTATTCTGTGTATTTTATTCTTCTTTTGTTTCATCAGGAATCTTTAAATAGTCCATATCTCTTATTGTCTAGGTTAACCATTTTATCAGAACATGTAGCTAACAGCCACTCTCAGACAACAACTCACCAGAACGAAGGACCCAATACCCAGCATGAGCAAAACCAACGTAGTGTACAAAATCCCATGCAAGGACTGCACAAAACACTACATAGGACAGCATCCATGAACACCAACTAGCCACGAAACAACACGACCAGCTATCCTTAGTAGCCACACATGCAGATGACAAGCAACATGAATTTGACTGGGACAACACTACTATTATAGGACAAGCCAAACAGCGAACAGCCAGGGAATTCCTAGAGGCATGGCACTCATCCACAGATTCAATCAATAAGCACATCGACCTGGACCCAATATACCGGCCACTGCAGCGGACAGCTGGAACTGACAACCGGAAGCGGCACATTCAAACCGCTACAAATGCCGGAGGAAAGATCACAGAAGCACTTCACAGGAGGCTCCCAAGCACTGAGGATGTCACCTTGATTGTGGTTGGATGAACACTGACAGATTCAATGGTGAGAACATCCAATGTGTACGTTTGACTGCCATTTGGCTAAATCACTGAATGACTAAGAGGGAGCTAATAGTTGACCAAATCACCATGAATTGATAAATTACTGGGATAGGAAAAAAGTACAGTGGAATCACGTTACTCCAAGTAAATCAGAAAGTTTACCAACTCAAGAAGCAAAAGGTGGGAAAACTTGTGAATGACACATTATGGTCTCATATAGTGCAAAATGGATCTCCAGTATAACCAATACATTCATTTCCAATATTTTAGTTCTCTCCCCGCCCCCGCTAGTATTTGATCAAATTTTGTCACTTTGAAAGTTTCGTTCTTTAGGTTCACGCTTTCGGTTTGTTGTACCTCAACGCGCTTCTCTCCAACCAGCCGTTACTGCAAATTGGAAATGACCGATTGTGTGTAAATTTTTCTGTGGTTGTAAACGACAAAGTATTCCATTATTTAAAACAAAAGAACTCAACTCCGCTCCACAGAAACTGAATTTGGAACAATTATTGGCACTCTTGCTGGACGAAGCCAGAGCTAATAGTCCAACGGGTTTATTTGGAAAGCACCAACTCTCGGAGCGCTGCTCCTCCATCAGGTAACGAGCGCGGCGGGACCACAAGACAGGTGCGTGTCTGTGGAGGAGTGGTGCGAGGGAGCTAACTTTGTCCAACACCGACACATCTTGATGAAGCCAGGCTATGCTGCCGGGTCCGGTCGTGCTCCGAGTCCCACCCCGTTCTCCTCCTGCGGAAGGCAGGCTGCCCGCGTCCCCGTTGCCAGGGGATACCAGTTGGGGGGTGGGGGGGGGAGACGACGCACTGGAGACGCCACCACCGCTCCGGCCAATCAGCAGGAGGAGCGCGCGCCTCGCCTCAGGCGGTCGGACCAATCCGCGGACCGGCGCCTGCTCACGTGGCCCAGCCCGCTGCCCAATGGGAGGCGGGTGACGTTGCTTGGAGCGGGGTTTGAAGGAAAAGGAACGGGAGTCCGTTAGGGACTGGCGGGAATTGAGGAGGATCCACGGGGGGCCGCCTTAGCAGATAATCAACCGTTACCGCGTCCGGCTACCGGGACGGCCGGTGGCACTAGGGTACGATCACCGGGCACGGGCCTCTTGCATTGGGTGCATTGCATGTTCACTGGAACCGGGACATTCATTGGGTCCAGCTGCTGGAGATGGAGGTTGTTGATCGAGCATGGCCGCTGGACTGGGAGTAGCTGCTGGCACCAGGCATGAGGCAAAAATAACTGCAGACGCTGAAGTCCAAAGTAGAGAAACAGGAGGCTGGAACAACACAGTAAGCCAGGCAGCATCAGGAGGTGGAGAAGTCCAAAGTTTCAGGGATCAGGTTAGAGCCGAAACGTTGATTTCTCCCCCTCTTGGTGCTGCCTGGTTTGCTGTGACTCCTGTTCGTCTACACTGGCTCTAGGCATGTTCACCGCCTGAGCGGGAGTAGGCACCGCAGCTGCTGGAGTGAGAGTCAAGGTTGGAGTGTTGCTGGAAAAGCACAGCAGGTCAGGCAGCATCCGAGGAGCAGGAGAATCGACGTTTCGGGCAAAGGTCCTTCCTGTCCTGATGAAGGGCTTTTGCCGGAGACGTCGATGTTCCTGCTCCTCAGGTGCTGCCTGACCTGCTGTGCTTCTCCAGCACCACTCCAATCTTGACCCATGTTCGCCATCTAAGGCTCCGAGCACAGGTTGTGTTCCCTGACCATGACTGCTGCCACTGGGCACATTCACCAGGGGTGGTTGCCATCACCTGACATACTCACTGGCATGTTTAGGGATGGGAGCTCTGTTTGTTGGGTAGATTTACTGGAGAGGGCTGCAGTCATTGGTCAGTTTCAGAGGCATGGGCTGCTGCCACTGAGATGGGCCACTGTCACTGGGCTCTTTTACTGGGAAGGGCTGTCTTTACCAGGAACTGGTGCCATAGCTCTCTGCATTTGAAGGGAGTGGTTGCCATCATCAGGTGTGCTTGATGGGCATGTCCATACTTGCCAGTGTCTGACAGCGGTCACTGGCTGTGTATACTGGGGTTGGTAGCTGTCATTGGGTATGTATACTAGGATGTTACCAGTCACCATGTGTGTACTTCTGGGTGATGCTGCTCACTGGGTGTGTTTTTGTCAGGAAATGCCACTGTCAACTTTGACAGGGCATCGAGTGTGTATTCTGTAATTCAAGATGATGGCTGACCACAACCTTATCAAGGACAATCTGAGATGGGCAATAAATTATTTACCTCGCTAGTGACACTGTCCTGAAAAGAATAAATAAATAAAACAGAATTTGGGAAGATATAGGCAGGTGCAATTTAATCTATAGAAGTGTGCAGTTTGGTTGGATAAATCAACAGTGACAATATAAACTAAACAATACAATTTTAAAAGGTTTATTGGGACATAGAGTTGGAGGTATATGCATAACTCTTTGAAAGTAACAGAGCCATTGAAAAGTATTTTAAGAGGTCCATTAAAATCAACTGGTTTGGCCATTTGATCTGTTTCTTGTCATATTTTGTTTTATGATATTTCTGTGAAGTGTCTTGAGACATTCCATTATATTAAAGGTGCTATATATGTTGTTTAAAAAAATTCACTCCTTGTCTTTTTTAATGAAAGAGTACAGTACAAAAATGGGTAAGTTGTACTAAATTGCTTTAAAACAGTGGTTGGGCTTCAGCCAGTATTGTGATCAAGTCTGGTCATCACATTTTAAGTCTGTGAAGACCTGGAGAAGGCTTGTTGTTTTTGGAGCACAGAAAGTTGAGAGATTTATTAGACATTTACAAAATCCTAAATACTTTTTACATAGTAGATGATAAGGGAGAGCTGCTTGTGGCAGAATAAACAGTAAGTAGAGAACATAAACTTAGGGTAATTGGGAAAAGATCCAACGAGGGGAGAACTATTTTTATGCAGTGAGTTGTCATGATCCTGTGTACCCTGCAGGGGATAGGTCTAATTGGCTGTGTTTTTAAAGAATTGGTACAGGCATGATGCTGAATATGAGTATGTAGTTTTTCTAACCTTTTGAAAGTCTATTTTGTGAGCTATTGTATTGAGGATTAGAATTTGAAATAATATCAAATACTCTAGTGATTCTGGTAGTGGACCAGCTGTTCAGAGGTTTTAAGTTAAAATCATGTTATATGGGGCAAGGTAGCCCCTTCAAGAAATCTGGAGTAGCACCAAAATAGAACAGTGAAAGCTGTGTGATTTTTGCAACAATCTTACTTCTTTCCTTCAGGATGTAGAATATGAATGTAAATTAGTATATGGTTAGTCGATAAGTGATGGTCTTGCCAATTATATATTGCAGTTAATTTTTAAAAATAGATTAGTGAAATAATTGTGTGACATTATATTACTGCATTTAAAAAAATCAGCAATACTGATGTCACCGGGGATTATTGTGATTTTTGGAAATTGATTTTACAGAGCAGAAGATGGTGTCATCAAAAAGGAGCAATAATCTTTCCACAAAAATGGAAGAAACGACTGTTAAATAGAAACTCTTGAGTGCAATGCTGAGGTGTCTTAAAAAGCACTAGCACAATGCTGGGCCATTGAAAGCTCAAGCATCCTTTTGTTTCATCTAAAGAAAAAGCCAAAAATCATATGAAACTGACTTTCTGGCAGTTCAAGAAAATGTGATGTCATATACCAAACAGAAATGAAGCTGATATTCACTATGATCACGGTGGATATGCTGTCAATAAGCATCACTTAGGGCAAAGTTTGTCATGCGTTGAGTTTTGTGGAACCTGAATAATGTGTGCCTGTGAGACAGACAGTAACCCTGCATCTGGAGAAATGTTGAGGACAGTGTCAAGTCTTTGTCGGGAAAAATTGGAATGAATGATAACAGCTTTTGCAATTGACTGCTGGATAGCATTAACTACAGGATGCTATATGACTGTTATTTGCCATTATAGTAAGAACAGGAAGCATTGGTCTACAATTCTGGAAACTGAAAGTGTGGCCGAAGGATGTAGTGGAGAATCTGGCTGAAAATCTAAACACAATATATTGCAAAGAAGGGACCTGGTGGGTGCTTTTTAGACAACACTACAAGCACCATTGTCATGTGTTAGCAAACACAATGTGTTATATGGAGATCTGTCAATGGTTATTTCCATACTTTGCAGTAAGCCATTGACAATGCCTTTCTTCACTTAGTAAGGATCATACCATTGCAACTGCAAATTGCACAAGTTCATCTGCACCATGGTGATAAAAGCATTCAAAGAAAATCAAAAACCAAGTTAAGTTGAACAATACCAGCTGATCCAGTACTGTCATGGTCGACTGGTTAGCAAGGTTAACTTACATGGAATACAGGGAGAGCTAGCCATTTGGATACAGAACTGGCTTGAAGGTGGAAGACAGAGGATGGTGGTGGAGGGTTGCTTTTCAGATTAGAGGCCTGTGACCAGTGGTCCACTGCTTTTCGTTATGTATGATTTGGATGTGAACATAGGAAGTATGGTTAGCAAGTTTGCAGGTGACACCAAAATTGGAAGTGTAATGGACAGTGAAGAAGGTTACCTCCAAGTACATTGGGATTTTGATCAGCTGGGTCAATTGACTGAGGTATGGCAGGTGGAGTTTAATTTAGGTGAATTTGAGGTGCTGCATTTTTGAAAAGCAAATCAGGCAGAACTAATACACTTAATGGTAAGGTCCTGAGGAGTGTTGCTGAACTAAGAGACCTTGAAGTGCAGATTCATAGTTCTGTGAAAGTGGAGTCGCAGGTAGATAGGATAGTGAAGAAGGCATTTGATATGTTTGCCTTTATTGGTCAGAGTATTGAGTACAGGAGTTGGAAAGTCATATTGTGACTGTAGAGGACACTGGCGAGGCCACTTTTGGAGTACTGTGTGCAATTCTGGTCACCCTAATATAAGAAGGAGTTGTGAAACTTGAAAGGGTTTAGAAAAGATTTACAAGGATTTTGCCAGGTTTGGAAAATTTGAGCTACAGACAGAAATCATAGGGGCAAAAATAGGGGAAATAGACAAGGTATTTTCCTTGGGGTGGGGGAGTTCAAAACTAGAGGGCTTAGATTTAAGGTGAGAGGGGAAAGATTTGAAAGGGACCTAAGGGGCAACTTTTTTTGTAGAGAAGGTGGTCCGTGTATGTAATGAGCCACTGGAAGAAGTGGTGGAGGCTGGTATATTTACAACATATAAAAGGCATTTGGTTGGGTATATGAATACAAAGGGATTAGAGGTTTATGGGCCAAACGCTGGCAAATGGGATTGGATTTATCCAGGATAGCTGGTTGGCATGGACGAGTTGGACCGAAGGGTTTGTTTCCCTGCTTGACATCTCTGACTTTGACTGTAAAATTCATTGGAATTTGGTAAATGACTCAATGAGCAAAGCTGGGCTATATCCTGTGCTTTCAGGTGGACCCGGAACAGAGCCATCTGATACCTGAATGCTTCAACTGCAAGATGAGCAATGGCAATTAATTGAGGATATCTTATCATTGCCAGCCACTTTAAAAAGGAGTTACAACTTCCATATTTACCAGCCAGTTTCAATTTCAAACATTTATCCAATTTGCAACAAACTCACTTCAGAATTAAACATATATATATATAATGTTGTTATAATTTTAATAGTTTGAGCAATTTTTTAAAAAACAATATTTACATCCTTGGATTAGAACATTCTTTCTTGCCACTTGGTGTCGACCTCGGCTCGGAGCATCTGAACGCGAAAGCAGTGGATTCAATTTCCTCTCTAGAGACTTATGCACATAATTGAGGATGATGCTTCTTTGCATTGAGAGAATTGTGCAATTGAGAGGTTTATATTTTAAATGGGAAAAGTGGAATCTTTAATCTGAATCTAGCTCATAATATGTCTGACTCCAGAGTTCTCAGTGGGACAAAGTGGAGCTAGTTTTAATGTCTTTAATAGATGATACACTAAACATAGAAGTGCTTGAGTTTGCTATTAAGGAATGTTGTTATGAGGACTGTTTCATTTAGTTTTGTTGTTTTGATTTCTACAGGGGAGAAATGTGTGAGGAAAAGGAATATTTTTTAGCTCCAATTTTTGTTTTCAAAAATTATCTTTTTCTTTTCTCTTTAGTAAAACTGAGAGCAATGTTGAAGTTTAAATTTGGCGGTCGTTGCCTTATGGACATTGGACCAGGTGAACCAATCACCAATCGGTGTTCCAGAATGAATTTATTTTTCCAGGTTAGTGATGTTTTGATACTGAAGACCTAAAGCTTGCCAAGACAGATTGAATGCAGTTACTCATGTCAGTCAGACATAAGACACAGGAAGATTGATGTACAAATATTAATTGTTGTGGATAAGAGATTAACATTGTTTTTTTTTTAAAAAAAGTCTTGCATTTATGTAGTGTCTTTTGTGACTCTCTGATGTCTCAAAACTGTACTGACCTAATTGAATGTTGTCTTGAGTCAAATAACACAGCTTCTGTAATTGTGTGCTTTCTGGTGTAAGTGATTGTTTATTCAATAAACACTAATCACCCAGTGACGTCACTGTGAATTTTAGATGATACAGAAGTAGAGACAGTTTGATGTTCTGGGGCTTTGTGTCAAAAAACTAGTGAAGTTCTTGGGGTAGTTAGAATTTAAAATGTTCCTGTCAATATTAAAGGGAACACAGGGATTTAAAATTTATATAAAAACAATATGCAGAAAAATGGCCAGACAAGTTGTGATACCAGATGAAAGTTGAGGTATTGAGCACTTGCCGGAGAAAATGTTCCAGGTATTCATCACTGATAGCAGACATTTTTTCACCCTATTATTATTGGACTGCAGACTAAGTTTTGGATTTTGCACAGATCCTCTTTTTTTTAAACCTATCCTTAAATTAATTGATTCTGCTCACCTACACTGGGTAACTGTGGTGGGGGGCGGGGGCACGCACGGTGGTGGTGATTGGAGTTTCTTAATACAAATTTTAGAAACCTTCCTTATTTTTACTTAAGATAAAAATACATGTTCGCGTTATTTCGATATTTAGATACTTCTTAGCTTTGTGTGGCATTTGTTAATGTAGCTCTTCTCTAAATTTCTTTATTGTGAGTCAGCATTACTGTCGTAGCATTTTAAAAAGTTTTATTTCTGGTAATAATGCTGCAGAATGCACTCTGTTTTTTCTGAATTTCTTTGAAGTAGAAATGTTTATCCTGGAAATAGAATGTTTTCTTTTTCATTGCCCTTTGTGAGGAGCCTTTGTTCCCTCATATTGACTATCTTAAGTATGGGTCGCCATCATGTGGCTTGAGTGAAGGTTAAACCTCTAATTCAATAAGTTGAATAGTGTACATTATGTCAGAGAGCTCCCCTACATTGGACAGTGGTTTAGTGGTCATGTAACTGAAGAAGTGATTTTGAGGCTTACGATAATGCTATAGGAACTTGTATTCAAATCCCACTAAGGCAGCTTAATGTTAATAAAAATCTAGAAAATTAAAAGCTACTTCTGTTAGTGATGACCTTTGAACATTAATGTATTGGGTGGTCAGGAAAAATCTATCCAACCCACTGGCGTCCTAATAGGGAAGGGAATCTGCTACCCTTTCCTGGTATAACCTATAATCAAGACTTATGACTTGATTCAAAGTGTCATGACAACCCTCTGAAATGGCTTGTAAGCTGCTCAGTTGGATCAAATAATTGAAAGTTGAATAAGACAAAATGTCTGAACCATTGGCCTCGCGCTGTCAATGACACACCATATCTGCCCTCTTTACAACCAGCTGTTACTTGGACTTGTAAAACAATCATTTGAACTTACTGAATTATTATGTGCAACCAATGTTTCAGACTCCTTCATCACCATTCTGGAATTGCATCCATACCAGTGGAAAGTGGTATAGAGTTGTGAGCGTTTGTCTTGGGAAAAATCAATGTTGACTCTGGACCCCACGAGGTCTCATAGCTTGGGGTCAAACATGGACAAGGAAATCCCTGCTTACTACCATCTGATGAGGGAATACTGCAATGTCAGCGATGCTAACATTCACTGTTCCTCCTCCAAGGTCGATGTAAAAGATTTCATCTTCAATGTCACTGGTTTCTTCTTTTTTGCTTTCAAAGTGCAATCTCATTTGCACAATCTCTTCTGTCAGTTTGTTGACAACTGGTGCTTCTTTGTCAACATCCATCAAATCCTGCTCTGCTTGCTGTGCTTTAAACTGACTTTACAGCAGTTAAATGCAAGGAAATATAAATGCGTCTTATTTGGAAAACTGGAGCCACCATGGATTCTTTTGAAAACTGGAAGTACTGTGGGTGCTGCACCACAGAATTCCTGGACCAGATACTGCTGCATGAGGGGGGAAAAATCTATGTTTAATTGAATAAATCACTTTGTTATGCTACTATTTCATGAGTTGTGAAAGACACTCTACACAGTCATTTTATTCTTTTTATCTTAGTTTGAAACTTTATGCTAAACTATTTGGCACAGATTCTATCGTTAAGATGTGTAAGCAGCGTTCGTCCACAGTTTTCTCTGGACTCTTGCACTGTATTTGAAGTAATTAGAAATACATTTCGTATTGTGTCTTATCCATGCAAGAGTGCATATTGGGATGTTAAAGTTAGAGTATTTAATAGAGAAAGTGAAGAGAGGTTTAAACGAAAAGGAATTGAGGAAAGAGATTTAATATATTTTAAAAGATTGCTTTTTAAAAAGCATTATCAAAATCTCCAGTGGGAATATTGACTCTGATAAGGCTTTTGATAAAGTCCCTCGTAAGAACTGATAGGTAAAGTTTATGCTTGTGGACTTGAAGAAAAGTTATTCACCTGGTTATGAAATTAACCGACAGGAGACAAAAAATCAACAATTTGGGCATGAGAACTAAGAGCAGGAGTAGGCAATTCACCACTGTTTCTGCCTGATTTGTCATTCAATATAATCCTGATTGATTTTGTTATGGCCTCAACTCCACTTTTCTTGCCTGCTTCCCGTAACCCTTCAATCATTTCCTAATTAAAATTCTGTTTATCTCTTCAAATTTACTCAATGTCCTGGTATCCACCACACTCTGGGGTTGTGAATGCCACAGATTCAGAATATTTTCAGATGAAGAAACTGAGGGTATTCTGGCTAAGTTTGCAGATGATACAAAGATAGATAGAGGGACAGGTAGGATTGAGGAAGCAGGGAGGCTGCCGAAGGATTTGTATAGGTTAGGAGAGTGGGCAAAGAAGTGGCAGATGGAATACAGTGTGAGATCATGCCCTTTGGTCGGAAAAATGGAAGCATAGGCTATTTTCTAAATGGGGAGAAAATTTCTGAAGTTTGAAGTGCAAAGAGACTTTGGAGTTTTCGTCCAGGATTCTCTCAAGGTAAACTGGCAGGCTGAGTCAGTAGTATATAATATAAAAGCAGGAATGTACTTCTGATGCTCTAAAGGCTCTGGTCAGACCACATTTGGAGTATCGTGTGTGGTTTTGGGCCCCATTTCTCAGGAAGGATGGACTGATCCTCAAAGGAGGTTCACTAGAATGGTCCCAGGAATGAAAAGCTTAACATATGAGGAACGTTTGAGGACTGTGGGGCTATGCTTGATCGAGTTTAGAAGATGAGGGGGGATCTAATTGAAACTTACAGAATACCGAATGGCCTGGATAGAGTGGATGTTGTGAACAATAATAGGAGTACCTATTGGTAGGAGAGACTAGGATCTGTGGGCACAGTCTTAGAGTAGTTTTAGAGTGGAGATAGGGAAAAACTTCTTCAGTCAGGGAGTGGTGAATCTATGGAATTCATTACCAGAAAAGACTGTGGAGGCCAGGTCATTGAGTGTAGCTGAGACTGAGATAGATAGGTTCTTGATTGTCAAGGGTATCATGGGTTACGGGGAGAAAGTGGGAGAATGGGGTTGAGAAACTTATCAGCCATGATCGAATGGCAGAGCAGACTCGATGAGCTGAATGGTCTAATTTCTGCTCTTGTGTCTTGTGGTTGTATTTTGAGGGAAGTAATTTCTTCTCATCTGTTTTAAATATGCTATTCATATCCCAAAGCCATTACCTCTCCTTCGAGATTGCCCCATAAGAGGACCCACTTGCTGTACATCAGCATTGTTAATCTCCTTTAGTGTCTTTTCTATCTCAATTAGATCTCCTCCCATTCTTCGAAGATTCTAGCAAGTCTTGGCCAAAACTGCTCAGACTCTCTTCACAAGACAAGCCTCTCACCTCTAAATCAATCAAGTGTATCTCATTTGAACTGCCTTTTGTGCAATTACATCCCTCCTCATGTAAGAAAACCAAAACTGCAGTACTCCAGGTGTAGTTTCACTGAGACCTTGTACAGTTACAACAACCTTCCCCACTTCAATATTCTTTTCCTTCAGCAATAAATGTCAAAATTCTGATTGCTGTATCTGTATACTAGTTTGCTGTGATTCATGCATAAGGAAACCCAGATCTTTCCAAAACACCCTGAAATTTGTTATTTCTTTATTGAGGCTTAATGTCCCACCTATTTTAATGTCATCTACAAATTTGACTATAGTATCTTCCATCCCTGTATCCAAGACATTAGATATAGTTGAAGTCCAAGGACTAAAACCCTGTGACACCCTACTAGTTACTTCTTGCCGATCAAAAAAGACGCATTTATTCTGACTATCTGTTTTCTGTTGGTTAGCCAATCCTCTACACAAGCTAATAAATGGCCCCCAGCTCCAGGTATTCTACTGGCAGGATGTAACTAATGGTGCTCTGAAAGGTTCTATGTTGGCTTTCAACCATTTGTTGTACTTAGTTAATTACTTAGTAAATGGAATAAAAATATAAATATCCAATCTTGTTGACACAATGACCAGTTGTTTGTAAGCATTGTAGATGGAAATATTCAATTGCTAAGATATGATTAGATTAAATAAATGGGCTAAACTGTGGCAGATGGCTTTCAATGGGTGGCTCAGTGGTTAGCACTGCTGCCTCACAGCACCAGGGACCCGGGTTCGATTCCCAACTCGGGCGACTGCGTAAACTCCACACAGACATTCTCCCCGTGTCTGCGTGTGTTTCCTCCGGGTGCTCTGGTTTCCTCCCACGATCCAAAGATGTGCAGGTCAGGTGAATTGGCCATACTAAATTGCCCATAGTGTTAGGTCCATTAGTTAGGAGTAAATATAGGGAAGGGAAAAGGGCCAGGTTGGGTTACATTTTGGCGGGTCGGTGTATACTTGTTGGGCCATAGGGCCTGTTTCCATACTGTAGGGAATCTAATCTAATCTCTAATCTTAAATATGAGGCCAACCACTTTGGATTTATTCTCACGTATTCAGTTCTGGCTATAGCATCACTCAAAATGGTTTTTCTTTTCTCTGCCCAGATGTTGGTTTGGAGTCCTCTAAGAGCTTATTATTGGCTGTCTCCTTATTCTGAACAGAGGTTTCCTCTAACTAAATATTGGTTGGATTGAATTCTTTGGACCCCCAGTAAAAATTTAATTCTCTAGCCACTTACTTAGATCGTTTTCTTATGTGTATTATGTTTGATCTCATGTGACAGTTATTTTGTGAACTTTGGGACATTTCAACACATTATAGATGCTACATAAGTGTTAGCCTTGTTTTCAGGCCATATAACATGGATAATCTGTTGGGGATTCACCAAATTTCATTTCAATTTGTCAACAGGGAAAAACTTCATTTCCAGGTCGAATACAGCAGCATTCTTGCTGCTTATTGACTAGAGAAGGACTTCTTGATGCAATTTTCGTCCTCTTTAATGAATGTAATAATCCTGAACTGTTGAAGGTTAAACATGTTGCCAACTTCGTGAAAAAGTGTGAGTACTTCATCATAAGATTATAATTGGTCTGTAAGATTTGTGTTTCTTTTTGTGCTGATCTATGGTAAGCAGTTATTCATGCATTTGTGTAGTGCTGTCTCTCGAGCTGTTCCCTCCTCTTTCCTATGTTTTAGAATGTATACAAAGTGCATTTCAGTGTTTTTTGGCCAAGTACAACAAATAGGAGTTGCGTTATGATGACTCTTTAGAATGTCTAACGTTTTTCTGTTGCGTTAAATGAAACTTGTACTGAAATTTACCTTGTAATTAGTTATTTTGTAGAGAGAGAGAGATTCACATTCATGGACCTCTTGCAGCTGCCTTTATTAAGGTGCATCCAGGTTAATGTGAAACAGAGAAAACCCACTGACCTTTGCTTTAAGATATGGCATACTGTATGTGATATATCTGTCTTCAATTCTGATACAAGGAAGGGAAGGCAACCAAATGTTTGTTCTCCAAACTGTATATTTTCAGTTCAATGCCATAAAAAGATGCCATAAAAAGACAAATTAGGGAAGCTGGTTAATGGCAATATGCAATAGCCTATGCTGTTCCTTAACTGACGCTAAAACCAAAGTCCTCACCATTCTCCACCTCCCCCACCCAACACCACTTTTGAAATTCAGACTCTTCCTGATTTTTTTTTTTGCATTGTTGTCCACATCAAATTAATTAGAGTAGACTGTAGAAGGAAGGCATTTGGTCCGTCTAGTTAATGGTTTGTTTGTTTATGGTCTGCATGAGCCTCCGCCCGCCCCTCTCTTAATCTAACAGTGCGAATTTGATTCATTCCACATGATATCAAGAAATGGCTAGAGGCATTAGATACTGCATAAGCTCTGGGCCTGACCACATTTCTGCAATGTGTTCCAGGAATTGCTGTGCCCCGAGCAAAGCTGTTTCAGTATGCTGCCATCTGTCTGAGCATGTGGAAAGTTGCCTGGGTGGGTCCTACGCAGATTAAGCAGGAAAATTCAGCCTGGCCTATTACCAGTCTGCTCTTGATCTCTGTTAAAGTGATAGAAGTTATTAGCATTGCTATAAAGGAGCATTTGCTTAACAGTAGTGTGTTTATTGATGCCGATTTGGGTTCCGGCAGTGCCACTCAGCTCCTGACTTCATTGCAGCCTTTATTTAAACACGAATCAAAGAGCTGAATTTGAAAGGTGAGGTGAAAGTGAGCATCTTTGATGTCAAAGCTGCAGTTGTCCGAGCGTGACACTAAGAAGCCCAAACAAAATTGCAGTCTATGGGAATCGAGGGAAGGAGGGGTAAAACTCCCTGCTGCCTGGAGTCATACCTGGCACAAAAAAAAAGGTCAATCATCTCAGCTCTAAGACATCTTTGCAGGAGTTCCTCAAGATGGCACTCAGCCCCTAGACTCACCATGTCTCTGCTGGCCATGATGCCATTTTAAACTACTCCCATCTGACTGCACATAGTCTGTATTGCTCCATTTCCTGCTTGTTTGTGTCTGTCCAAATGTCTTTTAAACATTGCAATCGCATCCACTTCTACCAACTTCCCTGGATGCGTGTTCCAGACACCTGTACTCTCTATGTTGTCTTTTTAAACAAAAACTTGCCTTGCACATCTCTTTTTAAACTTACCTCCTTTTGACCTGTGCCTCCTCGTATTTGACATTTCCATATGTGAAAAACACTCTGACTATGCACTCTATCCATGCCTCTTATAATTTTATATACTTCTATCAGGTCGCCTCTCTGTCTCTGACACCCTAGTGAAAACAGTCGAAGTTTGTCCTACCTCTCCTTATAGCTAATACACTCCAGTCCAGGCAACTTCCTGGTGAACCCATTTTGAGTCCTCTGCAAAGCTTCAACGTCCTTCCTATATTGTGGCAACCAGAGCTACACACAATATTCCAAATGTGGCCTAACTGAAGTTTTATTCAATTGCAACTTTTATACTGAATGCCCTATGCCTTCTTTACCACCTTTTCCACTTGTGTTGCCATTTTCAGGGAGCTATAGATTTGGACTCCAAGATCCCTCTGTATATCAAATCTCCTGAGGGTCTTGCCATTTACTGTATATTTCCCTCTTGCATTTGACCTCCCAAAATGCATCAAAACCATGGAGAAGTTTGCTAATGATGATATAGTGTTCAATACCATTTTAATCTAACCATCAGCCTTTGCATTACCATCACTGAATCCCCCTGTGTCAACATCTGCAGGTTACCATTGATCAGAAACTGAACTGGACTAGCCATATCATACTGTAACTACAAGAACAGGTCAGAGGCTAGAAATCCTGCAATGAGCAATTCAGTTCCTTAGTCAACATGGTTTTAGGAGATATCTACAAAGGACAAGTCAGAGTGTGATGGCATATCACCCACATGTCTGGATGAGTGCAGTTCCTTCAATACTGAGAAGCTCGACATGATCTAGGACAACGCAGCCAGCTTGATTGGCACAATATCCACATTCATTCCCTCCTACAATGATGCAAAGTGGCAGCAGTTTGTACCATTTACAAGATGCATTGCAGAAATTCACCAAGGCTCTTTAGTACTTTCCAAACCCACGACCACACTGGAACAAGGGCAGTAGATACATGGAAAAATCACCTGCAAGTTCTTCTTCACTCATCATCCAGACTTGGAAACATATTGCCATTCCCTCAGGTCACTTGGTCAGGATTCTGAAGCTCCTTCCATAAAGGCATTGTATATTTAGCTACACCAAGTGGACTGCAGAGGTTCAAGAAGGCAGCTCACTGACAACTTCTCAAGGGGAACCAGGAATACACAATAAATGCTGGCCCAGTCAATAAAGCCCACAGCCTCTGAATAAATAACAATCATGTAAACAATAAGCATTTACTTCTATTCTTTTCTCTTTTGCATTCCTACCTCGCTGCTTGTTTTAATGGATCTCTGCAAGTCTTCTCAACTTTCTATTGTATTTCTACATTTTATACCCTTCTGGATAATACATTTTCCTGAATCTCTGACTGGATTTATTTGTGTCTGTGTTGTATTTATGACTTTAATCTTGAAACACTCAAGTAGAATTTTTCTGTTTATTCAATTAAGCTCTCACTTAATCTTACACCCAGAAGAAACCTGACAGAGATTATCCTGTCATGGAGAAAATTACCCCAGCCCCTTCAGGCTGGGTTGTGTGTACAACATCTCAATTCTCTTATTCTGTTCCCATCCTCCTTGCACGAGGAATTCTTTGACTAATATTGATGAATACTAAGGTATAATCTGAGCACAAATTAACAGTAGATGAAAACAATTTAAAGCTTAATTATGTTGGTTGGTATTGGGCCAGAAGGTCACTAGTGTCTGCTGTCTTTAAGCAAGACATGAGGATGCAGTGGAACCAATGAGAGATCAAATAGAATGTGCTGGAACCTAAGTGAGTGGGTGTTCTCTCTCTCACTCACCCACACAGGCAAGTGATCCAGCAGCAAGAGACAGTGTGTTCGAGAAAGAGAAAGAGAGACTTCCCCTTTCGTGTATCTCCTGTTTCAGAGCCGAACCATCCTTTATCACTGCTAAAATTCTGAACTCCTGTTTGCCCTATATGGAGAGCTGCAGTTCGGTGAATCATGCAGATAATATAATAACAAACAATTCAACAATGCTCAGCCCAGGTAACATTTTAAGTGCCAATTTTGTATTAGATTAAATATGGGCGATTTTTTTGCATTGATTCAAAGTGTCTTTTTTGTCTACAGACAGAGATATCTTGACTGAAATGAGGGAGTTGCAACCCTGTGCCGATGATTTCGAAGTGCAAAGTGTGATTGGTCGTGGTATGTTTGCAGAAGTGCAGGTTGTACGTGAGAAAGCCACCAACGATGTTTATGCAATGAAAGTGATGAATAAGCAAGCACTGATCGGACAGGATAACGTAAGATGATATCTGTCGTGTAGATTTAGGGGTGTCTTAGCAGCCTTTCGTAATAGAATGGCCACTGTGGGTCTTAGAGGTTGGCTGAATGTTTAATATTGTTCAGTTGTAATCATGCTTAATTGATTACTGGAAAAAGTCAACATCTTTCTTTTGTTCGAAGAAATTTAAACTTCATACAGTCTGAAGTTGTTTCAAGTTTTCATGTATTGCTCCTTTAAAGATGTTCCATTCAGTGTATGCGATCCCAACTCTCCTTTGAAGAGATTTGGTTAGTTCATATCCTTGGCTTACTCTGTGGGGACAGCTTGATTGTCAAAGCTCACTTTATTGTTGTCATTGCTCAAAATTTCTTTTTTATCCAACTTAACTGTGAGAGATTTATTTGCTGTGGAATGTTCTAGCTTAGAAAAACACACTGTCTCTGGCAGATGAACCACTGGTCAGAGATAGGGCAGATTACTCCGTCATAATCTTGGTTTCTAAATTGATCTTTGTTTTTCTGCTCCTCCAAATGCTGAATTCTGTGTAAAATTTCCATTTCTGGTGACAAACTACGTAGCAATGTGTCCCACTGTCAGACTCTTGACTCTCAAACACTGTTTTATTTCAATATTTAGTTTTCCATATTAATTTCAAATTTATATAACTGTGAAGGAGTTACCTTCTGAATCATAATTGGAGCTGATATATTCAGTACTGTATCAGAGATAAGAGGAGAGGTAACATGAAAGTATATTGTTATTAGATTTTTTAACTAGGAGCTTCTCTTTTATGATGGGCGAAATGCCTGTTGTAAATATTAGGAAATATTTACTGATTGCGCTGGGCGAATGGTTGTCGTATGATGCTGTCACTATGGATACAGGGCTTTGAGTGCATGCACACTCGAGGCTTTCCATGCTTGAAGCAACTGCCCTACTGTTATGATTTTAAACCAAAATACCACAGAATTATCTGGCTTACTGATCTGTGTTTCAAAATTGTTCTTCTTGGTTGGTATTGGACCTTACCTGCCCAATCCCTCTGCATGGAGTTAAATCTGGCAAGCATGAAATAGGAAAGTATTCTTGCCTTCCTTTCCCCATTACCTTGTCTGAAGAAGCCTTTTGAGCAATTACACAGAGGGGAGCCTTTAAAACAGAAGAAATGTAAAGCTGATGGTGGCATTTGCAAATTGCTGGTGCAACCTGATTGATTGTTGGCCCAGTAGATTGGGAAGTATTGTCCAAGCTTCAGAGGGTGCTGTTTTGGTCGATGTGACAAACCCACTTAGTCCGGGTATTAAGGGGCATTGAAATTTCGAATGTGTGAACAGTGAATGGATTGTTACTCTAGCTGGTTTGGAAAGTTGGCAGTCAGCAGCATGAAAAGAAGTTGAAAGGAATATGTACCAACTAAATGAGAGGGCAAGAAGGTTACCATTGGAGTAGAATGTAGGGAAATATAAAATGATCTTTGACACTAGCTTCTTCACGATTATCAAAAATCACCAGGATTCTGAAATGGAATAGCTTCTGTATCAATCCCAAGAGGTTTCTTACATGAAGAGGTTAAAAGTAAAAATACAGAAATGAGGAACTTAAGCTTCACGGTTTAAAAGAGAAGCAAATAAATTATGCACTCTGAAAGTTACTTAGGGCATTATATATGCTGTATATAAAGTACTGATTTTATTTTAGCAGTGTATGGTTTCAATAACACATCTGTGTTTATTGATGTATTTTATATATATATATATGGTTTAGAATTGACTCAGCTTTGTTTCTCTTTCCAAGCTTTACCCATCCCACTCTTAGATATTTTTTCTTTGTCGACAGGTGGTGTTTTTTGAGGAGGAATGCAGTATCCTGTCACGCAGCACCAGTCCCTGGCTGCCATTATTACAATATATATTTCAGGACAAGGCCTATATCTATCTGGTGAGTAGGTGGAGAAGCATCAAAAAAAACAGTGGCAAAAGCTGGCTACCTTGATTATATAAAGTCTGCGCATAGAAGGCTGCTAGTGTCCACTAAATTGTCCTTGGCAAAATATTCAGTAATTTGAGACCGTGAATGTCCGACAAGATCAACTTATTTCCATTTCTAAAATATTTTTCACCAAACTAATTTCTCACTTATTAACTGACCATATGCTGATGAGTGTATTCAACCACTTAACCCAAAATAGCCCTCCTTTGTGGTTGTACATTCTCAATAAAGCTTGGCACATGTAATTCTGGGCAGCATTACAGCCAAATTTTACCTTGTTCTTAGTTAATATGCACACAATTGCTTCAAACAGGTACGTTACTGTTTCAGCCTTATATCTTTGGATTGAGGTTTTGTTAACAGAGAGAAAACAGGAGGCAGGAATGTAAGGGTTATATTTTGGCAGACAATACAAAGCTAGTTGGGATAAGTAAGCAGTTGGAAGCATGAAAAGAAGCTGCAAAGAATATATACAACTAAGTGAGGGCAAGAAGATGACTGGAGTGTTATGGTGGGGCAATATAAAATGATCTTTGGCAGTATTCCTTTTAAAAGATGAAATACAAGTAAATGTTAGAATGTAGACTGACATGGGTATCTTTGAAAGTTAATGTCAATGCATAGCCACGAGATAGAAAGGCAGACATTAACCTTCTATTGTTAGGCAGTTGGAATACCAGAACAAGAATATTTGGCAGCAATTTTATATACAGCTACACTGAGACCACATGAGAGAAGTATAAGATGCAGGAGCAAAAGTAGGTTCATCAGTCCTTCAAGTCAGCTCCTGTATTCCATGAGATCATGGCTGATCTGATAATCCTCAACTCCACTTGTCTGCATTTTCCCTATACCCCTTGATACCCTGGCTGATAAAAATCTGCCTGTCTCAGTCTTGAATATACTTAATGACCCAGTGTTGAGCCATCTATGGTGAAGAAACCCATAGATTCACGACCCTCTGAGACATCAAATTTCTCTTCATCTGTCTTAAATGTATGACCCTTATTCTGAGATTATGCCCTCTGGACCGAGACTCTCTCACAAGGGGAAACAACCATTCTATATCTGTCAATTTTTCTAAGAATCTTACACATTTCAATAAGGTTGCCTTCTGTATTCCAGTGAGAACAGGCCCAGTCTATGTGTCCTCATAAGACAGTCCGTCCGTACCTGGTACCAGCCAAGTAAACCTTCTCTGCACTGCCACTAATGACAGTATATCTTTGTTTCGACAAGGGAAACAAATGTAATTGCAGTATTGCAGCTGTGGTCTGAGTAGTGCCTTTATAATATGTTTAGTAAGAATCCCTACATTTTATACTCGATTCCCTTTGAAATAAAGACCAATATTCCATTTGCCTTCCTTTTTATCCACTAAATTCCAAAATCCTTCTGCTCAACAGTTTTTTGATGTCTTTCTCCATTTAAGTAAGATTCACCTCCTCTATTCCTTCCTCCAAAGTACATAACCTCTTATTTCTTTCACATTGTATTCCATCTGCAAAGCTTTTGCCCATTGGCTTAACTTGTCTATATCCCTCTGCAGACTCTGTCATTCTCATCGTTTACCTTCTCACCTATTTTGTTATCTGCAAGCTTGATGATAGTACCTTCACTTTCTTCATCCAAGTTATTAGTATATATTGTAAATAATTGTGGCCCCAGAACTGATTCCTATGGCATAGATTGCCATCCTGAAAATGCTCCCTTTATCCCAAATCTGATTCCAATAGTTAACCAATTCTCTATCCATGCTGATATGCTATGGGTCTACTGTGGAGAAAGTGAGGTCTGCAGATGCTGGAGATCAGAGCTGAAAATGTGTTGCTGGAAAAGCGCAGCAGGTCAGGCAGCATCCAGGGAACAGGAGAATCAACGTTTTGGGCATAAGCCCTTCTTCAGGAAAGGACTATGGGTCTACTGTGCCAACTCTTATCTCATTAAGTAACTTAATATGTGATACTGTATGAAATGCCTTCTTAAAATCCAAATGTATCCATCTGCAGCTTCCATATTATCTATCCTGCTTTTTACCTCTTCAAAGAATTTTAATAAATTTTTCAGGCATGATTTGCCCTTCATGAAGCCATGCTAATTTTGCTTAATCGCATTGTGCACTCTGCTGTTAAATCCCTTTATAATGGACTCTTGCATTTTCCCATTAAGCGATACTAAGCTAACTGGCGTACAGTTACCTGCATATTTTCTGTCTTTCCCGTTTTAAATGAAGGTGTAACATTGACAGTTTTCCAGTCCTCTGAGATTTTTCCAGAATCTAAGTATTCCTTGAAGTTAACTACCAGTGAGTTTTGAAAATAACTACCAGTTATACACTATCTGGTGGGCGGCACGGTGGCACAGTGGTTAGCACTGCTGCCTCACAGCGCCAGAGACCCAGGTTCAATTCCCGCCTCAGGCAACTGACTGTGTGGAGTTTGCACATTCTCCCCATATCTGCGTGGGTTTCCTCCGGGTGCTCCGGTTTCCTCCCACAGTCCAAAGATGTGCAGGTCAGGTGAATTGGCCATGCTAAATTGCCCATAGTGTTAGATAAGGGGTAAAGTAGGGGTATGGGTGGGTTGCGCTTCGGTGGGTCGGTGTGGACTTGTTGGGCCAAAGGGCTTGTTTCCACACTGTAAGTAATCTAATCTAATCTAATCTAATCTAATCTCTGTAGCTACTTACTTTAATATCCTAGAATGCATCCCATCAGATCCAGGGGACCTATCAACCTTTCAGTTCACTAATCTCCCTAACAGTCTTTCTCTAATGACGTTATTGTATGTATTTCCTATCATGTATTTGCCCCTTGATTCTTTAATAATTTTGGAATGTTAATAGTGTCTTCTACTGTGAATCTATTAAACTGCTCTGCCATTTCCTGGTTCCCCTTTATTATTTCATCAGCTTCCTTCTCTAAGATGCCCATGTTTTGATTAGATTAGATTCCCTACAGTGTGGAAACAGGCCCTTCAGCCCAACAAGTCCATACCGACCCTCCGAAGAGCAACCCACCCAGACCCATTCCCCGACATTCACCCCTGACTAATGCACCTGACACTACGGGCAATTTAGCATGGCCAATTCACCTAACCTGCACATCTTTGGACTGTGGGAGGAAACCGGAGCACTCGGAGGAAACCCATGCAGACACAGGGAGAATGTGCAAACTCCACACAGACGGTCTCCCGAGTTGGGAATTCAACCAGAGTCCCTGGCGCTGTGAAGCAGCAGTGCTAACCACTGAGCTACTGTGCCACCCCATGATTTCTGTCTTCCTTTGCATATATCTAAAGAAGCTCTTGATGTCTGTCTTGATATTACTTGTACTCTTGCCCTCAAATTTTATTTTCTCCAACATTTTAACTTTTTTGTTGTCTTTTGTTGGTTTTAAAACCTTACAAATGTTCTTGCTTACCACTATTCTTTGCTAAATTGTCACATTTTTCTTTCAGTTTGATGTTATTTGTTTATGATTGGTGTGTCCCCTTCTCGGAACCTTTCTTCTTCACTGGAATGTGTCTTTGCTGTGAGCCATGAATTATTTTCTTAAACATTCGTATTAACTGTCTTTGTTGCTAAACCTGTTTCCTAGTCCATTACAATCAGCTCTGTCCTCATTCCTTTGTCTTTGCCCTTTAAACTGAGAACAACTATTTCCAACTCAAGTTTTTGCTCCCCCCCCCCCCCCAAAACTGAATGTTAAATTTCAGAATGCTATGGCCACAGTTTCACAGGGATTTTGTTTTTTTTTTACTCTGATATCATTTATGAAACATGCCTCATTACAAATCATCTGATCCAAAATTGCCTCATCTCTGGTTGGATCCATAACATTATTGTTCTAGAAGACTGCCTCAAATGCACTGTATAAATTTTTCCTCTGGCTCCTTCTACCAATCTGCCTAACCTAATTTACATGAAGATTAAAGACACTCGTGAATAACGTACTGTCTTGTTGCATGCCCTCATTATCTCCTGATTTATTCTCTATCTCGCTGTATAGCTAGTGTTAGAGGACCTACAGTGTTATCTTTCCCTTTTTATTTCTTAGCTCCACCCATATGAATTCTTTATCTTCTGGTTCATGATATTTATTCATCCTATAACAATATTGCTAATCCACCACCTTTTCCTTCTGCCAGTCCTTTTGAAATGCCGAGCACAGCTATGGTCTCTCTCAGAAAAGGTGCAACTATAGTTAATTAAATTGACTCCAGGGCTGAGCAGGATATCCTTTTGAGGAAAGATTGAATAGAATTTACCCTATATTTCTTGGTGAGGTGGATAGGACAGGTGGTCACATTGAAATATATAACATGATTAAACAGACCAGTTATGGTAGAGTGAAGTTTCCCACTGCAGAATTTTCCCACCCAGATGTGCTCCACGATTGGAATCAAGAATTTTAGATCGAGATGCGAAGCTCTTTCATTTGGAGAATTAAGAATCTTTAGAATTGTTTGCTACAAGGGGTTGTGAATGCTCATTTTGATAATGTTCATGAATGATAGATTTTTAAGCATGGACTGAACTTTGGGATATTGAGATTATATGAGAAAGTAGAATTGTGGTTTGAACAAAATTATTCATGATCTAATTGAATGGCTAAGCAAACTCAAAGTGATGTATGGTTGGCCTATGCCTGCCCTTATTTGTAATGTTTTCATATTTTAAGCATAATGGACGCATTTAGCTGGTAGCCATTGCATAAATCACTGCACGAATAGTAGTGGGTGTGCATGGAAAATCAAGTTTCTAAACCACTCCAGTACTCCAACAATTACCATATATTTTTTCTTCAGTTTAAATTGTGCTACTGTAGTGATTGAAACCAGGTGGATATTATTGGCCCAGGTTAACAACCGCAATTAAAGATCTCAGTCAACCAGGGAGTCCTGGCTGATGGATATAAACAGAGTCTCCTCACTTCAGGGACTGATTCTAAGCTCGTTGGTACAGTCAGTGTGCTGTGCATATGTAAATAAAGGGTAACGTGGTGATGGGATACTGGCCTCTGTGCAGTTATTTCAGTGGCGACGGGAGAAAACAGTACGTGCCTGAAGAACATTCACTCACAACAGTCGCCTTTGAATTGGGTAAACATTTCTGGCATCATGCCTATATTTGGGAAGCTTGACTCAATTGATCCTGTTGTCGAAGACTGGGCCAAGTATTTGGAAAGAATGCAATATTTTTTCAGGCAAATGACATGAGGTCAGATGAAAAACAACGTGTAATATTTCTTACTGTTTGCAGACCCACAGCATTTTTGGTTATTAGTGGCTTAACTTTCCCAGAGGCACCAGATACTAAAACTTTCTGAGGGTTGACTGATTTGGTTAAGGAGTATTATGACACCGAACCTCCTCTCATTCTGAGAAACCATCGGTTTTATTTGGCTGTTCGAGAAACAGGGGAATCTGAGCCAGGTTTTTTGACAAGGAGAGGACAGCTGACAGAGGCATGCCACTTTGAGTTAGATTATAAGACATAGAAGCAGAAATTAGGCCATTCAGCCCATCAAGTCTGCCCTGCTATTCAGTCATGGCTGATAAGTTTCTCATTCTACCGCTTTCTCCCTGTAACCCTTGATCCCTATGACAATTAAGAACCTATCCATTTCCTTCTTAAATATAGTCAAAGACCTGGCCTCCATAGCCTTTTGTGGCAGTGAATTCCATAGATCCACCACTCTCTGGCTGATGATTTTCTCCTTATCTCTGTTCTAAAAGGTCTTCCCTTCACTCTTAAGACTGTGCCCTTGGGTCCAAGTCTCTCCTATCATTGAAAACATCTTCCCAACATCTACTCTGTCCAGACTATTTAGTATTCTGTAAACTTCAATTAGATTCCACCCCCCCCGAATCCTTCTAAACTCCATTCAGTATCATCCCAGAATCCTCAAATGTTCCTCATATGTTAAGCTTTTCATTCCTGGGACCATTCTCGTGAACCTCTTCTGAACCCGCTCTGGGGGAAAATACATCCTTCCTGAGAAATGGGGCTCAAAACTGCGCACAATGCTCCAAACGTGGTCTGACCAGGTCCTTATAGAGCCTCAGAAGTACATCCCTGCTTTTATATCCAAGACCTCTCAAAATAATGCCATAATTGTTATTGCCTACCTAACTATTGACTCAATCTGCATGTTTACCTTGAGAGAATCCTGGACGAGAACTCCCAAGTCTCTGCATTTCAGACTTCTGAATTTTCTCCCTATTCTGAAACTAAACCATGCCTCTATTCTTCTTATTCAAGTGCATGACCTCACACTTTCTCTCGCTGTATTCCGTCTGCCTCTTCTTTGGCCACTCCTAACCTGGCCAAATCCTTCTGCAGTCTCCCCGCCTCCTCAATACTAACTGTCCCTCAACGTATCTTTGTATCATCTGCAAACCTAGCCAGAATGCCCTCATTTCCTTCATCTAGATTGTTAACGTATAAAGTGAAAAGTTGTGGTACCAACAATGGCCCTCCTGGAACACCACTTGTCACTGGCTGCCATCCTGAAAAGGATCCTTTTATCCACATTCTCTGCTTTCTGCCAGATAACCAATCATCTATTCATGCTAGCACCTTGCCTCGAACACCACTGACCCTTATCTTACTCAGCAGCCTCCCATGTGGCACCTTGTCAAATGCCGCCTTGAAGTCCAGATAACATCCATTGGCTCTCCTTGGCCTAACCTGCTCGTTACCACCTCAGGGTTAACTCTGAATGAGATACTGAGAGACCATTTGGCATGTGAGATTAATGACATAACCATATAAATGCATCTACTAGCTGAAGCCCAACGGATTTCAAATGGGCAATACAACTGGCATTGTAGATAATGTGGCAACTGGAGCATGGGAGTTACAGGGCACCTTAATAGAGGTGGACAGCCTCATCTATATCACTGAGCTTGTGGAACACCAAGGTGAAAGTGAGTATTGCAGATACTGGCGAATAGATCAAGAGTGTCGTGCTGGAAAAGCACAGCAGGTCAGGCAGCATCCGAGGAGCAGGAGAATCAATGTTCCGGGTAAAAGCCCTTCATCAGGAATTGATAGGTGGATGGAGGTGGGAGTAATGGTGATAGGTCAGAGAGGAGGATGGAGTGGATATGGTGGAAGTGTTAAGCTGGAAGGTTGGAACTGGGGGAAGGTAGGGGCAGGGGAAATGAGGAAACTGGTGAAATCCACATTGATGCCATGTGGTTGAAGGGTCCCAAGGCGGAAGATAAGATGTTCTTCCTCCAGGTGTCGGGTGGTAAGCGAGTGGTGATGAAGGAGGCCCAGGACCTGCGTGTCCTCAACAGAGTGGGAAGGGGAGTTGAAGTGTTCGCCCAAGGGGCGGTGGGATTGATTGATGCGGGTGTCCCGGAGATGTTCTGTGAAGCCCTCTGTAAGTAGGCGTCCTGTCTCCCGAATGTAGAGGAGACTGCATTGGGAGCAACAGATACAGTAAATGTTGTATGGAAGTGCAGGCTTCGTTGGGGCCTTGGACGGAAGTGAGGCAGGAGGTGTGGGCGCAGGTTTTGCAATTTCAGCAGTGGCAGGGGAAGGTGTCAGGAGGTGAGGGTGGGTTGTTAGGGGGCATGGACCTGACTAGGTAGCCGCGGAGGGAATGGTCTTTACGGAAAGCAGTTAGGGGTTGAGTGGGGAAATATATCTGGTGGTGGGGTCAGTTTGTAGGTAGCAGAAATGGGGAGGATGATGCGATGTATACGGAGGTTGGTGGGTTGGAAGGTGAAGACCGGGGAGTTCTGTCCTTGTTGCAGTTGGAAGGGTGGGGTTCGAGGGCGGAAGTGCTGGACGTAGATGAGATGCGCTGTAGGGCGTCATCAATTATGTGGGAAGGGAAATTGCAACCTTTAAAGAAGGAGGCTATCTGGTGTGTTCTGTGGTGGAACTGGTCCTCCTGGGAGCAGATGCAACGGTGGTGAAGGAATTGAGAATAGGGATAGCATTTTTGCAGGACGCAGGGTGGGAGGAGGTGTAATCCAGGTAGCTGTGGGATTTGGTGGTTTGTAGAAAATGTCAGTGTTGAATCAGTCATCGTTGATGGAGATGGAGAGGTCCAGGAAGGGGAGGGAGGTGTAAGAGATCGTCCAGGTGAATTTGAGATTGGGGTGGAATGTGTTGGTGAAGTTGATGAACTGTTCAACCTCCTCCATGGGAGCATGAGCTGGCGCTGATGCAGTCATCAATGTTGCGGAGGAAAAGGTGGGGAGTGACGCTGGTGTAACTGTGGAAGATAGACTGTTCCACGTAGCCAACAAAGAGACAGGCATAGCTGGAGTGGGAACACCACACAAGTGAAGGCCAAAGGCATATCCAGGCCAGTCCTTAGCAAAACCTCACAACAAAGCTGAGCCTCTGCCAAATGGCTAAAAGGTTTTTCAGGATCTGGGCCGGCAAGCCATTGTAGTTGCTGTTGTTATGCAGACAAGAGACCACAAAGGAGTCTTATGAGGCCTGACCTCAGTAAGAAATTTCATAAGTCGATATCCAGGAAAGTGCACACCGTGGAAAGCCCACCTACGTGTGGGTTGAAACAGTTAAATTAATGTTTGGTTAATTGGTCACCGAGTTCTCATGGAAGTCATTACTGGAGCAGCTGGTACCTGTCTTTTACAAGGTTCGCTCTGGACTCCAACCCTTAAGGTTGTGCAAGTCCTTGGCTAGATTGAGAATGTACACTGGGAGCCATTATAGATTAAAGGTATGATTTTGGTTCTAGTCCCCTATGAGAAGCAGTTGGTGCAGTTACCACTGATGGTACGAAGAGGCTTAGGTCCAAGCTAGTTAAGAAAGATTAATCTTGATTGGCTCAATAATTTTCATTTAGAAAATGGGTGTCTCGATGAAGCCCTAGCGAAGGACTTGGGACTGTCAAAGGGGCCAAAGCCACTTTACATGTTGACCAGGAAGCCAAGTGGCTAATGTGGATGCCTTGTGCCACCTCCCACTGGCAGACATTCCACTGGTGGTGCCTCCCTTGGAAGAGTCCATTCTAGTTTTAAACTTTCTGGACACCCTTCCAGTCACTGCTGACAATATTCGACAGTGGATACAAAAGGATCCTATCCTGACAAAGATAAAACAGCTCGAGTTAATGGGGGAAATAGAAGGGCCATCACAACCAAGATTGAAACCTTTCTGGACCCAGTGAGATCAGATCACCATTGAGATCTGCGTATTATAATGGGAACAAGAGTGATTGTCCTTAGTAAAGGCCACCCCCAGATATTGGCTGAACTCCTCCAAGAGCATCCAGGTATTTCCAAAATGAAAATGTCGACAAGAAGCTGTGTCTGGTGGCGAGGTTTGGATGCTGACATAGCTGCGTTGGTGGGCCAGTGCCCAGAGTGCCAACAAGGCCAAGAATTTGCACTGGTGGCACCCCACATTCATGGGAATGGCTGTGTAATTCCTAGACTCAGTTGCATGTTGGCTATGCTGGTCCTTTCATGTGCCCAATGTTCCTGGTCATTGTGGATACCCATTCAAAGTGGTTGGACGTATATAGAGTTCATTCAGCAAACTCTGATGATGATGATGATGATGATTGAAAAGCTGCGAACATTGTTTCTGATACATGGACTCTTGGACATAGTGGTCACAGATCGTAGGATGTCTTTTTCTTGCCAGGAATTCGAGTATTTCCTAAAGTTAAATAGCATTTGGCATGTTCCGACAGCTCTGTCCCACCAACTCCAATGGTCTGGTGGAAAGAGCGGTCCAAATGTTGGAAGCAGGCTTAAAGAAATCGCTTACAGCTTTACTTGATACCAAACTGTCCTAGTTCCTGTTCGATTGCAGGACCATCCCTCACACAGCTACAGAGATAGTCTGGCAGAGTTGCTAATGGGAGAAGACTCAACACCAGGTTAAACCTGATAACCTCAGACCTAGGGTGGGGGTAGAGGAACAGTAGAAGGTACACCAATATTGGCTACATGCTTCCTCTAGGAGAAAGTGAGGACTGCAGATGCAGATCGTTCGGCCTCATGCCCGAATTGCCAATTCTCCTCCTCTAATGTTGCTGACCTGCTAAGCTTTTCCTGTGCCAAACTGTCACCACGTGCTTCCTCTAAGTGAGAGACACTGTTTGTTTACTTCAGGAGACAAAGTTTGGTGGCCATGGAAATGGCCCTGTATGGGTAAGAGGTGAGGTTGTCATGAGGTCAGGTCCAGTGACCGACAAAGCTCAGGTATGTAGGGCAGTCCTGAAAAACATGTGTTACCTTGCAAACGGAGCAGAGCTAACATCTTGCCCTCTCAGAAAAGCCAGAAGGCCTGTCAGAAACTGGGATCTCACCCTCCCTCTAGTGTTGAGGAAACCTGAGTCCGAGATGGATGCAGTTTCGATACTGTTACCGCTGGAAGAAGAGGAGGAAACCCTCCCAAGATAGTACGGTCTGACACATACAACCTGTGTCAGAGTCCGAATCAAAGGAACCTGTGGAATGTCAAAGGTGAAGCAACCTGAGAAAGACCAGGTCTATATCCACAGAGTTAGGGAGGAGGGCTTTAGTGATTGGAACCAGGTGATCTTATTAACTATGAGATCCTTAATTGGTGTTAACTTGAGTCAATCAGGGAGCCCAGGCTGATGAATGTTAACAGGGGATTCAGTCTCCTCACTTCAGGAACTGACTCGGAGCTGGCTGGCAGTAGTCAGGGTACTGTGCAAGTATAAGAAATGACTGACTTGGTGACAGGATACCAGCCTCTGTGCAGTTATTTCAGCCATATATTATTTAAACAGGGCAATGAAGACATTATGGGTCTGTATAAATAAAGTTGCTGAAATAATGTGAGATATTTGCTTTACCATGAACCTGCATATTTTTCTCAAAGAAGAAAGTAACACCTGTTTTCTACCAGGGGATGTCACTGGTGATCTTTGATTCGTTGCATATACGTATTTGTATAGCATTGTGGGGTCTGTTTTATTTTCAAATTTCTTGATTTCTTTTTGTGAGGATGGTGAGAGAGAGGGAATTTAAGTGTTGTTATTCATTTCCAACAGGTAATGCCTGTTTAAGCAATTCTGATTTTTTTTTTCCTAACTTTCCAAATCAATCTGTTCAAAGGTGTTATTACATATCTCCAGTATTGTGGGAATTGAACCCATTGTCCCTGATCTAGTGGTAGGGATACAACTTTTATACATTGTCCATTATGGGAATGAAATTACAATGTTGATCTATTCAATACTGATAAAATAATTGGTTATTCCAAAACCTACTGACTGCACCTTAAATAGTCAATCTTGAAGAATTGATATTCGTAAGCTTTTACTTAAACAATAATTACAAACGTACATTTCCAAACTAAACAAATACTGTTTCAGTCTTCACCAACACAAACAAGTACAAGATCTTTTTCAGTCAACTTGTTCTGATATGTTATTACACACCTCTGAAGCAGGAGGGATTTGAACCCAGGACTCCTGCCTTGTAAGTAGGGAGACTACCACTGTACCACAAGAGCCCTAACAAAAGACTATAAGAATATTTTAGCTTGCAACTCTCCACCTGAATGTAAGTTCAATTGGACTGTCTCTTAATGATCTCTGTTGGGGTTTCATGACTGCAGGATCCAAGTCAGTTGGACCCTACTTTGTATTTGTTTTTAATCAATCTATTTAGATATGTTATAATTTACCGTACTTCTAATGCAGGTAGGACTTGAATATTTTCTATAAACGTGTTCGGAGATGTTATTACTCTCCGCTGGAGTAGGTGGGAATTGAGGCTGGGCTCCTTGGATTTGAGGTAGGGACACAACGATTGCACCACAAAAGCCTTAATATCAAGGAGTACATGTGAATCTCCAGCTCACACCTTTTATTTTGTTAAACATATTTTTCTAATCAAGCCGTTCAGAGGTGTTTATACGCACCTTTGGAGAGGACACGTCTTGAACCCGATCCTCCCGGTCGACAGGTAGGGACACTACCACAGTACTACAAAAGCCCTAATACCAAGGAATACAAAGTTTTCCAAAGATTAGATTTTTTTTTAGATTAGATTACAGTGTGGAAACAGGCCCTTCGGCCCAACAAGTCCACACCGACCCGCCGAAGCGAAACCCACCCATACCCCTACATTTACCCCTTACCTAACACTACGGGCAATTTAGTATGGCCAATTCACCTGACCCTGCACATTTTTGGACTGTGGGAGGAAACCGGAGGAAACCCACTCAGACATGGGGAGAACGTGCAAACTCCACACAGTCAGTCGCCTGAGGCGGGAATTGAACCCGGGTCTCTGGCGCTGTGAGGCAGCAGTGCTAACCACTGTGCCACCGTGCCGCCCACGGTGGCACTCTTCTAGGTTGACTCTTCTAATCATACTTTCTTTTTAAAATGTATTTTTCTAATCAAACTGTTCAGAGATGTTATTATATGCCTCTGGAACAGGTGGGACTTAAGCCCAGCCCTCCCGGTAAGGAATAGGGACACTTCCACTGTGCCACAAAAGAGTACAAGTGAATCCTCAGTTAATACTTATCAAAGGAAACAATTAAACAGCCAATTAATGCACAATTTACACTGACTTGTCTTGCATTCAGTCTCTAAGGGGAGAGTGCTCACAGGCAAGTGGATTGGATGCATCATGGAGCTAACCCCTCTAAAGATGACATTGGGTCTCGATCTTGACATTAATCCTGTCCTCCAAGTTTCATCTTGATGGTTTGCAATGAAGCAGAGAACTGCTTTTGGGTAACTAAATTACGCAAGCAAGCAATTAAGTGTCTATTTAATCTTTTCGGTTTGGCTTGAACAGCCAGGAGACCTATTTGCACAGCTTGTCAGTAATGTTCCAGGGTCAATTAGCAGGTGATTTACAAGTTCTTTGAAATCACTTCAAATACCTGGCATGCAGTAAAAATTCTGTGTTACCAGCCTTCAACAAAGCATGGGAAAAACTAATTCAGTTCTATTTTGCACCTCTTGATGAATGATAAGAGGAGCAACAATAGCACAAGACACAAGCTAGAGTGGATGGATGCAGTGATTGGGATTCTTGGGGACAAAACTCTCAGTACAAGATCTACATGCAAATGATTAACTTTCTCAATATATCTGGACACTGGTGTCTAAAGAGATTCTGGTTCTCTTGGCAGGTTTATTTTATATTTAGAATCACATAATCTCAACAGGCCATTTGGCCCTTCGAGTCCACTGACCACTTGGAGGAGCATTCTATCCAGACCCACCACTACACAATCACCTGATGAAGGAGCGTAGCTCCGAAAGCTAGTGTGCTTCCAATTAAATCTGTTGGACTATAACCTGGTGCTGTGTGATTTTTAACTTTGTATACCCTATCCCTGTAACCCTGCATTTCCCATGGCCAATCCACGTAGCCTGCATTTCTTTGGACCATGGGAGGAAACCCACACAAACACGGGGAGAATGTGCAAATGGACAGTAATGCAGCAGATCTATTTTAAAATATCTTAAATATGGAGTAAATTTCCTATTTAATTTGAAAGTATTACAACTATTTTTCACTTTTTTAAAAATATTGTGCCTAGTTGTTGAAGTAATGCTGGGAAAGCTGTATCTGTCATTTATCAATGTGAACTCAAAAAGCTTGATTGTCCAAAAGCTCTAATTTGGAACTGGATGCATTGCAACTTGACACAATTGCTCCATTTATTAAACTACTTGCACAAAACTGGAGTACTTGCTCAGCACAAATGCTTCCTCCTGAAGCATAAAAGTTTATACTTTTCCAGCTTGACCCTCTTGCTCAATGCAGCATGACACTGTCTGCCTCTGATTGTGGGTAACTGAAACAGCAAATAATCACTTGCGTGTGATATCGATGCACTTTAGAGAATTTGTGCTTTGTCTACATTTTCACTCAGTAGTTGCCCTGATAGTCAAAACACTCCCCTTACTGTCACTCCAGCTGTGACAGGTCAACTGACATATTTTGGAAATAAACTTGGTCTGATGGAAAGCAAAATAATGTATTGATTTTAAAGGACCTAAGACACCTAGTCACATGGATAGTTGGATGCTGATCTTTTCTAAATCCTAGGCAAATCAGTAGTCTAATTATTTGGAGGTTGATTTGCAGATGGACCTTACTTGATAGATGGGTCAAATTAATACTGAACTGTTTAAAAACCAATGGCTATAGTTGAGAACATTTTTCCTTTTGGAGTAGGTACTTACTACCTTGTAAATATTTTTATTCAGCTTACTCAGATGTACTATAACTCACTTTTGGAGTAGGTGGTACTTGATCTTAGATTTTCTGGCCCAGAGGTAGGCGTACACTGGCAATCTGGTACACTGGAGAATTGCTCAGCTCCTCTTTGTTGAATCTTAAATCTCAAAGGGTATTGAAGCTTTTGATTTAGGCTAAACCAACCAAATTTTGTTTTCTCACTGGGAATGTGTTTATTTCAATTTTTATCCATTTGTCTTTACAACTTGCTCAAGTATAGCTCCAGGTATGCTGGCAACTTCCTTGATAAGTAATTCCAGGTAATTATCAATTTAACATGGTAATTAAGTTCTTGAAAATAACCTGTTAAGGGAAACCACAATATTTCAAAACACATTACTGTAGAAACTCATGTAAATCTTCTATTTCCTTAGACGTGTTTGACCAATTTGGTTTACGATTTTGCCACTTGCTTTAGTTTATCAGCAGTACATTCGAATTGTGCACAAGGTTGAATCGGTAAGACCCAAAGGTCTCTGGATATCCATGTTTCGCTTGCAATATTCAAATTTTGGAAGCATATCCAATTTAACTTTGGAATAGATTTTCTTCTTTTCTTTGCCAGTGTTTCTTAGCTTAGATGGCTAAAATGCTTAGGAATAATGGTGAGTGGAGGTAGTTGCTGGGAATTGTGCAAGTTATTACCAAGCAGGTGTGCATTTTTGGAATGATGGGTAGTAAAGCAAACATTGTGTTCATTGAGGAGTACCTGTGCCAAGACTACGCAGTTCCCCTCCATGACTCTTCTCACTTGATATTGAAATATATGTATTTGTTTCTTTCCAAGCTTGGATGCATGGAAGTCTGTTATATTAAAAGTTACATGCTGTACAGAATATATATGTTAAATGCTGCACATTGAGCTGTAGAATATATATTAAAATGACTTTTCTTTTGCTTTTAGGTAATGGAATACCAACCAGGGGGGGACTTGTTGGCACTCCTGAATCGTTACGATGATCAATTTGATGAGAGTATGGCTCAATTCTATCTGGCCGAGTTAGTTCTGGCTATTCATAGTGTTCACCAAATGGGCTATGTTCATCGGTAAGCATCTGTAAGGCATCCTGCATTCTCAGCTAATAGAAAAGAAATGGTACTAGTGTGCAGGTTGTTAGCTCTTCTGAAGATGAACTAAAACAAACTGAATCTTCTTTTCAAGGAATATTTCTTGCAAAGAACTAAACAAGGTGGCATAGTGCTACCTGTGAATAATGTCTCAGATTTTAACTTCTTAAACTGTATAACAAATATAGCACTTCAAATTTTCTAGCATTGGGAATGAGACTGTTGATCAAACAAATGAGAAGTTTAGGTCAAGTGGATCATAGAGCAGGATAGTGCAGATCATGAAGTGACAAAGCTGGTAACTAGCCTGGAGCTATACTGCACAAATGTAGCACCTAACCAAATTGTCCAGGATTTTGAAAGGAAATACTTAATTAAAATTGCATGGAAGTTTATAAATATGTCTGGTTTTCAGACATCGCTTTTCAAGTAGAGATTCTTTACTTGTAATAGTAATTAAACCAGCAAATAGAAGTACAATCTCACTCGTTAAGAGTAGTTTTCTTTATTAGTTTATCTGTTCTTTGTAATGGAAAGTAATAATTGCTTTGCACATCTATCCTATAATTAACTTTCATACATGGTCTTCTTTTTTTACCAACTATATAAGTTGTCTGGCTAAATTAACTGCCTTTGATAGAACACATGCTTTTTACTTTCAAAAAGCAAAACATGCTGATTTAAATAACTGGAATCTAAGAAACTTCATGAATCTAAGAAAAATTGTTAATTTAACCAAATGACACCTATCAAATACATTTTCAAAAAAAATGCCCAGAGTTTACGTTTGAATTGAGTGGCTAGAATGGGTGTTGTGAAATAAGACCATTGGTTCCTATTTCCAAATCAGCTGGAATATTGCATTGAGTGAAATTGAAGTTAACTCCTCCGGTACTGTGACAGAATTAAATTAACTAATTCCATTTTATATTTCAAGACAAAAGTCTGTTGTTCGTGACAAACCCTTGTGAAAAAAGAATAGTGATACTGGGTGACTGTTAACCTATGTTCATATTGCTGGTCCTTTATTTGCAATATAATTGTAATCTTTAGTACCTTGTACCAACTGGATTTGAGATCTGTTATTTTTGTTGAGTGAATTGGGAAAAATCTCCTTTTTAAGGCAATGGAAATGAGGGCTTTTGTGTGGAGCTTTCTAGTATACACCCTTTCTACAAGGTGACTATGGTTTATGGTCCCTTTGAGCAAACAATTCAGAAAGATGATAACTACTGACTTTCTTTTAATGTAAATGTTTAATGTAGTAAGAATAACCTAAGACATTTCCAAGGTGATAATAGAGCAGACGATGTGTGGCTGTGAGGGGAGTATAGATTGTTGAAGTGCTTTTTATATTACAAACCATAACATCTTGTGTTCCCATGCACTTCATTTTTTGTGGTTATTTTTGATTCTCTATGATTCAGAGTACTGTAGTAGGTATTATCTTCCCATGTTGTTGTGTTATTTGTTCTGCATAACTGAGCACCTTCTTTTAAAATTATTTCAGCTCTGTACCATTCACAGAATCCTATTTTGTTCTGATGGACTGTAGAACTATTTAAGTTATAATATATTTCCATATTGTTAATATGTGCTTTAAAATATTATTGTTTGGTAATGGCCTTGTTGTATTATTGCTGAACTGTTAATCCAGAGATCCAAGTAATGTTCTGGGGACCCAGATTTGAATCCTGCCAGAACGGATAGTGGAATTTGAATTCAATTTTAAAAAATCTGGGATGTCTAATGTTGGTGAGTCACTATAGTGTGCCTTGGACTTGTTGCACAGTGCTGCCACTGTTGAAGCCGAGGGAGGAAGTGACTGTTGAAAATGATTGGAGTGCCAATGAAATAGGCTGTTTTTCCAATTTTGGTTACTGTCGTGGTCAGTGGCTGAACATATTTGTATAAGGCTGACAATGTACTTTTGAGAAAACAATTCTATTTTGTTGTAATAAAAATAGCAAAAAGAAAGATGCAACACTTTTTTTTTGTTCCCAGCAATATCATTGACAGACATTCAACCCAAATGAAGCATCACTTCACTTGTAATTACTTACTGAGCTAATGAAGTTGCAAACATTTGCTTTCAGTGACTTTCTTTACATTTTACATTTTCCAAATGTGATTCTCTCTGTCTCTCCCAAAGACTCTTAAGCAGGGTAACTTATTGACCTTTCCTCACCAGTGTAATGACTATGGATCATAACTCAGATCATCTGTGAATATATTGAACTTAATTCAAACACATGCTTTTTAAAAGAAGACTGCTCCAGCCAGATAAATGACTGCAGATGTAAATTTAAAGCTGTCTGGAGATGGAGAGAGTGTTCCTGGAATGTCACACTGATAATGTGTCATGAAAGCTTTGAAGCAATGGACACAAGAATTGCATTGCAAATTGAACTTTTATGTGTTGGGAGTTCTCTCAGATTATGAACATGATGGGGAATTTGCAGCAGACTAGGTGAGAGGCATGTTTTGTGTCTTCTCCTTTTTCAAGAAACCATAGGAACAGGGTTAAAAACCAGTTCAATTCTTGTCTGTGCACTACTGGAAGAAGGTTTCCTAGTGAGCTGAGGTATGTATGTGTACTCTACTCTGTTTACTTCAAGAAACCAGCAAGCTAGTGAAAAGAAAACAGGACTTTTACACTCTGGTGCTGCCAGCCAAACACCATCACCAGGGCAGTACGGTGGCTCAGTGGTTAGTACTGCAGTCTCACAGTGCCAGGGACCCCCGTTCAATTCCAGACTCTGGCAACTGTCTGCCTGGAGTCTGCACATTGTCCCTGTGTCTGTGTGGGTTTCCTCTGGGTGCTCCGGTTTCCTCCCACAATCCAGCGATGTGTCAGTAGTGTCAGGCGCATTAGTCAAAGGGAAATGGGTCTGGGTGAGTAATTCTTTGGAGGGTTGGTGTGGATTGGTGGGGCCGAATTGTCTGTTTCCAAACTGTAGTGAATCTAAAAGAAAGCAAGGATGAAAGAATTTCAACCAACCTGCAAAATCAAGAATCTCCAAAGTTAACGACTTAACTATCAACAATCCTGCACCTGCTCTTCATGCATGATCCATGAATACTGATCCATATTTCTTTTATTTATCTTTCTCTGACTCATTTCTGATGGTATGTTATTGTTTATTCTTACGATCATTAACTAATAAACTCTCTCTCCCATTAACTCAAAAAAGACTGGTTAAATTAGCTCCTTCTAAAACACCAATTAGTTTGGTATGAGGAGAAAAAAGGCATCCAGAAGGGGGGAGTTTTTTTTTCAAATTAACTTTGTTCTGACCAACTCAAGGAAGAAGCTAACTATCCAAGGGGAGCCATTATATCTCTTCTCACCCAGGAGCTTAATAATTTGGAATATCCTAAGTGGAACAGTGATGACTTCAGGAAACTCTCTCTCAGGAGCTGGTTGCAACATTGACTTCTAGTCATGTCTACTTAGACTGCTAAAACAGCTTAACACTTCTTTCTAACTCTGGTTTTAAACTCTCAAATTAAGCACTGCTGTTCTGCTGATATGGATCTCTACTTCTCAACTGATCCTGCTTCTGGCCCTGGTCTCTCTTTTTGTAGGTGGTAAAAGATAAATTTTGTAAACACTTCAATTACCTCACCAGATAGCTACACTTACTTCATCCCTTTGTTAAGTAGCATGCTTTCGTGAAAATGCTATTTTGAACTATGTTCAAAATCGCATTTTCAAGAAAGCATGCTACTTAACTATGTTCAAAATCACTTTGACCTTTTTATTTAAAAAATAGGTCACCTCCACTAAAACCAATTACCTCTATTTTAGAATCGAAATGCCCAGATATTAGTAATCTTCATCACACTTGCCACTGTTCCAATGATAAATACTGTGTCCTATTGTGGTACATCCTGCTGCCCACGAGGCTACTCCTTTCTTTGTTATCCAACATTTGCAATGTTTTTTACTTTTACCAAATCGTGAGCAATGCTCTCAGGACCAGCAAATAATATGGCTATCAGTTGTCCCCACTTGCTCACTGATTTGGCATGTAGTACAATCAGAATTACTTACCTACTATTACCTTTTTTTTGTGTTTTTAAGTGAAGAATAACATTACTGACATACAGGCCATTCTGCAATAACGCGCATTTCGTTAACGTGAATTTGCTGTAACGCGATTGACGAATTGAGGGCACTATTTCTATTGCCTGAATTTTTAAAACGTTTGTTGGCTGTAACGTGATTACATCGCCAACCCATTAAGTGCTCTTTCTAAAGCACAATTTTTCTGTAACACAGGGTTGCACAAGAATGCAACCAATGTGTTACAGAACTACTTCTTGTATAGTATAATCAAAGCCACTGATATATAACTTTTATGATTATTGTGGACGTAAAGGATTTTACCGCTTCAAAAAATTGCTTGACATGAACAAAATACTTTTGGATAATCAAAATTGCATTGTATAAGGCAGACCATAAATCAGTGTGCCAATATATTAATTCTAGGGTGTTCTGTTCATTGTCTTTGTTAGTGGAGAACACAGAATAAAATAAAGCTAACTCCAACAAGCATTGTATAAGTGGATTCCTTTTAATCGAAATCCTGTGATGACTGTATTTAATAAGGCAGCAGCATTGAAAGATAACCGTGTGCTTTATCTGGAGATCACCTGAGAGACCAATTTTGAGATAATGTTAATATTGCACAATTGATGAGCCTGGTTAATGTAGATAAATTGGAGTAGAGTATAGCTTCCTCTAAGGATTGTCTTTTTGAGTTAATTGGATCCAATTCCAGATAAGATGAGCTTGCTATAGGGAGCAGTGTCTTGCCACACTTATAGATCCTGTGGGCTTATCAGTTAGAAATGGTTGCTGTTTCAATTTACAGTATCTCAGATTTCTGCATCTCAAAGTGATGGTACAGTAATCTCCTCTTGTACCTCCTCTTCATTAACTGTGGAATAGACTATTGTTTCAGTACACTTATTGTTAAATTTATGGTGATGTATGTTTTAGAAGAGCAACATCACTAACAATGCAGCAATTCCTCAGTAACTGGCCTGGCTATGATCAGGTGCTAGAATGCGGCTTAGAGCCTCATACTGCTGGTGAGTTGGGAAAGCTATCAATCAGCAAACTAGTACTTTTATGTGGAGGTCTGGAATTGTCCATTAATAATTCCTAAACTGCACATGGTGTTTTTACTAATGATATTTTCCTTTCTCTTCTCAGAGATATCAAACCTGAGAATATCCTAATTGATCGAACAGGACATATTAAACTGGCAGATTTTGGATCAGCAGCCAAACTGACAGGAAATAAAACGGTATGGATAAAACTCCAGAATGCTCAAGCGAGTCTATATTTTAATACTTCAGCTTGTTGAGTCCAAGCAAGTGTATGGAAGTACTGTAATTGAATTGCTACAGTGTGATGTACTAAATTGTGTACAGTTGTTTGGAGGTACACGGAGGATGCTGTGTACAAAATGTTTTTGGGTTTCTCAGTGTGGCTGATTCTTGGATCCACTGTGCAAAAGGTTCAGATTTGCATTATTGGACTTTAGTAACTTGGGTAGAGTCTAGAAATTGACAAGTCCTTCAGGGACAGAGAACCTTTTACAATGTATTTTCAAGTTCTTAAAAGCAGGAAGTTTTATAATCCTGTTTTTATTGATATGGAATTGGAAAACACACTGCTACAGCATTATTCTGTGGGAATGGTCCAAAGATCTGTATTATCTTTAAAATTCAGCTGCAATACAATACATTTATCTTGATAATCCATTTTAACTATAGGGTGGTCAAACAAATAAGAAACAACTTCAAAATGATAGAAGTATTGGTTTAAGATGTTCCTTATTTCTGCTCAAGAAAAATGATCCAACACCTTTAAGGACAGAAAATGCTAAATGTGGGCAAATATCAGATGATTGCTATTTCATGTAACATACTTAAGGGTAGCTCATTCTAAAGTGAAAGCAACATAACAGAGATGGAGGTCACAAAACTACAGCAAGCCAGACATTACATTTATGTATAGAGTGATCCTGGAAAAGCACAGCAGGTCAGGCAGCATCCGAGGAGTAGGAAAATCGACGTTTCAGGCAAAAGCCCTTCATCAGGAATGAATATTATTACAAAATGCATATACATTCATCCCTGATTGAAGGGCTTTTGCCCGAAACGTCGATTTTCCTGTTCCTTATATGCTGCCTGACCTGCTGTGCTTTTCCAGTACCACTCTAATCTTGACTCTGATTTCTAGCATCTGCAGTCCTCACTTTCGCCTAGTACATTTATGTTCAAATGCATATTGCCAAACATCCTCATATGATTACACAAAAAAAGATATGTTTTTTGAGATTGCAAGTTACTCAATATATGCATTGACACCACGAAAAAATATCAGTTGTGAACAAAACTATAATAATTCTAGTCTGTGCCACTTTCATATGTATATGCATTTCTTCCATTATCTCTAAAGGTCTTTTGATGACATACATGCAAATTGTTGCCAGTTTGTTTCGTGTCTGCTCATTTTTGGAGTATTGTTCCTTCCTTGTGGAATGTTTTTCCCATTGTTAGTGGTTAGTCAGAACAGGACTCTTGTTTTTTGAGTATAAACTCCCTACTAGGTTAGTGATTTTTATAGCATGTTGATTTATTGTTGACTCTAGTGAAAGCTACTTCTGTTCCACACTTAAGTACCGCTATAGTAAGCTTGCATAGATGTTCACTCTAATAAATTAGGCAAGAACTTTCCTAGTTCATGAACCCAACAAATTGATTTCTGATTGCACTGATTTCACATTTAATGAGTTGCTGCATATCTAATACAACTCTCATCTTGTTGGGGGAATCTGGGTGAAGTTCTTTTATTGTCCGTATAAAACCTTCATAATTTAGGCACCTTCAATTGCAATATTTTTTGTTTAGCACCAGATTCATCTGGCGAGCTCTTTAGCAATCATATAGATTCTAATTGTGGACTGTCCTGCTGCTTCTATTGTGTTTCCACATTCTAAAATGTGGATCTAAAATCTGGAATTGGACCGTTGTTAGGAATAGTCATTTTTATGCATGCTTTTATTAACCACAAAATGGCTTCTTAATACAAAGTAACATAACAAAATGGCTTTAGCTTGCAAATTAACACTGTTTAAAATGGCTTCAGGCTGCATTCCTGTATTGCTGAGCTAACTGAATTAAAGGTAAAGCAGAACAATGGACCCTTCACAGCATGGAATTAACTAAGTTAGGTAGGACATTACTAACTGTTTTTGTTAACCTTGAAATACAGGTGGGAAGAGATGAATATGTAGTAAACAACTTTGTTTTCCAGAAAATATCATTTGGTTAACCTGCTGTCCATTATGTCGTTTATCACATTTTATTGGCTTTATTCTGTAATTAAGGCTGTACTATTTCTTATGAAACATATTAAAAAATTGCTTTATTCTAAGTGAATTTATGCAGTTGCTCAAGGAACACAGGAGCTGTTAACCTCTGTGTTGCTGGACAAACCTGTGCTTGGCGTCGAGAATATACTGCAAAGCTTGCTGAAACAGACTGCATTCCTGTTGATTATTTGACCGATCACGGAACCAAGGGTTCCCTCTGGGGGGGATCGAGATCTTCAGCAGATCTTCACAATAGCTTCCACTCCTGGCAATGTCACTGACTATTTCATGCTGCCTGCATTGTACTCTTCTGGATCAGTGAAAATGTCAAATGGCATGTGTAACTATCTATATCTCCCAAACTGAATCCAGAATATAGTTTAAAAACTGTTTCTTCATCCTGCTTCATTTATCAGCAACGATCCTTTGCATGAACATTAGTAAGCACATTTTGCCTTGAAGGTTGTGACAAACTTTCATGAGTGGTTAACATGGGGTGGTGAGATCCCTTCAAAGCTTTGTTGATATCATTTGATTCAATGCATTGGCTCAGTTTTCCAGGTTATTTCATTGCCATGCTGGTAATCCAGTATGTAGGATTTGTCCCTTTTTTGATTACTCCATTTTTCATGCCTAAAATGTGAAGCAAAAGTCCTTTCTCCAAACAATTGTGCTCTTACTTCTGTGTCACCACTTTTTTTTTAGTTTTAACATTTGTGTTTGAGACTTGATCATACAATGTAAGCTTCTACTCCAATGCGTTACTGACTAAGTTTGGCATTGTTGGAGGGAACAATCTTTTGTATAATGGTTTTTAATCATGGTTATGTCTGCTATCTAAGGTGAACTAAAATGTTCAGTAAGTTTGAAGAACAGCAGGAAAGTTACACCCAGAACCTTGGCCAATTTGTGGGAACTTGCTATATTGTAAATTTGCTGTTGGGCTCTTTCGTTCCAAAACTGATCACACTTCAGTAGTACTTGATTGTAAAATGCTGGATGTTGTGCACAGCACAATGCTGGAGCTTGTCACTTTTCACAAATAAATTTTAAATATTACCATTTCTATCACATGCATATCTGAAGCATCCGCACACCTCAAATAGCAATTTGTTTAGTCCCAGGTTACAAAGGGAAAATCATTGAGTGTTTGTTTCAAGTCTTGCTACACTGGAAGCTAGGAAGTATAAAACAGCTATTCACTAAAGAAGAATATAGAAATTCTGTAGGTAAGTTAGTCTGACATCAGTCATTACAAAAGTGTTGGTATATATTAAGGAAGTCTAAACAATGTGCTTAGAAACTTGTAGTATTCGACAACATCAACATGGTTTTATAAAAGGGAAGTCCTGTTTTAAAATATTGAGTTTTTTGAGGAAATAATTAGTAAGATACATACAGCAAAACTAATAGATGAAGTATGCTTGGACTTCTGAATTATAGAAAGTAGGAGTTTTCAACCCTTTTGAGACTGCTCAGTTGTTCAATATGATTGTGGCTGGTTCTATATCAAAATTCCCACTTTCTCCCCATGTCCCTTTTAAAATCTAAAGGTTATCTTTTCTTGAATATATTTAGTTACTTGGCCTCCTCTTGGAGAATTCCATAGGTTCACTACCCTTTGAGTGAAGAAGTATATCTTCATATCAGTCCGAGATGGTCTACCACATGTCTTGAGACTGTGCCTTGTTCTAGATGCCCCAACCAGGGAAGGCATTGTTCTTGCATCTAGTCCGTGTGTTCCAGTTAGAATTTTGCTTCGATCAGATGCTTCTCATCCTTCTAATGCAATCTCTGCAGACCCACAATCTCATCTCTTCAGGCAGTTCTGCCATCCTGGCTTATAGCCTATGAATCTTTGCTGCGCTTCGTTCTGGTAAGTGTAGCCTTTCTTAGGAAGGGAGACCAAAACTGCATGCAGTATTCCAGGTGTGGCCTCACCAAGGCAATAAGATATTCTTGCATCTGAATTCCAATCCTCTTTCAATGAAGGCCAATATACTATTCACCTTCCTAACTGCACTTGCCTGTCTGCTTTCAATAGTTGGTGTGCAGGGACACCTAGATCCTTTTGTACATGCACACTTGCCAATATATCACCATTTAAATAATATTTCTTTTCTTTTTCACACCAAGGTGTGCAACTTCACATTTAGCCATGTTGTACTGCATCTGTCACATGTTTGCCCACTCATTCTGTTCTGTGTGGTACATCCACAAATGATGAACATTTGCAGTGGGTGGGTTGTGATTCTTAAGATGTTAGAACCTTAGAGAGCTGTGGATTGTAAGATAGTTTAAGCCTGGGATAGACAGATTTTTGGGGTTTCAGGGAATCCTGGAATATGAGATGCAGGAAATATGGAAAGTTGATGCCTATATAGGACAAACAGGAAGACAGCTAACGATCCGCATCCACAAACATCAACTAGCCACGAAACGACACGACCAGCTATCCCTAGTAGCCACACACGCAGACGACAAGCAACATGAATTTGACTGGGACAACACTACCATTATAGGGCAAGCCAAACAAAGAACAGCCAGGGAATTCCTAGAAGCATGGCACTCATCCACAAACTCCATCAACAAACACATAGACCTGGACTCAATATACTGGCCACTACAGCGGACAGCTGAAACTGACAACCGGAAGCGGCAGGGATAGACCACTATAAACACCAGAGGAAACACCACAGAAGCGCTTCACAGGAGGCTACCAAGCACTGAGGATGTCACCTAGACAGGGGACGAAACGTTTGCAACAAAAACTTCTAGCTTGGCGAACAGAACCACAGCAGTTGATGCCTATGATGAGTTATAACTGTATTGAATAGGCAGCAGCCTCAATGAACTGTATAGTATACTTTTTTGGATAGTAAAATAAAATTGTGATGTAACATCAGGATTTGTCAATTGTACTTGCAATAAAAAGACTGTTCTTAACCATTGGGGGTGGCACAGTGGCTCAGTGGTTAGCACTGCTGCCTCACAGCACCAGGGTCCCAGGTTCGATTCTAACCTCAAGCGACTGTCTGTGTGGAGTTTGAACATTGTCCCCGTGGGTTTCCTCCAGGTGCTCTAGTTTCCTCCCACGGTCCAAAGATGTGCAGGTCAGGTGAATTGGCCATGCTAAATTGTCCATAGTGTTAGGCCCATTAGTCAGAGGGAAATGGATCTGGGTGGGTTACTCTTTGGAGGGTTGGTGTGGACTGATTGGGCTGAAGGGCCTGTTTCCGCATTGTAGGGAATCTAATCTAATCTAGCTAAATCCTCAATCTTCACAGAAATCCTGATATTCTCTTCAAGATTGGGTTTGGAAATTTGGTATTTTAGGAACAAGTATCCACAATATCAAATTCCTAAAGTTGTCTTCCTGACAATAATTTGATTCTATTTAGTTTTCTGTACCTCTCAAGACAGTTTGAAATTTAATACAATAAATTCATGTGGAAAATTGAAGGAAGGACAAGTCTGGTTGTGACAGTGTACACGCGTAAGTATCAGTCACTTTTGGCACAACACTGTACCTGTTGGTTCCTGAAACGTAGTGAAATGTATCAGATCCAACAATATTGGGCCTAAATATTAGATTAAATTGCAATTGACCTTCAAACAACTTTACTCATTAGTGTTACTATTGGTCTCCAATAGTCTATTATATTAGCCTTCACATTCCATTTGTATTTAATGAGATACCAAGTGATCGTGGTACAAGATGGTGCAAAATAGTTCTAAAATATTATTGATCAGTTTACCTTTGAAAGAATAGCTGGTGCCATGTTGCTTGTCTTCCAGTATGATTTAGAATGACTATATATAAGTTTAATGACCCTTTCAAAATTACCTTGCATTGGGTTATTTAAAATAATGGGATGCTTTGCAGCTGTTTTCCTGTAAATGTTTTAACCTTTTTGAGAGAGAAGCAACAGTGAAGCATGTCTCTCTTGAAAATGCTATGAGAACTGATTGGCTTTTGATTCTCAACAGGTGTGGTCTCTGGAATCTTAAAATAACTTAAACACTAGAAAGAAAAATTATATCCATTATTACTACAGTATACTGAAGCAAATATCAGTGCCTGACTGCTTCTTGTTCCAATTCTTAATTTAAATGTTTTTTCTTGGTTTTACAACAATAAAAATGTTGGGTGCTATAATGTGACATACATGCAATATTTTACCGATTTATATTACGCAATGCAAATTATCCACCCACAATATTAAACAATTTGCGTCTTGCTGTTTTATATACTGCTGAAAAAAACAGCTATCAGTTATGAACTCTAGTTATTAAGTATTATGTATTTTGATATCTGATTCTTTGTTCCCCTCAACAGGTTAGCTCAAAGTTACCAGTTGGTACACCGGATTTCATGGCTCCTGAAGTACTGACTGTAACGAATGGGGATGGGTGTTCTTCATATGGTGTGGAATGTGACTGGTGGTCTTTAGGTGTGATTGCTTATGAAATGATTTACGGGAGATCGCCATTTGTTGAGGGAACATCAGCCAAAACCATCAGCAACATTAGAAACTTTCAGGTTTGTACATTTTTGGTCTTGCAGCATTATTTTGAGTATAGGTGCTTTTTGACAATTAAAATCAATTGGTTTTAATAATTTGTATATGATTAATTTGGTAAAGTGTCTTTTCTGGAAGACTTGATGACATAATGGGTTGTTATTGAGTGAGAGAAACTGGATTTTTTTTTGTACTTTGCAATCTGGTAGATCTCCCGCTCTATGGAAAGGTGAGAGTTGCTGAATAGTTTCTTGTGGGAAAGGACTTGACTGTTATTGTGGGCACTCCTTTGACACATCCAAAGTCTGACATCCAAGAGTTGAGTTCTGAAAGCAGGTTCCCTGCCCACACGTGATGTGTGGCAAATGTATTTTTTGGGCGATTGGAGGGGAAAGAAGCAATTATTTTGAATAACGTTTATCAGTTCATTTCTATAACTACATTGGTGTAGTGATAAGGGTGAGATTAATCTGTCCTTGGGGAGAATAATAGAAAACAGCTGGAATTTCCTTTTGTTTCGTCTTTTGTCATGTCTGAAACTGTTAGGTAGAGGTCAGTTTTCTTCCTTTGTGTCTATCTCATGTATGTGTGAGTAATTTTCATTTGTTAATGTTTCTGTAAGCTACAACTGTTGGCTTGTTTATCAAAATATCTCCAGATAAAATATTAATATATTTGAAATACATGGGCACTCTCAGTTTCACAATATTTTATAGTGAATCTTACTATAACAGTCCTCTCCACTAGCCACCATTTTTGTTTTCATTATCTTTTGTGCTTACTTTTTCAATGGGAAGTTGTTAGGGTTGAGTTCTGCCAGGCAGAAGTGACGTAGTCATTGATAATGCACATCAATTGTAACTATTTATTTTATTCCTGTGGTTCTATTGGAAATATGCCATATTTTTTGGTCCATTAAAAAAATGTAAATGTATAAAAACTGATTCAATTCTTTTGAAGGGGGGATCTTACAGAAACATATAAAATTATGAAGAGAATCGATAAAATAGAAATAGATGGCATGTTTCCACTGGTGGGTGAGACTAGGACAAGAGGGCATGAGCTCAAGATTCGAGGAAGCAGGTTTAGAACTGAACTGAGAAGGAATGTCTTCACCCAGAGGATTGTTAATCTATGGAATTCCTTGCCCAGGGCAGTAGTTGATGCTACTTCAGTAATCGCTTTAAAAGCTAAGGTAGGTATTTCTCTGAAAAATAAAGGAATTAAAGGATATGGTGAAAACTCGAGTAAGTGGAGCTGAGTCCACGAAAAGATTGGCCATGATCTTGTTGAATGGCGGAGTGGGCTCGAAGGGCCGAGCAGCCTACTCCTGCTCCTAGTTCTTATGTTCTTTGTTTTCCCCCAACTGGCTATTAGAATTATAACAATTGATCAAACTCTATCCCATCAGCCCTAGACAAATTTGCCATTCCTTAATTTCCAGCTCCCCTCCCTCGCTGCTCAGACTGAACCAGCCTGTTTGCTACATTGTCCCTAACTCAGTTTCTTACCACACAATCTCTTTATATCAAAAACTTTCATTTTTGCAACGTCACGTATCTACGTGTGCTTACCTGCTGAAACCCTCATCCACAGCTTTGTTATCACTCCCTTTTAATATTGATACTTTCCCAGCTGGTTTCTCACATATTCAAAATTTTGGTCTTGGTATCTAAACTTGTTTCAATGCCTATTACCATTTGTTTGCTTGCCTATGTGGGCTATTGGTCCAGAAAAACCTTGACTTAAGACACCCCTATCATGGTATTCAATCTCTCCATGGTCTTACTCTTTTGTCCTTTTGCATAACTATTTCTAGCTCTACGAACACCAACCTCCCCAGTCCTCTAATTCTGGTCTATTGCACAAATGTGATTTCCTTCTCTCCTCCATTGGTGACCATCTACCCTGAACCAAAACTCTGCCCATTTATCTCTTCCTCCATAAACCACTTCCTAAAACTTATCTCTTTGACCAGGTTTTTGGTCACCCTGTCTTAATAGCTGAATATAATACTTGCTTTATATTTTGTCTGATAACATCCATGTCAAGCACACGAATAAAGAGCAGCAGTGGACTATTTGTTCCCTTTGGATGTTTTACGTTATTTGATTAAAAAATCATGACTGATCTGCGTGTGCTGAAAATGTGTTGCTGGAAAAGCGCAGCAGGTCAGGCAGCATCCAAGGAACAGGAGAATCGACGTTTCGGGCATAAGCCCTTCTTCAGGAATCTGCCTGTGACCTTGATTTGACTTTCCTGTCTATCCTCTGTAACCTTTCACTCCCTTATTAATCAAGCATTGAAATTGAAAATAGGAGCAGAAGTAGGCCATTTGGCCCTTCGAGCCTGCTTTGCTATTCATTATGTTCATGGCTGATCATCTCCATAGGCTATTCCTACACCACAACCCCCCCCCCCTCCATCCCTTTTATTCCTTGAGCCAAATCTTTGAAATCATAATGTTTTGGCCTTGACTGTTTTCTGTGGTAGTGAATTTCATCGGTTCACTATTTTCTGTGTAAAGAAATTTCTCCACATTGCAGTCCTAAATGGTTTACACTCTGACCTGTGCTTCTAGTCTCTGCTGCCTTTGGAAACCTCCTTCCTGAACCACCTTGTCTAGTCCTGTTAGAATTTTATAGGTTTCTATGAGATTCTACCCCCACCCCCCCATTCTTTGCAACTCCAATGAATATAATCCTAATTGATTCAACCACTCCTAGTCCTACAATCCCAGGAATCAGTATGTAGACCTTTGCTGCACTTCCTGTATAGCAAGAACATTTTCAGATGAGGAGATCAAGACTGCAAACTGTGTCCCAGGTGTCATTTCACCAAGGCCCTGCACAACTGCAGAAAGACATCATGTTCTAGTACGTGAATCAGGTCACTATGAAGGCCACCTACCATTTGCTTTCTTTACCACCTGCTGCAGCTCTATGATTATCTTTCGGAATTGGTGTACAAGGACACCCAGGTCTTGTTGCACATTCTCCTCTCACTTGATTGCCATCCAGATGATATGCTGTCTTCCTGTTTTTGCTACCAAAGTTGATAACCTAACATTTATTCACATTATATTGCATCCGCCATGCATTTGCCCCCACACTCAACTTGTTCAAATCACACTGAAGCTTTTCTGCACCCTCCTCACAGCTCACTCTCCCACCAAGCTTTAGGTCGTCTGCAAATTTAGAGACATTAGTTCCTTCATTCGTATCATTTGTGTTTATTGCAAATAGCAAACAGCACTGATCCCTGTAGGACGCTACTAGTAACTGTCTGTCATTTGGTAAAAAAAGACCTGTTTATTCCAACTCCGTTTCCTGCCTGCCAACTTGTTTACTATTCATCTTAATGCACTATCCCAATCCCATCTATTTTAATTTTACATATTTATCTCTTATGTGGAATTTTGTCAAAAGCCTTTTAATAGGCCACGTAATCCACATCTGCTTGATGAAGCCTCCTCTTCATCAACTTTATTAGTTACATCCTTGAAGAATTCCTGTTGATTTGTCAACCATTATTTACCTTTTGTAAATCCATGCTGACTCTGATGGATCCTGCTACTGTTTTCCAAATGCTTTGCTATTAATTCTTCCAGAATTTTCCCCACTTCCAATGTCAGGCTGATTTGGGTTATATTTCCTAGTTTTTTCCTCTGCCTCCCTTCTTAAATGGAGGGTTACAATAACTATCCTCCAGTCTGCAGGAGCTGTTCCACAGCCTGTTGAATGTTGGAAGCTGAACACCAACGCATCTGCTTTTCCTAGGGCCACTTCCTTAAGTACTCTGGGGTGTAGATTATCAGGATTTGAGGTTCTATTGAACTTGCTAGGTGGTTGAGCTTTCTCTCAGGTAGAATTCATCATTTATTACAAAGCTGCTTTATATTTAAGTATTTGGAAGACTTGTGCTTTGAAGAATTGTGGAGAGATGGTTTATTTCAAGTTTTGTGAACATACTTGGAATGTTTTTTTCAAAAAAGGCCATTGAAAGTTTGCTATGGGCATCAGCGATTCCTTTCTTAAATTAAACTGCTTGCTTTGCTGTAGACCCCTGGTGGCCCAGTAACTGGTGGTCATGGTAACTAGAGAAAGTATTCTGATTGTATGTTGTGACATGTGAAGTAGTGGGACTGGAGTGGCTGCACACTCTTCTAGTCTGGATTGTAACACAGTCCATTGCAAATAGTCTCTGAATAATGTGCTGCTTTTATATCCTCCCTGCCAAAGTAGATAAATTCAGTTTTTCTGTGCCAGTTGTTTTGTCCACTCACTTAATTTATCTATATCCCTTTGTAGATGCTTCACAACATATTCTTCACCTGTCTTTGCTAATGACTCAAAGTTAGTAGCCATAGATTTGGTGCCTTTATCCATGTTGATAACGTGGTTTGTAAATAGTTGAGACCCCAGAACTGATACTTATGACAGTCTGCTTGTTATCCTAATAGAACTCATTTATTTCCATGCTCTGTTTCCTGCTGGCTAACTAATTTTCTATATATAAAGATGAGTTGCCCCCAGTTTAATAAGCTCTTAACTTGAAATCATTTTTATGGCAAAAGCCATTTGGAAACCCAAGTACACCATATCCAAAAGGTCCCCTTGCTTGTTACTTCCTCAAAAACCATGAATAAATTAATCAAACACTTTCTCTTTCTCAAAACAATGTTGACTCTGCCTGAAGTGATCTTTATATAACACGCATAATAGATTCTGGCAATTTTCTTAGGACAGATGTTCAGCTACAGGCCTGTACTTCCCTGCTTTCTGTTTTCTTACATGAATAAAGAAGTTCCATTCATTGTTTTCTAATCTAATGGAAAATTCACAGAATTTGGGGCAAGTTTTGGAAATTTATAGTTATAGCTGCACCACTTGGTGATTTTATGTACCTCAGTGATTGCAGGCTTGGCTCAGTCTTGACCAGTCTGACCCTAACAGTTAATCAAGGCAAAATTAATTAATTTTATTTTATTTATTAAGAAAGGAAATTGTCTGCAAAATAGGATTAAAAAATCTGACATGATTTCATCTGAGTGGTGAGGCAGATTGGAGAGTTGATGACAAATTTTGAGCAAATTCACTGGACATCAGGAAAAATGAGCTGAACTGTCCAAATTCCAAAATTGACATAGGCAATGGCAAAAGAAATTTGACAGCACTCATCTTGCCTTCTCCTCACTGCATGTTTGCATGGACTACCTTCCTGCTATAAGAGGCTGTTTGAGGCTGAAAAATGGGCACTACCTATCCCAAGTAACCTTGCATTAATTTTGTGTGGAAATAATGGAACTGATAATCATTTGAAACCAAAAATTGTGTACAGTAATAAAAAATGAAATATAATTATCATAGTTTCAGAAAGGAAAATTTCTACTTAACAAATCATTTTGATAACCCAAGAGGATTGAGAAGATTGTCCAAATATGATTTTGTGTCAGCTTTGAGGTGATTTAGTAACATTCATTTCAAAAGACTAATGGATAAGCTTGCCATTGGAGGGTTTAATGTAAATTTTGTAAATGGTTAAGAAGCTGATGATTGAAAGTTGAAAACAGTACATCCTGGTATTATCAAGCAGTTCAGTGTGTTGAAATTCTTTGTGTGACTACTTTGTGTATTCTGTGTGACTAAAGAGAAATATAATGGTTAGGGTTTCTGAATGCGCAATGTTTGTTGATTAGAGTATTGGTTTATTCACTTACATTGTAATGTTTTACTGCTAATAGAATTTAATTATCTACTCCGACATTAATACTGATCTTTTATTGCAGAGAACTCTGAAATTTCCAGAAGAGCCTAAAACTAGTGAGGAATTTTATGACTTATTGCAAAGTCTGCTATGTGGAGCAAAGGAACGTTTGAACTATGAGGGACTCATCTGCCATCCATTTTTTACAAACATCAATTGGAACAATATCAGGAATAGTAAGTTATCCCTTTTGAAATGATGTGCTTACCCTCCTAATGAAAAGTTGTGACAGAGCAATTTTATTGGCTTGACAAACTTCATTTTTATTCTGTCGTCTTTCCAGAGTGGTTAACACTGATGGGATTACTTGCATAATGATGTTGATACTATCTGGGTCAAAGAACTACATTGATCTACTTGCTATTTCTCCAAAAGACTTCATATATATTTTGACTTAATCTTGTAGGCCTGCTTTTACAATTTCATTATTCATAGCATGCTATGGAAAAAAAACTGCTCTTAGCCTTAACTTTCCAACACACTCCATTACAATTTTGTTTCTCCTCAAGTAGTTGCAACTATCTTGACTCTCCTGAACAAGCATCTAATCCGATGTACACTCTATTCTTATGTTTAAATCTCACTTGCCATTTTTGCCTCGTTCTCTTACAAGGTAGATATTTTGTAATCAACCTGTTCAGAGATGTTATTATTACACCTTTGGAGCATGTGGACCTTGAATCTGGGCCTTCTGGCTCAGAAGTAGGGATAATACTACCAACGAGAACTACCCTTCTCCTACAAAGTATATTCATGTTTATGAAGATGGTGGTGATCCTATTTCTAATCAATGTAGTACTTGCGGTGACAGAACCTCATTGGTGTCAGGGCATTTTTATGTATTGATCCAGTGAAATGATGTTCAGAAATCTAGACATTTGTTTCTGCTAAAATTGAGTTTCCATTTTCACTTTTCGTGTTCAGTTTTACTCTGGAGCAAAATGGTGAATGATTCCTGTAGTTAAGAGTCTCTCTTTGTTTCACTGAACATCCTGGCCATGGATTGATATTGCAAAACCTCCTATCAAATGAAAGCAGTTCTTATTCAGTTTGCAACTGTTATGTGAATTTTGTCTTAATTACATAGTTGAATTTATAAATTTGAATAAATAATGACATAATCCTTGCAATTGGAAATCACGGCAGGCTTCTGTTGCCTTGTAAAAAGTTACCTGAAGCTCAGCTGTGTTGTGCAAATATAGCACAGTCATTTTCTGAACAGATTCCTTTTTTTCAGCTAGTGAAGAAAGATCCTCTTTCATCGCCATTAGTATCGATGCTAACACAGATTTAGCTGGCTATTCACACTATTACAACTTTAACGATTTCCCCCTTTTGAGAGGGTGTTTCTGGAACTTTGCCTGTTGAAATAGGAAAATAAAATCATGGCTGTTTCAATATTTGAAGTCTGAGACACTGAACTTGCTGGCACATATTTTTCGTGCTAAGAGTGCCCTAAATGTACTCAAATGGTATATGTGGCATTTGAGAGTGGAGGTAGTAACATTATGGTAATGCCACTGGTCAGTTAATCCTTGGCATTTGCTGTGAAGACATGGGTTTGATTCACATTGTGGAAGATGGTGAAATCTGAATTCAACTTTTGAAAAAAGAAAGTCTGGAATAAAATGTTAGGCCAATGACTACATTATAATCACTGCAAAACCCTAAATGGTTCACTAATGTGACTGTAGACCCACACCATTGTTTGACTTGCCCGTTGGGAAATCAATGATGGGAAATAAATGCTGGCTGTGCCAGAAATACCCATCTCCCATGATGCATGCTTGTTGGACAAATCACATTGAAAAGTGTATTAAGTGAGGTAAGAGTGATTGCCATTCACATCAAAACTATATTTGACTGAGTATGGCATCAAGAAGCTCTAGAAAAATTGGAATCAGTGGGAATCAGGGAGGAAGAGCTCTCCACTGATTGGAGTTATACCTGGCACAAAGGAAGATGTTTGTGGTAGAGTTCAGTCATCTCAGCTCCAGGACATTTCTGCAGAAGTTCCTCAGGGTATTGTCCTTGACCTAATCATATTGTAGGTTAGATGGGCTTCAGATTGGTATGACAGGTCGGCGCAACATCGAGGGCCAAAGGGCCTGTACTGTGCTGTAATGTTCTATGTTCTATCTTCAATTTCTTCATAAATGACCTCTCTTTCAAGTCAGAATTGGAGATGTTCACACCACTTGTGACTACTTCGATACTGAAGTAATTCATGCCCAAATGCAACAAAATGTGACAATATTTAATTTCTTCTGTTATTTGATATTGCAAAGGATACAGGCAACTGTGTGACAGGTGCTGAAGAAGCTTTTTTCTGAACTCTGCCTGCACAACTGGACATGCCCCTTGAAATACAGCGAAACTTGGAGAGGTTATGCAGAGCAGGACAATCTACTGGAAGACTGAAGGGTCAAGGGCTCTCAGCAAGAGGACACATATAACCAGAGTGCATAGTGGGGACCTGAACCTCATTAAGAACATTGTAAGACAGCAATGCTTCAGTAAAAGTACTCCTACTGAGACTTCTTATCTGCTGCCAATTTACAGTGAAGTGGTTGTGAAGGCGACTGTGCAGATAAACTTTAATGTGTCTACCTTCTTCAGGTTGGAGAGATATGTGCACATCTTGCAGTTTGCCATGCCCTGTTGTATAAGAGGGGTCACTGAGGTTTTTGATCCAATGTCAGCCAACTACATTTATTTCTCTCAACGGAAAGAAGGCAATCTGAGTGAGCTTTTAGTTTTCCTTTGATTGCAAACTTCCACATAGTGCAAGCTTCCACTGCACACGCATGGCTTTGTAGGTGTCAACTGAAAGAGATTCTGTTCCTTATGTTGTCATGTCTATACATGTAATGGTTTCATTTTGTAGTGGCTTGCTATGCCTCCTGCATATGAGCCACCATAGTAATGAGTGAGTACTGGCTAATGAAATGGCTACTGTGTTATGGGCCAGTCCAAACCCTCCACTTCATATATATCCAGGAGATAGCCTAGACCCTAACTTTTATCTTTCTTGGAGGCAAGTGTAAGGTGCTGTGTTCCAGTTGTATTTTGACTGGTTACACTACTTGGCTTTAAGCAAAGAAAAACACTTTACTCTTACACTACAATTAAACGCAAGCAAAGGGAAGGAAAATTGGGATAACTTTAACAAATTGGAGAAACTTAACAGAACAATAGATTATTTAACTACTAAACAACAACTGTTCCAATATAGTAACATCCCATAAACACACCTCTGGCAAAGCAAATTCAGTAAAATAGATCATCTCACGTACTTTGTTTCTCCAGTTCAGGAAGAAAGTACATCAGGAGAAAATTCTGGCAGAGAGCGAGAGAGAATTCAAGTGTTTTGCTATAGTAGGGACAGATGGATGGCAGCTTCAAAATCCCAACAACTACTGAAAATTAAACTAAAACCCTAGTTCTGTGGGAGCTTGACTCCATCCATTTATGCTGCTTCTATTGTTCCAGTTTGTTTAAGAAAAACTCAAGGCCTCATAGATTGGTTATTAGCTTGGAACAGGGTAAAAATAAGGACTGCAGATGCTGGAAACCAGAGTCTAGATTAGAGTGGTGCTAGAAAAGGTCAGGCAGCATCCAAGGAGCAGGAAAATCGATGTTTCTGGCAAAAGCCCTTCATCAGGAATAGAGCTTGGAACAGAGTACCCATCACCTCTATTTCAACCTCTCTTCATAAAAATTACCAGGACAAAATATACCTCTTAAAGCCATAGTACCATCACTACTGACTCTCATTCTCAACCTGCACACATCTGTGCAACATCTGAAGGCCTTGTTGTCTCATGAAATATGGTAGAGCATATCATTGGGATAGGCAAACAACGATTTCACTAGCACGCCAATCTGGATGAGTGAAAGCAAAAACAATTCTTAAAAAATCAAATTTATAAATGAGATCATGCTATATTTCTGACAAAATTTGACTCTAAATACCTTTTATACTGTCCTTTACTTCTTGTCTTTGTGATACCAAGTGGTTGGAGCATGGCTGATGGAAATCAGAGATTGCTAATGGGCTGAGAGAATGCATATTAGTATCTGTTTATCTAGATGACCTGATCACAGACTGCACCATCTCAGCCTAGGATGGATGGCTGGCTGGCACACAACTGCAAGGGTGTTGTGGACTGATAGGAAAGTGAAATGCTGTCTTCCTGTGAGAAGACATCACCTTTCTGCTCCTTGGAGCCATTGCCACTTCCCTAGACAGTGCTTATTGGAGGACAGATTGCTGAGCTGTGGTGCCAGTTTGCAAATCCCTTGTCACACTTCAATTCACAGTCATGATATAAGCAATCTAAGCTTTTATGGTAACATGTACTTTGTGTAACTTTTCCCTGGACTCCCACTACGTAACACCCTCTACATCCAGGGACAGCATTAGAGCTGTTGGTTGCAAGTATAGCATTGAAAGATAGTGCACTATCTTCATGATCATCTATCCTCTTGGTGTTCAGGTATTGCCTGGCTGGGGCACAATTCCTGAATGTGAGAAAGGAAATTAGCAAAGGGGCAAAATTGTGGTGTAGGGAGGGGAGTATATAAGAGGTGCTGCTTACATTATCCGCAGAGATGGGGAAAAGAGGATGCAAGAAGATATAAAACTTTTTGTCCCACTGCCAGCCACAAACCCACCAGTAATTTTCTAAGTAACAGTTAGCACTGTCTCCTCAATAGCGGTACTCTCATTTTCTGTGTTGTTACTGCCACCTCCAATTGTGTGGCACATTGCCTTGTGGGACAATGGACAGAGAGAATTATGTTGCAGAGTTGTGGAATTAATTTGATGTGGCTTCCCAAGGTGAATACTTGACAGTGTGTACAGGTTGAGATGAGCGTGAAGCTTGCAACACTTTGTGTGTGAAGTTGAGGTGAAAGCATATGGTTGTTAAATTCAAGTCCTGACTGACAATTTTGTAGGTGAGTAGAAATTTGAGCAGTGCCTGGTTAGTGGTGCAGTTAGTAAGATATTTTATTTTAAGACTCATCTATTGATGTTTACTAACTGTGAGTCTGGTGGACTTCCTGCTCCTTTGTGCATACAGGGCATCTCTTCTAATTTCCAGCTCTTCCACCAAAACCTTCCATGGCTGTGTCAGAAAAGGTGTAGGCTAGTGTTTAGCGGCATAAGCATCCTGGAAATTCAGCAAATTGCTGATAGCCATGAAATGCATGGATTCTTCAGCACAGTCAAGAACATCTATGACCCCAAACACCTGCCTCACTGTGAGAGCTAAGAACAGAGTGGTGCTTATCGAGGACAGGGATGGCAGTCAGTGCTCATTGGAAGGAGTATTTTGAGGATCACTTCAATCAAGACTTGGCATGAGTATTCTTGACCTCATACCACAGCATTCCAAACGCTTCCACCTTGACACAATCCCAGCCTAAATCAAGTTGAAAAGAGTTGACAAACAACAAGGCCACCAACTGAGTCAGAATTTCCACTGAAACCCAGAAACCTGAAGAAGAAGCACTCTTTGTGCAAATATGTCACCTCATTTCTTTGTCTGGAACAAGGAGAGCATGACAATAGATCTCAAGAGATGCCTTTACTTCAAATATCTTTGAGCAAGGAGATGAGACAGATTTGTGGTAACTACAGATAGATGGCCTTGCTGTCTGACACATGAACAGACAGGGAATAGAGGGATACAGAACATGTCTAGGCCAATGGGATTAATTTGGAATGGCATGATGGTCAGTGCAGATATGGTGGGCCTAAGGACCATTTACTGTGCTTTACTGTTCTATATTCCCAGTGTTTCCCAGGGAAGGTCATTGCAAAAAGTCTTATCAATCTCTTCCTCTCATTGGCTGAGGAGCTCCTACTGAAATCACTACGGATTTGTCCATCAAGAGGCAGAGCAGACATGATTTTCGCAGAAAGACAAGAAAAGTAAGAGAGTAGCGTTCTGTTTTATACAAGGCTGCCTTTGACCCCATAGTTGAATCTGTTAACCAGGCGGAATTGTGGAAAATTGTCTTTAAATTTTGTTGGCTACAGAAATTTGGCATTATTCTGTTTGCTGCTCAACAACATGCAAGCTGCAATCCTCCACAACCCACAGTCCCATTATTTGTACAAGCTAAGGTGAAGTAAAGCTGTGTAATTGCACCAGTGCTCTTCTCCAGCTTCCTTGTGACACTTTATTCCATAGTTGAGGTTTTCTGCTGACTTGTGGAGTTTCTTCATAGGATACTGTCCAGCCCATGTAGTTTCCAGTCCAGAAACAAGACTCTACAAGACTGCCTGGTCCTCCTGTGCAATGTTACAACAAGCAGGATAGCAGAGAAAACATTTCAAGGATTTCCTCATACCTTCCATGAGAGTATAAAATCAGTGCCACTTGAGAATCTCTGGCTTTGGTCCACCCAAACTGGAGATGATGCATCTATACAGGTGTCAAGTATTTTGAACACATATGTCAGGCTCAGGTTGAGCACAATTGCAAACAACAGGAGAAACCTGAGCACTTGAGTATGCCACCGACACACTGTACCCATGGCAATGTGCTTGGATTGCACATCAGACTGCTTTTGGTCACTTCAGAACCACAGCTCTGGTATGGAAGAATATCATCCTCAGCCTCGAGTTATCTGTCTATGAAGAAAGACGATGCTCACAAACGTTTGATTTTTGGATCCCTTGTTGACCCAGTCAACACAAGATGAGTATGCTACTTGTTTTCCATTGAATGGATGTGAATTCATCACAATCCTTGTGCAATTTTGTGTACTCTCCATTTTGGCCTCCCACTCCACTTTTAATTCCGAATCAACTGAAGCACTTGTAGGATGTTTAACATAACTAAAAGATATGTTGTAGTGTGGTACAGTGGTGGTGTCCATACCCCTGGACCAAGAGGCCTGGATTCAAGTCACACCTACTCCAGATGTGTAATAATATATCTGAACACGTTGATTAGAAAAATAGGTTAATTATAATTTTAAAAAAGTTACATTTTGTGAAACTTTACGAAAAGTATTTTGTAAAACTATTTAACAATAGTGCCAGTGTGGTGGTACTCGCAATTTTATGCTGCTGGTTTGTGCATGAAGTACAGAAATGGTGTAAAGTAAGGCCACTGCTCTATTTCTGTATGGCTGCATTATTCCTTCTATCCTGGGTAAAGGAAACGCTTACTTCCTTTTTAAGGCTAGCCATCAAAATTTCAGTTTAGTGACTTTTTTTATAGCTTGGTTATGAACTGTGATGCATGGGAGACTACAATAGACCCAGTTTATCTTTGTCAGCCTGGTGTTTGAGGTGCTCCCTGAGTTAAGGTGGGTATAACTGTATCAGAAATAGGTTTACAGGGCACTGATCAATGTATTAATTAGTTGCAGTGTGAACCTAGATGAATTGATTGGTGTGATTTGTTACAACAGCCTGGATTTAACACTGAGCAGTTTTGCCTGCAGTTTGTTTTTGATGATCAGTAACGGGCACACATTTTGTGATGACTATAAGCATTCAACTTAGCTTCTCATCAGCCTATTCAGAGGTGTTATGACATATCTCTGGAGCAGGTGGTCTTGGACCCAGGCCGCCTGGCCCGGAGTCAGGGGCATCACCACGAGAGCCTCTTTAATATTCTACTTATAATACTTTACACTTTATTGCAGTCACCTGTTCTGTGGGCTTGTAACTGGGACCTTATTATGAGTCATACAGCAATGAGTACACAATGAAGAAAATCTACACTCTACTGTAGAACCAGGGAACTCTTACCTCTAAATCTCGGTATTATGAATTGTTGGTTTAGTAATCTGGTATCCTGTAACTAATGCTGACATTGCTGCTCTAGTAGGGGAAATTGTACTGATATGCTAACATGTTATGGACGGAAGGATGAATTTTGGGCATCACTCGGTACAGTAATTTTAGATTCATTTTATAATTGGATTGTGGTTGTTTGTTGTCCCATCTCTGTAGTGGTCTGATTTTTATTAGTTATTGATCTTTGTCATGAGAGGTTTTATGACATTGCAGGAATGTGAGCATGTTTTGGTCTCTTTCCTGAAACATCTATGTACTATATAATGCTGCATTAATGTCTGAATGGATGCCATGGAAACAAAATTGCCAATGTTAGCAGTGCTACAGTACATGAACAGTGTGTAGGTGTTCCATCCCTCTAAAGGATAGGCTCATATTGATCCACAGCATAATTATAGTCTCCAAGCTGCATGCTAACCCCTTCAATGCTGCAGAAATGCAGCAGAATGCTGAACTTCACATTTGCAGACAATTTGTGTTATCCCCTAGTCTCCATCTTTCTTTCTAGCTTTAAGTATGCTTGCATAAATGTTTAAAATTCTCCCAGTTTTTATCATATTGTTCACAAGGCTGACACAGATTAATCATGATTTCATTTTGTCTAGCCTCAAGAAACAATTCTGGCATTGCATTGGTGAATGTAGAATCCACCTGCTTTACCCATTGTTGTGTTGTTTCTTTTCTCCCTTTCTACTATTTATGTTACATTATCATTCTACAGTTTGAAAAGTACTTTCTACCCTGATGCATAGCCCAGAAACCACCTGAGCCCAGGCAGGTCGTGTTGGAGAACTATTCAATCACCATATGAATGCAAGCACAAAATTGACAATATTAGTGAATTTCACAGGGTTCAAAAATTATTAAAGAGCTACATTTTGCCTGTTACGTCCTTCCTGCTGTCTTTGGACAAAGGATCGACAATTAGTTGTGATGTCCCCTTTGGTAGTATTAACCAAGGAGCTGAACCCAGAATCTTTCTCAGCATTGCAGTTGGCTCACTTGCCAATTAGGGGATTATTGATGAATAATCTTTCATTAGTATACTGCAACATATGATCACTTTTACATTGGAACACTGCATGTGCCTAATAATGACGGACGGTAAGACAAAAACCCAAAATGCCTTAAATTGAAATTTTGTGCAAGTTTGTTAGTACAAAAATACTGAAGCTAAGAACCAATATGGGTATTGACTTAACTCATGAAGATGAGCTAGGTGGAAATTTCCCTGAAAGAAGTGAAGTTGAGGTTTCTGAATCTTGTAGATTGAGATGACCAAAGGAAGGCTGCTACATCACAGATAGAAGAAAAATGGAAAGATAATTAAGTTGTGCTGCTCTTCCTTGCCATCTAGTGGTGCTTAAATGTTGCAATAACAAAGCTGGATGTTGGTTGGCTTATTTTCAGTTGGGAAATGATGCATCATGAAGGAGGGGAGAGAAGCTGAAAGCAAAACAAACTTTAAGGGGAAGAAAGAGAAACTATAAATGTAGTAACAGTTATACAGTAAATTTTACCACTGCTCCCTCTGTTTACGCATTTGTATGGCAACAGTATTTCCTGAATGCAATACCTTAAAATTGATACACAGTGAGGATGGAATTGAGAACAAAATCACACATTTATTGCATGATTGCTATTAGGAGCCCAAATCCTCTTTTGTCTATTGTAGAGAGAAGCCAATTGATCATCCCCTTCAATTCAACCTGCAGTGTTATCTGATTTTGTTTCATGGCAACCAATCCGTGGAAAAGGGAAACAGCAGAAGGTACCTGTATGACTCCAAATTCAACTGTGATTTGGCGCTGATAAACATGTTATAATCATGGGGGTTTCCGATTGGCTAAGAGGCAAGGAGATAGAGTAATTTTTCCAAATGAGTCAAGAAGAATGACCATGTAAAATGTGAAAATAAATTCAAGAAATGGAAAAGTGTGTTTAAAAATACCAAGGAGGTTTGCCTTCCATATGGACCATCACAAAAATCACTTATAATCCATACATCATAAAATTTCTGTGTGACATGGTTTTGCCCTAATTCCGAGAATTGCAATATTTTATAGTGATCAAAAGATACTCTTCCCACCTGAAATATAATATTTTTGTTTCTATGAACTAGTGTGAGGCTAATAATTTTGAATGCACGCCATTTAAGCTTCTTGATCAGTAACATGTCATCTGTGCATGAGCCTTAGCAGATTCTTAATAATTCAGTGAATCAGAATGCAAGTTGCTGATAGAATGGTCTGGTATCTAATTGGGAACCTTCAGACAAATCACAGGACTGCTGAAATTCTCTGAGAGATGACCTGTCAAGCCTTGTTGTCATTTGTGCTACTTCCCTGCCAGATGGCACAGTCCAGCTGAATAGTAAAATGAAATCAGCGTATTGGATGGTTTAGATCGACAATATGCCTTGCTGCTGTACTCCCTGCAGATGTTTGTGCTCCTATCAAAGGGATCGTATCTGTCCCTTTTGGAAGGCTCCCTTCAGCTAAACTGTAGTACCGTTGTTGGGAAGATATAATCAATATGCACCTTCTGACTGACCAGCTCAGAACTCCCATGGTTAAACATGCAGTCTCTCAGAAGAAGCAGATTGGCACAAGTACTGCAGTGCTGACTGAGTTAAGCTATTAGCATATTCATTATTGAAAAAAATTGTTTTTGCTATGCAAAAAGAAAGTTTCTGTAGGCAGCAGCAGTCTTCCACTGTCAGTTGTCTGCAGTATTATCAGATTAGTCATTTCCAGGGAAGGCTCTTGATGAATTGTGAATTATTACAGAAGATATTGATGATTTCACTGTTCCAGAATGCTCTGTAAGTAATTGCCTTTGAAACCTATTTCTTTATTATTTGGTTGGGTATCAGCTATAACAAAAGCAGAACAAATCTATAATGTAGCTATGTAGCTTTTGATCATTACAAAAAGTAATGATTATTGCAGCATTGCATTCTGTTATGAACTTCTGTAACCAGAAATATTTTGGCATCAAATAAGCAATGATTTGTGTTGTAGCATAAGGATAGGTGGCGCCTGCACCATCATTTATAAATATCCTCCTATATATGGCAGTATCTTCATATAACTACAGTGAATATGCAACATAATGAAGCTTTTGGATGCATCTGCAGAGCCGTATTAGAGATCAGCTTGAGTGTATAACTGTTGGTTATCTGTGAGTAAGATCCACTTTTACCTCAAACTGATGTAATGAGCTGTGACAGCCTATTGAATACACAGCTCCAGTAGTGACTCACTCCTCGATTTTATTGGTAAGTCTGCACGCCGGCTGTTGCCTCTACTTTTGTTGAAATCCAGCATATTTTGTGTTTCCATTGCAGTTCCACCCCCTTTTGTACCCACACTGGAAACTGATGATGATGTGTCCAATTTTGATGATCCGGAGAAAATCTCGCGCCCGACGATCAAGGCACGGCCGCTGAATAAGTCAGGTTTCACAGGGGAGGATTTGCCATTTGTTGGATTGTCCTTTACCAAGACATTAGCTACACTCTCCTGCTCAGAGTAAGTGTAATCTCCCAGTTAACACTTCCACTCTCAGTGTAATGCTAGTAGATCTGGAAAGGAATGTAACAGAGTCTGGCAATGTGCTTTGAAATGCCATGCAATGTTTGCTTCAGGGCAGTTATCTTGTAAATACTGATTGGTTATAAAGATCTCTTGGTGAAAAAATGTTGCTTCATTAAGTTTCAAATAAACCCAGGTAGCAGTTAACTGATAGAGAATTGTTGCTTGTTAGCTTAGCTAGGATTACATTTTTAATTTATCATTTTGAGTAGAGGCTGATGCTGATGCCTGGTCTCTAGTTTCCACCTTTTCGGTTTTGCTGTTTGATTGTTCCAATGAATGAATTAGCAGCTTAACTGTTGTAAATCTTCACCTTGTCAGAGTGGTTGAGTGGTCTAACATGCCAGACTTAATCCTTGCTGTCCTGAAGTTTGAGGAATTCTGGTTCCTTTCTAGTGACAAGAGCTAAATTCCACTGATCCTACTGAATGGTGGTGCAGGCTCGAAGGGCAGAATGGCCTACTCCTGCACCTCTTGTCTATTGTCACTCCAGAAACTAATCTGCTGTTGGGAAAAGAGGTCTGGTTTCACAATATGGACAGATGTGTGCGTGATGAGAAAAAATATATGAAAAGTTGAGGAGAGAAGGCTTTTAAAAAAAGAAGGCTGAATGGAACTATGAAGTTAATTTACGAGCACAAAACAAAATACTGAAACATTTCACATGTGCGAACACACTTTAAACAGAAGAAGGCTGTGATAGCAATAGGACTATTAAGTGATACTCATTATAGTGTCACAGGTAATAAGAGGGAAGTGGCCGAATAACCAGGGTGATATATAAAATGGAGGTGACACTGAGTGTTGTGATGAAATGGGTAATGAGATTGGCATGTTCAAACATTTTTTTTTAAAAAGCCATGCATTGATTCGATTAAGAAAAGACCTAAGACGATAAAAACCCTGATTCAGATGGACTTCAACTTCATGGTTTGAATGAATCCACAGAAAGAGAGCAGAGACATTTTTATACATATTTAGTAATGTTCTAGAAAAAGGTCTGTGCTGGAGGACTGGAAAATAACTAAGGTAATTGTTATATTCATTAAAAGATGATAGACACATTAAGCTGATCTGTTCATCAGTGAAAAGAAAACGTAATGGAATCCTTACTGAAGGAGAGAATACAAAAACATGTAGAATTAAGAAATATATTAATGAATAGCATGGGTTTCTAAAGGAGAAATCATGCTTTGCTAACCCTAATGAATTTTCAAGGAGGTACCAGAGAACATAGACAAAACTAATACAATATATCTTTGTATCTGGATTTTCAAAAGAACCTTAGTAAGATGACTAATAATAGGCTAATGAATAAGATTAGAGAATGTGGAGTCAGGGACAAGTGGCCGAATGGTTTGCTAGCTCACTTCAAGACAAAGCAGAGAGTGGGAGTTATAGGTAGCTATTCAGAGTTTCAGAAGGTGGGAAGTGGCGTTTCACAGTGCTGAGACCACTGTGTTTCATAATTTATATAGACAATTTGGACTTTGGAATCAAAAGCACTTTCTAAATTTGTGATGACACTAAATTTGGGGTGTTGGAAATCCAATACTGAGAATGACTACAGCAAATTGCAGGAAGACCGAATAAATTTGCAGGATGGGCAAGTAATGGCAAATGAAGTTGAAAACACAAGTAGGTTGTACATTTTGTACATTGGGGATGTGAGAAACGTGAAGATTTGCGAGGTAGAGGAGCTGAGTAACATCCAAGTGCAAATGCATCAGTCACTATAAGTTGGGCTAGATTTTAACAAAGCTATTTATAAAGTAGCCCCTGGTTTTTTCTTATTGCTAGAAGGTTAGAATTAAGAAGTAGGAAGGTTACACTAAAACTGTTTTGTACCTTGATTAGACCAAATATTGTGGCAGCCAGAGCATAGGCATTATTCTTAAAAAAAAAAGGGAGACACGAGAAATGAGCAGAGGAGATTTACAAGCATGAAACTAGAAATGGGTGGGTTATGTACCTTGAAAGAATTGACAAAATTTATGTTCTTCTGTCTTGTAAAAAGAAATCTGAAGGATGACCTAATAGAGATATTTAAGTTTATAGAACATTTTAATAGAGTGGATGCAGAGAGTCATCTTTTGAGGGACAAATGTAGCAAAGGCCATAAACATTGAAGATTGCCACGAGATGAGTGAATTCAGAAGAAACCTCTATGCCCAGACAGCAGTGAGATTATGGAAGTGACTGTTGCAGCAATTTGTTGAAGTAAATAGTATCGATGGTTTTAAGGATAAGTTAGAAACACGTTTGAGGGAACAAGAAAAACATATATAATGGCAGATTAAGGTGAAGAAAGATGGGAGAATGCTCTAGTTGCAGCTTAAACACTGGCTGATTCGACTGAATGGGTGGTGCTGCATATCCTTTTTATTTTAATCGTTCATGGGATGGGGGTGTTGCTAGCTTCATCTAACTGTCCTTTAGAAGTGTTGCAGAACTGCTTTCATGTACCTCTATGTAATTTTATGTATGCAATATTGTGTAACACTGTCATAATTTTGTGCACATCTATCAAAGCTCTTCTCAATATCCTTTGTTCTAAGGAGAACAAACCCAGCTTCTCCAACCTAACCTTGCAGCTGAAAACCCTAATTTCCTAATCATTCTAGTAAATCTCCTTTGTGTCATATCGAGGACCCTTACACTCTTCTGAATGTGTGTGATTACCAAGACTGGGTGCAAAACTCTAGTTAGATTGTATCCAGAGTTTTTTAAAAGCTTAACATAATTTTCCTTCCTTCTCAGTCCTTATATTTATGAAGCCTAATTAGTCGTAATTTTCTAAGTATTGTATCTATGTTCTATTGCATTTGATCAATACATATCCCTCCAAGGTCCTTTTAGATCCTATGCACTCTCTAGAACTCTTACATTTCATGAGTTACATTTAAATGCAATTAACAAATCTGGAAGTGAATGCTGGTCTCTCTAATGGTAGCAATGGATGCACAAACTCGTGTCCTTTAGGAAAGGAAACCTACTGTCCTTATCTGGTCTGACCTAGAGGTTACTCCAGACCCAGACTTTTCTAAAATAGCCCCTCCATTAAAGTGCAATTACAGATGGGCGACAAATGCTGGCATTGACAGTGATGTTCAAACTCATGAAGTAATCAGGAAAAATAGAGGTCTCTTCCCCCAAGTCTGCTGCTAAAGTACAAAACTTTTCACTTCTTTGCATTAAATTTCATTTTAAAATTGGTATCCCCATCCCTGCCTGCCAGAACTTCTAGTTTGATAAAATTTCTAGTTTGGTAAAATTGGCCAAATCTATGCTGTTTTCCTATGTTTATATAGCAAAAAGTCATTTAAAAATGTGGCCTTAGCACTAACCTTTTCTCTGCCAGACCCTGGAATCGGGGGTAGAAAGAATCATTTCCCATGACTTTGTTGTTTCTGTCATAGAGTCACAGAGATGTATAGCAGGGAAACAGACCCTTCAATCCAACCCGTCCGTGCCAACCAGATATTCCAATCTCACCTCCAGATGCCTTTTTAAATGTTGCAATTGTACTAGCCTCCACCACTTCCTCTGGCAGCTCATTCCACACACATACCACTGTCTGCGTGAAAATGTTGCCCCTTAGGTCTCTTTTATGTCTTTCCTCTCTCATCCTAAACCTATGCCCTCTAGTTCTGGACTCCTCCACACTTTTAACAAAGCATTGATTTGACTACTCTTGGAGAACTGTGCTTTGTTTCTAAAATATGTATAGATAAGATGGAGGAAGATGGTGGCACAATGCTAATGACACAAGTAATCAAATCATCCAGGATAACGATCTAGGAACAAAGGCTCAACTCCCACCAGAGAAGTTAGTAGAATCTTTGGGGAATTTTAATCTACATATTGATTGCTCAAACCAGCTCCATCAAGGCATCCTTGAGGAGGAGTTCATAAACTGTATCTGAGATAGTTTCCTTGAACAGTGTGTAATGGAATATACGAGGGAGCAAGCTCCCCCAGATCAGGTCTTGTATCATGAGGCAAGAATAATTAATGATCTCTGCGTGAGGGATCCTCTTGGAAAGCACGATCATAGTATGATCGAGGTTGAGAAAGTAAAATCCAATATCAGTGACTGCAATGGGTTAAGAGAGGAGCTGGCTAAGGTAGACTGGGAGCAAAGACTATATGATGGGACAATCGAGGAACAGTGGAGGAGTGATTTTTCACCATGTTCAGCAAAAGCACATCCCAGAGAAAAGGAAGGACTGCAGGAAAAGGCATAATCAGCCATAGATAACTAAGGAAATAAAGGAGGGTACCAAATTGAAAGCTAATGCATACAAAGTGGCAAAGGTTAGCGGGAAAGTAGGGGAAATCTTTGAAGGCCAACAGAAAACCATGAAAAACCTGTAAGACGGACTATGAGAGTAAACAAAATATAAAAAACAGGCAGGAAAAGTTTCTACAAATATATAAAACAAAGAAGAGTGGTTGGGTAAACATTGATCCTTTAGAGGATGAGAAGGGGAATTTAATAATGGGAAATGAGGAAATGGCTGAGGCATTGAATGGTATTTTATGTCAGTTTTCACAGTGAAAGACACAAATAACATGCCAATAATTAATGACAAGGAAGCTTTGGCAGGTGAGGACTTAGAAATGATCTTGATCACTGAAGAGGGAAGTGTTGGACAAGCGAGTGGGCCTAAAGGTAGGCAAGTCTCCTGGCCCTGAAGGAATACATCCCAGAGTACTAAAAGACATGGTTGGGGAAGGGGGAGATGATTGCAAATGAGCTTGTGGTAGTTTGCCAAAATTTAATGGACTCTGGGGTGGTTTCGGCAGATCGGAGAACAGCAAATCTGACGTCACTGTTTTAAAAAAGGACGTAGACAAAAGAGCAGGTAACTAAAGGACTGTTAGTTTAACTTCTGTAGTGGGGAAAATGCTTGAATCTGTCATCAACAAAGAAATAGTGAGACATTTGTGTCAACATTGTTATATCAGGCAGATGCAGCATGGGTTCATGAAAAACTGGTCATGGTTAACTAATTTACTGGAATTCTTTGAGGATGTTATGAGCACGGTGGACAACGGAGAACCAATGGATGTGGTGTATCTGGATTTCTAGAAAATATTTGACAAAGTGCTGCTCAAAAGGCTGCTGCAGAAGATAAAGGTGCATTGCATTATGGATAATGTGTTAGCATGGATAGAAGATTGGTTAACTAATGAAAAGTAAAGAGTGGGAATAAATGGGTGTTTTTCTCGTTGGCGATCAATGGCTGATGTATGCCTCAGGGATCAGTTTTGAAACTACAATTGTTTACAATTCAAGTAAATGATTTGTAGTTAGGGGGAACCAAGTGTAGTGTGTCAAAGTTTGATGACACTGAGATGAGTGATAGAGCAAAGAGTGCAGAGGACATGAAAGTCTGCAGCGGTATATAGGTAGGTGAAGTGAGTGGATAATGGTCTGGCAGATGGAGTACAATGTTGGTAAAGGTGAGGTCGTCCATTTTGATAGGAATAGCAACAAAATGGACGACTGTCTAAATGGTGAAAAATTGCAACATGCCACTGTGTAAAGGAATCTGAGTGTTGTTGTGCATGAATCACAAAAAGTTGGCTTGTGGGTGCGGCATGTGATTGGTTATGAAGGCAAATTAACTATTGTCCATACCTGTGAGAGGGATGGAGTTTAAAAATAAGGAGGTTATACTGCAGCTGTCTAAGGTTGCTGGTCTGGCCAAACCTGGAGTCTGTGTACGATTTTGGTCTCCTTACTTGAGAAAAATTATAAACGCACTGGAGGAGGTTCACCTAGGTTGATTCCGGAATTGAGAGGGTTGGCTTTTGAGGACAAATTGAGTAGACTGGGGTTGTATTCATTGAAATTTAGAAGAATGAAGTGTGATCTTAAAGAGACATATAAAATTTATGAAGAGAATAGATAAAGCAGGAGCAGGGAACAATTTCCATTGGTGAGTGAAATTAGAACTAGGGGACATATCCTCAAAATAAAGGGAGCTGATTTAGGACTGAGTTGAGGAGGAACTTCCACCAAAGAACTGTGAACCTGTGGAATTCCCTGTCCAGTTAATCGTTTTTCAGGCAAAGATAGATAAATTTTTTAGCAATAAAATAATTATGGGTGATGGTTAGTGGGTGGGCAAGTGGAGCTGAGTCCACAAAAAGATCAGCCATGATCCAACATCCTTATGATCTTATAGCATCCATTGCTTTTCCTTAGTTTTGACTTAGCTGGGAAGAGTGTATTAATAGTAGTGACCATTTCTCCAAGCTATCCACAAAATCTAAAAAATTTTAACTGGACTACCAAAATGACCAAAATGCCTGACTGACTACTATCAAGACACAAATATTTCACACCAGGTTTCATTAATAACTGGAAGTAAATCTATTTATTGTAACACCAAAAAGCAAATCTCATAATATGCAACTTGTACTATACCCCTTTGAAGACTTCAAATAAACATGCACGTTCATGATTAAGACAGATGAAAAATAAATTGTTGTACACAGAATGCATGTTAAAAGAATATAGATAGACTGAACAAATTCTGAAGATTTCAAGTATGGCTTAAATTGTCTCAGTATTCCTTTCTTTATTTTTGAGGCTGATGAAACGTTATCTGTAAGGCAATAACAATTCTTAACTTTCATATTTGTTCTGGTAAACCTTTTTCTTGTTAGATTTTTGAAAATCTTCTTAGTTTTCTGTCTTTTTCCCAGAGAGCTGGAGAGAGAAAAATGGATACTTTCAGTTTGTAGGTTCTTGATGTTTCTCTCATGTTTTGATACTTACAGGTTTTAATACTTTCATTGAACAACAAACAGAGGGCTGTATCTGGCAGCGTTTCCTTAACTCAAAATATACTGTGCTGCTCAGACTCCAATTCTATCCATTGTTGATTTTTGTAATTGGAAGTCTGTGGCAAGCAGTGTACCACAGGATTCTGTGCTGGGACCCTTACTGTTTGTTATTCACATTCATGATGTGTAGTTAGTAAGTTTACAGATGACACGAAAATTGGTAGTCTTGTTAGTGCAGAGGAGGATGGTCTCAGGTTACAGACTGATACTGATCAGTGATAAATTGGGCAGAGCAATGGCAGATAGAGTTTAATTCTGAGAAGTGCAAACTGATGCATTTTGGGAGGTCTGATAAGAGAAGATTGTAATGAATAGTAGGGCCCTAGTGAGTACTGAGAACAAAGGAACCTTGATGTACAAGTCCATAGATTCATCAACATAGGTATACATGGTGGTGAAGAAGGCATACGGAACACTTACCTTCATGAGCCAGTGTGTAGAATATAGGAGCAAGAAAGTCTTGTTGCAACTTTATACTTCATTGGTTAGGACACAGATAGATAGAATATAGTGTACAGTTCTGGTCACCACACTGTCAGAAGGATGTGATTGCGCTGGAGAGGGTGCAGAAGAGATTCGCCAAGATGTCAACTGGAATGAAAAGTCTCAGTTATGAGGAGAGACTGGATAGGCTGGGTTTGTTTTCCTTGGACCAGTGTGAACTATTGGGGGTTACGACTGAGCTACACAAAATTATGAGAGCTATTGACAGAGTAGATCATGAAAATCTCTCTTCTAGTGACAGATGTATCTAAGACCAGAGAGCATAAGCTTAAGGTGAGGAGCAAATGGTTTAGAGGAGAAAGGAGAGAGAATGTTTTTACCCAGCGAGTGGTAGATATATGGAAAACGCTGCATAAAAGTGTGGTTCAGGCAGATACTCTGTAACACTTAAGAAGCATCAGGATGAGTGCATAGCATGCTAGAGCCTAGTAGGGTATTAGTTCAAGTGGTTCTAAGAGGAACAACCAAGCTTCTTCTGTATTGCAACAAAACTGAAATCTTATATCCCTGGCATAATTCCAGTAAATGCCTTCTGCATCTTCTCTAAGACTTTCCTAAAATGTGATGTCCAGAACTGAATACAACATCCCTCTCTCCAGCCTAACTGGTCTACCCCACAGATTTAATATAATTTCCTTTCTTTTATACGCTATTCCTACATCAATAAAGGTTTCTTTTAACTGCTGCTCTGAATTTATCGTCCTTCCTTCAAAGATTTGTACACCATATGCTTCCAGCTTTAGTTTGACTTTCTGTTAAGAATTGCGTTGCTTAGTTCACTTGCCCATGATAACAGTCTGTTTGTACCCTTTTTGAAGTTGTTTATTTATGTTCCTTCAAGCGATGAAGACGTTGCTGCCTCATCAGTCGTTGTCCATTTCTACTTGCCCTCAAAGGTGGTGGTCAGCCACCATCTTCAACTGCAGCAGTCCATCTAGTGTATGTGCACCCACTGTGTTAGAAAGGGTAGTCAAGGATTTTGACCCAGTGATTTTGAAGAAATGATTATATAGTTCCAAGCCAAGATGGTGTGGCATATCCTCACTCAGTTCAAGGAGGAATTACGGATGGGTAATAAATACTGGCCCAGTTCTCAGTGCACACATCCTATGAATGAATAAAAATAAAAATGCCAGTGCCCTGGAGCCAAGTGGCTGGCTTGAATACCCATTGCGATCTTTGTTTTGTCCGAGGTATAATTCCATTCAGTGAAACAAATATCTTCCTCATTGTTTAGTACACATCGCTAAGACTTATACCATCTATAAACTTTGAGCTACTGGCAATGCATATTAACTTGTTCATAGCAGTAACCTTTTAGTTGTGGAGATTTATTTTGTTGCAATGAATGAGACATCCCATTTTAAGCTAATTAAACTTGGCTCAAATTGAAGCAATGTATTTGTTGCCAATGGATTATTCCATTGTTTGGCAGTCATTGCATATGTTTCACTTCCTGTTGCAATATGCACATAATAAAATTCAAGTTGTTCTTTATCACTCCAGAGTTTTGGAAAGGCCCTTGCCAAATGAAGTCACAGGCTTCTGAGAAAGTTTTGTAGAAACTGCAATAGGTACAATGGATGCATTACTACAGTTAATGATCATACTATACGAGGTACCTAGATAAATTTAAGATCCACTACTCCAAAATTTTTGAAATAAAATTCAATGAACCAGCTAACCTATGGACTAAAATTAGTAGGAAAATGGACATGGAAGTTGCCAAATTGTCAACAAAAGTGTAACTGGTTTACTAATCCCAGACTGATCTACCTCACTCCAATCCATAGCTGCATAGTTTATTCTTTTTCTTTGAACTTATGTTTTTTTTTCAAGAATGCAAATCATAGAATAGAATCCCTATAGTATGGAAGCAGGCCATTTAACCTATTGAGTCCACATTAAACATCCGAAGAGCATCCCAACCAGACCTGCCCCCATACCCTAGCCCCGTACCTTGTATTTCACACTTAGTAGGGCAATTTAGCATGGCCAATCCACCTAACCTGCACATTATTGGACTGTAGGAATAAAGTGGAGCACCCAGAGGAAACCCACTCAGACACTGGTGAACGTACAGTTGCCTGAGGGTGGAATCGAACTGGAATGCTGTGAGGCAGCAGTGCTAACCACTGAGCCACTGTCCCATTCCAGAAGCTAAACAAAACACTTCTTATTTGTAGAGATTAAGATGATTAGTTTGCAACCTATTTGTAGAAGGACACTCCATGGTAATATGCAACATTGTTTGTGTCTCTCTGCAAGTCCATAAGGGGCTTGTAGTGATGGTCTCAATGATGGAGATTGGCTGTACCTCACTTGTCCTGAACCTGTTTTGCAAGGACAACTTTCACCCTTAGAGACGAACGTCTGTCATTTGACGCATGGAATTTGTCACAAGAAATTTGTTAGTAACTTTGTTTTCCATTCCTTGAGTCAAATGGTGTCTGCTATTGTATCTTGCTCAGAAAGATTAACCATATGGGGTGTTGAGATATAAGATGGGAAGTTGGTGAATGGACCAAGTCATCATGGAGTGATAAATGAGGTATAGCATGCATAGCTTAAACTGGCTTTTGTCAGCTGGTAGATGTGAAGGGAAGTGATGTTTGCAAGGACAGGAAGCCATGGGAGGAGTGTTGAGTGGAGGTTCCAGTTATAATGCACACTGTTACGTTCAATTGAATGGCATCTTATTGACCTTTACCAAACAGGTGCACAGTACTGACTATTGAGTATGATGGGACTTGGGCTTGATAGCAGCATCCCATGTGAATCCAGCAAGCTTGCTTAATAGGTTGCTTCTGATTTTGAATTTTCTTCCTTCAGATGTTTCCAGATCTTATCAAGATTGGCTCTCAAGTGTGCTGGGTTGGGATCATGGTTTAGTCTCTGATCATATGTGTAGATAGCAACTTTCTTTTGGCATCTCTCAGATTTGTTTGTGATGTGGCTATTGCTGGGTCAGCATTTAATTCCCATCCCTAATTGCCCTTGAACTGAGTGGCTTGCCTTGTTATTGCAGAGGACAGTTCAAAGTCAACCATATTGTGGATCTGGAGTCACATGTGGACAAGACCAGATAAGGTCAGCAGATATCCTTCCTTTAAGAGCACCAGTGAACCAAAAACTGAAAGAACTGCAGATGCTGGAAATCGGAAACAAAACCCAGAAAGTCCCAGTAGGTCTAGCAACATCTATGGACAGAAATCAAAGTTAATGTTTCAGATCCTGTGAACTTTCTTCAGAAGTGTTAGTAGCTAGGAGAAAGTTGTTTTTTATGCAGAAGATCGAGTTGGGCAGGGGAGGGACGGAGTAACCAATAGGTGGAGATAGAGCCCAAAGAGAGAACAGTTGGATAGACAAAGGGTTGGATAGCTGTCAACTTAAGAGAATGAAGGGCTGATAATCGGAACTAATAGTGGCTAACAACGGGTAGTGTGTAATAGTACACCATGTGATAACATGGTAAAAATAAGGACTGCAGATGCTGGAAACCAGAGTATAGATTAGTGGTGCAGGAAAAGCACATGTGATATCATGGCCTAGTGTATAGGGGTTAGTGTAAGAATATGAGACAGTGCCTCAAGACCTAAAGTCATTGAACTTGACATTGAGCCCAGAAAGCTGTAGAGTTCCCAAATGAAACATGAGGTGCTGTTCTTCCAGCTTGCTTCAGTCAACGAGATGAGTTTTGCAATTGACAATATTCACAAGGTCATCATTAGGCTTTTTTTTAATTCCAATTTTTTATTAAATTAAAATTTCACCTTCTGCGATGGTAGTACTTGAACACATTGGAATTAGCTTGGGTCTCTGGATTACTACTCCGATGACATTACTACTATGACACTGCCTCCCCAACCTCAATTTTAACTGAGTTTACATATCACCAATAAAACAGGTTCTGCCAGTTTGTATTCGCGGTTGCCCTCAATGATGGACTGCCATCGAAACTAACTCTGAAAGCAATCCTGTTCTTGTTTCCAGGTCAGTGACGTCGCTGATGGACTCACCAGCCAAGACTAACTCGCTGGAAAAAAAGCTGATGTTAAAAAACAAAGAACTGCAGGAGACCCAGGATACATGTCATAAGGTACATGTGCAACAAATCACATCTTCTTTTAATGTGTTTATCTATAGGTCACTCAGAAAAAGGTTCCAGATTTTCCCAACTGATCATTTTCACAGATGAATATTATTGCATGTTTTTATTTTTATCTTCCTCCCCCCTATTTGAAACTTGCTATATTCTTGTACCACATTATTGGACATTGCTTAGATCTTTTGAACATGATCTTGCAGTTAGTTATGCAGGGAACCTCGATTATCCAATCGAGATGGGCGGGCACTATTTTGTTCGTATAATTGATTATTTGGTTAATTGATTAAATGCCTTTCCTCTGGGGCTCGGAGTTTTTAAATTCTGCTCCCTATTCAGGAGACGAGGCAGCACAGTGCGTGAGACCCCACCCCTCCCACCTCCAACCATCCACACGTCCCCCGCCTCCCAACAATGCCCCCCAGCCCCCAAATCATCCAACACCGCCCCCCCCAACACCCCTGGCCAACCCCACCCCCTCCTGCCCCCAAGCCCGTCCAACACCTCCCCCTGTCCCCCAACACTGCCCCCGCCTGCCCCCCCCCCCCCAATCTCCATCCAACACTGCCCCTGCCCCCTCTCCAGGGCAGTTGGACTGGACTCCAACAATAAGACTGCTGCCTTTGTGGGGTAAATCTCCAAATAGCGCGCACATACACACATGCAGCCACAGCCACACGCACACAACTTTTTACTGCAACTTTTTGATAGGTTCCACCTCTGCCCTGTACAGGCCCATATTAGTCAGATTACCTGGGGAAGGGAGGAGGGGGGAATTAGGGTACATCCCTCTGTAGAACTCCAGGGAAAGTGTGGGGAGAGAGAGAGAGAGAGAGGGCAGGAGGTCAGTCATTTGGAGACAGTGCCTCTTTAATCATTGTAAACAAAAGATGCAATCACTGTTGGAAACACATCTTTGATGTAATGTTTCTATCGGGACCTCGAGATCTCCTTCGGATAATCCAATTTTTGGATAATTGGTATTCAGATAATCTAGGTTCCTCTGTATATGTTCTGCAAAGCAGGAGGCTGGAAGAGTACAGGAAGTCAGGCAGCATCTGGAGGTGGAGAAGTCTGACATTTCGGGTACAACCCTTCTTCAGGAATGGGGAGTCATTCGGGAATGGGGAATTGCAGACAAAGGGGGGTGGGGTGCTGAGGTTTATGGGTGGAGACAGAGGCGGAATAATGAGGTGAATACAGGTGGTAAATACTACCTGGGTAGATTGATAGGAGGAATGAATCTGGTTGGTAGCTGGAAGGATGGGTCGGACGGAGGGATGGAAGGGAGGAGGTGGGGCTGGAAAAGGAGTTGGGGGATGGGTGGGAAAGTTATTTGAAACTGTTTTGTAAAAGCAGAAGGAACTTTCTGGGATTGCACTTGAACAGAAACCTCTCTCTCTTTATGCTGCCTTATGCCCAGATGTCTTGATGAGCTCATTTGACAGTGCCAGATGTAAACATTTATGTAAAAAATATGAATGCAATGATATTTTCTCGCATTCAAATTTCTATATTCTAAGTAGCTTGGGCGATGCTTACATTTATGGTTGTTTCAGTCATGTCCAACGAAAGTGGTCAAAGTACAGGGGCTCTGTGCTTCAATGCAGCATAACACAGGCAATATTCACACTGTAACTGTTGAGTGGGGCATAAGGCAATGACTATCTGTAATGAGACGATTGGACTTTGATTTGATTTAATATTGTCATGTGTACTTAGGTGCAGTGAAATGTTTTGTTTTGTGTGCCGTGCAGACAGATCATAGCATACAAAGTGCAAAAGGGCAATAGAACAGAGCAAGGAATATAAAGTTATGAATGCAGAGAAGGTGCACAAAGAGTGAGGTCAATATTAAATTTGAAATTTGAGAGGTCCATTCAGAAGACTAATGACCTTCACTATCTGATTCTCCACCTATCTTAGTGTCATCTGCAAACGTGCTAATCACACCACCTATACTTTCTTCCAGATCATTTATGTGTATCACAAACAACAATGGTCCCAGCACAGATAACTGTGGATCACCACTGGTCACAGTTCTCCATTTTGAGAAACTCCCTTCCACTACTACTCTCAGTCACCTGTTGCACAGCCAGTTCTCTATCCATCTAGCTCATACATCCTGGACCCCATGCGACTTCACTTTCTCCAACAGACTAACATGGGTAACCTTATCAAAAACCTTACTGAAGTCCATGTAACTGACATCTACAACCCTTCCCTCATCAATCAACTTTGTCACTTCCTCAAAGAATTCTATTAAGTTGGTAAAACATGATCTTCCCGGAACAAAACTATGTTGCCTATCACTGATAAGGCCATTTTACTCCAAATATAAATAGAACTTATCCCTCAGTATCTTCCCTTGCAGCTTCCCTACCATTAACATCAGGTTCATTGGTCTATAATTACCTGGATCATCCCTGCTACCCTCCTTAAACAAGGGGACAACATTAGCAATTCTCTAGTACTCCTGGACCTCATCCATGTTCAAGGATCCTGCAAACATATCAGTTAAGGCTCCAGCTATTTCCTCTGTTGCTTCCCTCAGTAACCTGGGATAGATCCCATCTAGACCTGGGGACTTCTCCGCCTTAATGCCTTTTAGAATACCCAACACTTCCTCCCTCCTTATACCGATTTGACCTAGAGTAATCAAACATCTATCTCTACCCTCAACATCCTCAATGTCCCTCTTCTCAGTGAATACTGATACAAAGTACTCATTAAGAATCTCACCCATTGTCTCTGACTCCATGCATAACTTTCCTCTTTTGTTCTTGAGTGGGCCAACCCTTTCTGTAGTTACACTGTTTGGGATTTTCCTTAACTCAGTTTGCTAAAGATATTTCATGACTCCTTTTACCCCTCTTAATTCCTCATTTCAGATTGGTCCTACTTTGCCAATATTCTTCTAAAGCTTCATTTGCTTTCAGTCGCCTAGACCTTATGTATGCTTCCTTTTTTTCTTTTATTCAGTCTCTCAATTACACCTATCATCCATGGTTCCCTAATTTTGCCATTTCTATCCCTCATTTTCACAGAGACATATCTATCCTGCACTCTAATCAACCTCCCTTTAAAAGCCTCCCTCGTTTCAAATGTGGATTTACCTTCAAACAACTGTTCCCAATCCACATTTCCCAGCTCCTGCCGAAATTTGCTATAGTTGACCTTCCCCCAATTTAGCACACTTCCTTTAGAACTGTTCTTGTCTTTGTCCATGAGTATTCTAAAACTTATGGAATTGTGATTACTATTCCCAAAGTAAATTCCTACTGAAACTTCAACCATCTGGCCGGGCTCATTCCACAACACCAGGTCCAGTATGGCCCCTTCCTGAGTTGGACTATTTACCTACTGCTCTAAAAAATACTCCTGGATGCTCCTTACAAATTCTGCTCCATTTGGACCTCGAATACTGAGTGAATCCCAATCAATGTTGAGAAAATTAAAATCTCCTATCACAAACCACCTGTTGCTCCCATATCTTTCCATAATCTGTTTGCATATTTGTACCTCTATCTCATGCTCGCTGTTGGGAGGCCTGTAGTACATCCCAATATTATTAGTGCAACCTTCCTACTTCTGAGCTCTGCCCATATTGCCTCACTGCTTGAGTCCTCCATAGTGACCTCCAGCACATCTGTGATATCCTCTTTGACCAGTCACGCAACTCGTCCACCCGTATTCCTGTATTCTGTCCCGTCATTTTTCTCCTCTTAAGCTCATGATAACAAAGTGTTGTTTGATTTACTCTTTTTCCTTTTTACTCTTCTCCTTTTTTGAGGTAAATTTCCTCAAACCCTGGTTTTTGAATTCCAATTTTTGAAATCAACTCATGGCAAAAATCGTTAGGATGCAATCAATGATGGGATTTAGTAGCAAAACATGCAAATAGTAGGGGAACTGCTTTCTTACTCTATTTATGCGCATAACCACATTCCGGAAATTAAGAAAGTCAAGATAGGAGAGGAGATAGATTCCAAGTTTTGGTAAATCCAGAAATGATAAATATATGGGCGGCCTGGTGGGTCAGTGCTCAGCACTGCTGCCTCACAGCGACAGGAATCTAAGTTCAATTCCAGCCTCAGGTGGCTGTCTGTGTGGAGTTTGCACATTCTCCCCGTGTCTGCGTGGGTTTCCTCTGGGTGCTCTGGTTTCCTCCGGGTGCTCTGGTTTCCTCCCACAATCCAAAGATGTGCAGATTAGGTGAATTGGCCATGCTAAATTGCCCATAGTGTATAGGTTAGGTGCATTAGTCAGAGGAAATTAAAGTAATAGGGTAGGTGAATTCTCAGTGGGATATTCTTTGGCGGGTTGATGTGGACTTGTTGAGCCAAATGGCCTATTTCCACACTGTAGGGATTCTATGATAAAATGGGTGTCTGGGGCAAACATCACCTTTACGTGACACAAGAGGGATCTTGCCTCTGTCACTAAGTGACATCACGAAAGCAATGGAAGGAAATGCTGCTCATGGAAATGTGAAGAATGGAATTCGGGACTGGGACCTGAAACACTCTGATTCTGCAGTGAGGGTGAGTGACTGAATTCAGCAGTGGAAGGGGGCAGGCACAGCAGTAGCCGCTGTTGACATGGCACCTCCTGATTTGGGAAGGCTCGGGCTGGGTGGCTGGAGAAGGCCGTGCAGTGAGGTAGTGTTGGCTAAGGAGGGCTGGACGGTGATATCTGAGAAGGTAGATATGCCCTCCGTCTCTTGGCACACCTGCACGTATGTTGATGTCAGGAGTGGCACACCTGCAGACATTTCCTGTAAGCATTTGAACATTCACAATAGTCACTCTATTTTCCAAATCAAAATAGTTTCAATCAGTTACAACATCCTGGAGGTCCAATAATAGTTTGGTGAGCTGGGACCAGTTGTTTTTCTCCTTGCAGATACATTGTGGGCTTCTTTCCAGCTAGTAATTTGGAGACAAATGGAGGATCTGATGCAGGTTGCCATCTCAACCTGGCATCCTGCTCTCTCTCTGGAAGTTAAACAGCAATTGACTTAGAATTCAAAAATTATGTACTTAAGCAATTCATCAAACTCAGGGCTCAGTCATGTGCCAAAGACAGGCACTTCTGGTATCAAGACCCATCTTAATGGGAAAATTTAGGTGTAAATAGCCATAGCCTTACCTCTCTTGTTAGAGTTTCCATGATGAGGTGACTAAGTAACTATTAATGCATTACTGCTTATTTTAAAAAATCGAACTTGATGATTTCCTTTGGTCAGATCTGGTTGGAAGCCGATGGTTCATCTCCAGCTCCTGTGTGTCACCTTTAGCTGGAATGTCGATGCGTTGCAGGGGATTCAGACGTTCCTGGAAACATAATCATCCTCAGCCATTTTGAGTCCAGTAAGAAACTGCATTTAGATCTCAAAATGTGGAAGAGAGTAGTTTTCTTTGGGGTTTTTCCTCATACCCTCAGACTACAACAAATGATGTTGCTATCATTGAATACCTCAATGTCAACATTTGGGGCAGGCTTGCCATTAAACCATAAGCTTAACTGAGTCAGCCATATGAATGCTGGGACTTCTACGGTGAGTAATTGATCACTTGATTCCCCAAGGTCAGTTTCCTTTAATAAGGCACAAGTTGGATATATGAAATATTCTCCCCGTGCCAGGATATACAGCTCTAACAATGTCACTCAACATCTTTCAGCATGATAATCTGACTCCTGTTCACCACCTTAAATATTCAGCCCTTCTACCACTAACTCTTAGTGCAAGCAGTGTACAGCATGTACCAAATACATTGCAACAACCCATCAAGGTTTCTTTGACAACATCTTCCAACTGCACAATCCCTGTCATCTAGAAGATGCCTGGAAATAGTGGGCTTCCATCCAAGCTACACATCATCTAGACTTGTAAATTTTTTAAATATGTTTTATTCATTCATAATATATGGATATCATGGATTTGCCAGCATTTGTTGCCCATTCTAGTTGCCCTTGAGAAGGTGAGCTACTTTCTTGCAGTCCATTTTGTGTTGGTACATCCACAATGCTGTTAGGGAGTGCATTCCAAGATTTTGACTCAGCGACACTGAAGGAATGGTGAATGTTTCCAAGTCAAGATGGTGAGTGATTTGTTGGGGAACTTGATGGTAATGGTGTTCCCATGTATCTGCTGGCCTTGTCCTTTGAGATGGAAGTGATCGTGTGTTTTGACAGTGCTGTCTGAGGATCCTTCATGAATTTCTGTGGTGCATCTTGTTGATGGTACACACCTCTACTATTGAGCGGGAGTGAATGTTTGTGGTATGGTGCCAATCAAACAGCTGATTTGCACTGAATGGTGTCAAGCTTCATGAGTGTTACTGGAGCTGCATGTAGGGAGTATTCCATCACATTCCTGACTTGTGCCTTGTAGATGATGGACAGGAGGTGAGTTACTCGCTACAGATTTCCTAGTCTCTGATCTGCTCTTGTGACCACAGTGCATCTCTGGCTAGTCCAGTTCAGTTTCTGGTCCATTTTAACAGCAGGATGTTGATAGTGGTTGGTTCAGAGATCGTAACACTATTGTCAGGGCAAATGTCAAGGGACGATGGTCAGATACTTTGTTTTTTGGAGATGCCATCATCTGTAATTTGTGTGGCATGAATGCTACCTGCAATTTTTCAGTCCAAGCCTAGATATTGTCCAAGTCTGGCTGCATTTGGGCATGGACTGTTTCAAGTCTTATTGAATTCATGGCCTTACAAGTCTTATTGAATTCTTTGAGGAGGTGGATGAGGGTAGAGCAGTGGATGTAGTGTACATGGATTTTAGTAAGGCATTTGATAAGGTTCCCCATGGTATGTTTATGCGGAAAGTCAGGAGGCATGGGATAGTGGGAAATTTGGCCAGTTGGATAGAGAACTGGCTAACCGGTCAAAGTCAGAGAGTGGTGGTAGATGGTAAATATTCAACCTGGAGCCCAGTTACAAGTGGAGTTCCGCAGGGATCAGTTCTGGGTCCTCTGCTGTTTGTAATTTTTATTAATGACTTGGATGAGGGAGTCGAAGGGTGGGTCAGTAAATTTGCAGATGATACGAAGATTGGTGGAGTTGTGAGTAGTGAGGAGGGCTGTTGTCGGCTGCAAAGGGACTTAGATATGATGCAGAGCTGGGCTGAGGAGTGGCAGATGGAGTTCAACCCTGTCAAGTGTGAGGTTGTCCATTTTGGAAGGACAAATAAGAATGCGGAATACAGGGTTAATGGTAGGGTTCCTAGTGAGGTGGAGGAGCAGAGGGATCTTGGGGTCTATGTTCATAGGTCTTTGAAAGTTGCCACTCAGGTGGATAGAGCTTGTAAGAAGGCCTATGGTGCATTAGCATTCATTAGCAGAGGGATTGAATTCAAGAGTCGTGAGGTGATGTTGCAGCTGTACAGGACCTTGGTAAGGCCACATTTGGAGTACTGTGTGAAGTTCTGGTCGCCTCACTTTAGGAAAGATGTGGAAGCTTTGGAGAGGGTGCAGAGGAGATTTACCAGGATGTTGCCTGGAATGGAGAATAGGTCGTACGAGGATAGGCTGAGAGTGCTATGCCTTTTCTCATTGGAACGGCGAAGAATGAAGGGTGACTTGATTGAGGTTTAAAAGATGATCAGAGGAATAGATAGAGTAGACAGTCAGAGACTTTTTCCCTGGGTACAACAGAGTGTTACAATGGGATATAAATTTAAGGTGAAGGGTAGAAAGTATAGGGGGGATGTCAGGGATAGGTTTTTTACCCAGAGAGTGGTGGGGCCATGGAATGTGCTGCCTGTGGGAGTGGCAGAGCCAGAATCATTGGTGACCTTTAAGCGGCAATTGGATAGGTACATGGATAGGTGCTTAAGCTAGGACAAATGTTCGGCATAACATTGTGGGCCGAAGGGCCTGTTCTGTGCTGTATTGTTCTATGTTCTATGTAACATCTGAGGAGTCATGAATGGTGCTGAATATTTGTGTAATCATCGACAAACATCCCCACTTCTGACCTTATGATAAAAGGAAAATAATTGATGCAAAAGCTGGAGATGGTTAGGTCCAAGAGTCTACCATAAGAAGTTCATGTAGCACTAGACTGGAGCTGAGATGACTGACCTCCAATAACCATAACCATCTTCGTTTTGTGCCATGTATGACTCTAACCAGTGGTGAGCTTTCCTCCAATTCCCATTGACTCCAGTTATGCCAGGATCCTTGATGCCAAACTTGGTCAAATGCAACCTTGATGTCAAGGGCTGTCACTTCCTCTCGCCTCTGGAATTAAGCAATTTGTCCACTTTGACCATAAGACCATCATTATGTCAGGAGCTGAGTGGATCTGACGACCCAAAACTAGGCATCGCTGAGCAGGTGCTGCTCGATAGCACTAATGATGACCCCTCCGTCACATGATCGAGAGTAGACTGATGAGGCAGAAATTATCCAGGTTGGATATGTACAATTGTCCATTCTGTTGGCTAGATGCCATTGTTATAGCTGTACTGGGGCAATTAGCTAGGAGTGCTGCAAATTCTGGAAGACACAGCTTCAGTACTATTGTTGGGATGCTGTCAGGGGCCATAGTCTTTGCAGCATTCAATGCCTTCAATTGTTTCTTGATATGATGTGGAGTGAATCAAATTGGCTGAAGACTGGCACATGTGATACTGCGGACATTTGGAGGAGGCAGAGATGGGATCATGGCACTTCTGGCTGAAGACTGTTGTGATTGCTTTAGTCTTATCACACTGATGTACTGGGCTCCCCCATTATTAAGGATGAGGATATTAATGAGCTACCTCCTCCAGTGAGTTGTTTAATTGTCCATCATTATTCACAACTCGATAGGCAGCACTTCAGAGCTTTGATCTGATCTGTTGGTTGTGGAATCGTTTATCACTATCTATCACTTGCTGCATTTGATATCTGGCATGCAAGTAACCCTGTTTTGTAGCTTCACCAGGTTGACCCCTCATTTTTTTTTGTATGCCTGGTACTGCTCCTAGCATGCCCTCTTGCATTCTTCGTCTTCCACTGCCATGCTAACAATATTATGGACATGCTTACACCAGATGGTTTAAGGATTTTTGTTTTGCATTCATGCATGGGATGTGTGGCATTGCTGGCTGGCCCAGCATTTATTGCCCATTGCTAGCTAAATAATCATAACCAAAATTTACTACTTCAATGATTTTAAACTAGCCAAAAAGTAATTTTGTTAAATAAAGGTTGGTTAGTTGTTAGTTACAGGATATCTACAGAGTGCATTGTAGAAATTTACGCAGTCTACTTTGACAGCACCTTCAAAATCTGCCGCCACTATCTTTGAGAAGGGCAAGGGCAACAGATATACGGGAATGACACCACCTGCAAGCTTCACTAGAAATCACTTGTCATCTGACTTGGAAATATAATGCGGTTCCAACAGTGTTACTGTGTCAAACTTCTGAAACACCCTTCCCATTGGCCTGTCTGCCTTCACAAAATGGACTACAGCAATTAAAGAAGGCAGCTCGTTACCACATTTTCATGGGTAACTGCGAAGAAATGCTAGCATAGCCAACAATGCACTGTCCCAAAAAAGAATGGAATGAAAAGCACCTTCTGCAGACAAATGATTCATAGCTAACACCTTTAACTTGTTAAAATTATTCAGCTTTGTGTATTTACCAGTTACTATCAATTTTGCTGTAACTCTGATCTGAATCTCAGATTTAAATTTAACAAATTGTTCATTATAACAGCATCTACTGTATTTTTCCTATATAGTGGTTACTGAGTGGCTACAATTTAAGCATGAGTTTCCATATTCATTGGCAAGGAATTAATTATGTCCAGAGATTTCAAATTTTCCTGCCTCCCAGTTAGTTGATTTCTTTTTTGACATGTTTAAACCTGTCAATGTCTCCTGCTGCCTTCTCCACATTGTAGACCCCTTGCTCCCCTTCACAATGTTGCCTTCTTCTACTTCATTCCAAGTCCTCTGGTTGAATGTTCTAACTTCCTTCAAATGGGAGGATGCTGCCAGAGGATTTGGTTACAAACCTGATCAAAAAGTGTGGTAAGAACGGGTAAGTCAGGCTGATGCTGGTGGTGGGGAATCTTTTGGAGAGAATTCCAGTACTCTTGGAAAGTATGATTTCAGTGAAACCTAGCAGTACCACGAACTTCTTAAAGTAAATAATGTTTTATTAACATCATATGTGTTTGAGCAATGGTGGATCTCCAATAAAGATCGACTCCTGACCTTGAGCTAAAAAACAGAGGTGTCTCTACCTGCTACACTGAAGTCAACCCTCCCTGGTGCAACTGTCTTATTTATAGAGTCATTGAACAGCACACTATTGAAGGCAGCTGATCAACCCTTAGTTTCTGCCCCTATTGACACCTGATTGAAAATCTACCATCTTAATGGGAGGTGATGGCGTAGTGATGTTATTGTACGACTGTTAATTCAGTGACCCAGGTACTGTTTTGGGATACAGTTGAAATCTTGCCACGACAAATGGTGAAATTTGAATTGTATAAAATAAATCTGTAATGAAGAGTCTAATGATGACCATGAAACCATTGTTGATTGTTGGAAAAAAAACATCTTGTTCACTAATATCATTTCGGGAAGAAAATCTGCCATCCTTACCTTGTCTGGCCTCCATATGACTCCAGAGCCATGGTAATGTGATTGACTCTGGGCAATTTGGGATGGGCAGTAAATGCTTGCCTAGCCAGCAATGCCCTCATCTCTTGAATGAATTTTTCAAAAATATTGTTGTGAATTGCGTTTATACCAATTCAGCTTTCTAATAAGACGGTCTGATATCAAGAAGGAATAGTCGACTTTGCTTAGTTTCAGGTTGACATCATTGAGAGTGTAGAGCAGATGAATAATTGCTAATAGTAGCAGCTAGAGAATTCGAGAACTGTATTAGGGATGAATATTATAGATTAGAGGGAACTCTCTACGCAGTCTGTGTTGATATCCAACAAAAGAGGTAATCCAAACTTGTGGCTACATTTGGGAAATGAAATTGTAAAATACTTCAATGAATATTGTCAGAATGGATTTTCAGTTTCTTGCAGACTTATCTGAAAATTCACCAGAAAGCAAGCAAGAAAATGAGATTCTGAAGATTTCAAAGCCAGCTCTGCATTGCATATCAGGTTTATGAAGGGAAGCAACTTTGTATTGCAGCAGAGGACCATGATTTCACAGTATCTTCTCTGAGAACTTAATGGCCAGTTTATTGCATTTTGATGTTTTATAATCAGTTGTTGATAAAATAATGGAGATAGATTGACCTGTATTGGAAAGATAGATGAGATTCCAGTGAATTTTGACATGCCAGCTAAACAAGCAGTGAGCGAAGATGGAGATAAATCAATTTTAATGAAGATAAAGTGTAGATTCATTCTGAGGTCACATATTTCCAAATGGAGCAATGCTTCACCCATTAAAGGTGTTGTAGACAAGGAAACACCACAAACAGCTGTTGTCCATGTTTGTAATAAATAATGGATGGTTGAAGGTAGCTTGAATATGGCTGAGGAAAGTTTGGATCTTCTGACCAGAAGGATTGGAAAAAACTTCTTCTCATCTTGAACACCTTCAGGTCACATCCTGTCAGTAATGTTTTTGCCAAAGTTGGATCTCAGGACAGTGATAATGCAGTGATTACCTGCGCTCTATCCAGCTTTGCTCAACCATTAGATATCTATTTGGAAAAGATCTTAAAAGAATTGGGAAGCCATGCTGAAGTTGTATGGGACATTGGTGAGCCCTCTTCTGGAATATTGTGTCCAGTTTTGGTCGCCCAGTTATGAGAAGGATATTATCAAGCTGGAAAGGGAACAGAAGAGATTTACCAGGATGTTGCTGGGTGTGGAAGGTTTGAGCTATAAAGGCTGGGACCTTTTTCACTGGAGCGCAGGAGGTTGAGGGGCGATCTAATAGAAGTTTCTAAATAATGAGGTTTAGGTAGAGTTAATGGTTGTTGACTTTTCCCTAGATTGAGGAATTTCAAGACAAGATTCTAATTTTTAAGGTAAGAGGAGAGAGATTTTAAAAAAGAAATGAGGCAATTTTTTTACAGAGCTTGGTTCTTATGTAGAATGAACTTGGATGTAGATACAATTACAAAGTTTAAAAGACAATTGAATAGATACATGAATACGAAAGGTTTGGAGTTTTAACGGCCAGGAGCAAGCAGGTGGGACTAGTTTGGTTTGGGATTATGGTCGGCATGGACTGGTTGGACCGAAGGTTCTGTTTCCATGTTGCATGCTTCAATGATTGCAGAAAAAAAGATGCGATAACTGGAGGAAAAGACTTTCTCTAAAAGATGAAGCTCCAATGTTACGAATGCTGTGCAAGCATATAGCCGTGGGATGAATGGAGATTATTGTTGAATTATTCAAGAGATGCAGGTTAATCAATGCACATTGGCACAGAAGGTGATGTGTGCAACAGTATGGCCAATGAGTACATGTTTTGGTGAAGAAGTTGATCTATCTGATGCAGATTTTGTCTTCAGAACCAAATGTGTCACAGCAGAGAATGATTGTTATGACTTAACATCTTTTCATTGCATTCCCTGTAAAATAAAATTTTCTATATTGTGACTCCAGGGTAATTACGGATGGATGATAAATGCAGTTCTCGTCAGCAGCGCTCACATCCCAAGAGTGAATGAAAAAAAACTGAGTGGAATTGTACAAATTTGTGTTTAAAGCTTTTGTTTCTGAATTTGATACATTAAATGTGTAAAGTCAATTTATGTCTCCAGTAAATTTATTTCATATATAAATAATAAAAAATATTTTTGCCTGCTTTTTGTACTACTTTTGGACATGGATTTGGCATCACAGCCTCTGGCCTGGAGTAGGAGAATGATTTACACGTTGATTTAGAAACCTGATTCATCTGATTCCTGAATGTGCCTTCCTTAATGATCAAGTCTTCTATTTGGACTTGAAACAGGAATCATCTGGTTCAGAGATAGGAATACTACCAAATAAACCACAAGATCTTTTCAAGAATTTGTGCTGTGATCCCTCCTCTATTTGAAATCCTGTAGTTTTAGTGACCTACGCTTGAATGTACAAGACCTAATCTAAAACTTTATAGATGACTCAAAATTCTGAAAATGTAGTAACGATAAGTAAGGAATGACTGACTATAGGAGCCTGTAGGCATAATAGTAAAATAAACAGGTGAAATTTCACAGACGTTAAGTGATTCACTCTTGAAGGGAGAGTGAGGAGAATGAGAAACTGTGTACTTCTATAGGGGATGCAGGATTTGTAACCATGTGTTCCCAATTCTTTGAGTGTGGCAGGGCAAGTCGAGAGGCTTCTTAAAAAGTCTTGAGATTCTTAGCTTCATAACTCGAGATATAATACACAAAAACAAGTAAGTTATACTCTGCATGGTAGTTAGACCTCAGCTGGTGTATTGTGGCCAATTCTATTCACTACATTAGGAAGAGTATTAAAGCCTTGAGAGGCTTTATTACCATGGTGAAGGACATCAAGTTACTTGTAGAGAGCAGAAGAATTGTATAGATCTCTTCAGAACATAGAAGGCCAAGGTGAAATTTAGTAGAAACATTCAAAATTATGAACATTTAGTAAGGACTAAATGTCATTTTGAAACAGTTTGTTAATAAATTTGAGAAAATGATGTAAGTAAGCCAATTAGAGGCAACAGAGATGGGGAGAAAATAAAAGACTTTACATACAGTTGTTTTGAACTTGAATGCACTGCCTGAAAGGGCATGGAAGCAAATTCAATATTAATATCCATGAGGGAAATCGATAAATCTCTAAAATAGAAGTGATTTTAGGGGCTGTGGCAAAACAGCAGTAAAATGGGACTAATTGAATAGCTCTTTCAAAGATCTAGCATATGCATGGTAGATCAAATCCTACTCCATGACTTTATCATTTCAATGACTTAAACGAATATTGAATAGAAGTGGAACTTGAAAAAGTATGTGGATGGACACTGAGGGTCAGTATCTCAAAAACAAATATTTTAGACCCAAAATGAACAGTTAGTCCCTGACTTGCATGAGAAGTCAATGACGACCCAAGAAACCTGTGTATTTTTTCCCTTTGCGCAATGTAGTGTGGCTGTAGAAAGAAATTTGCATGCAATGATGCATTGGCATGAAATTAGCATAAATCAATTGGTGTGAATTATGCTGTGGTTAAATTGGAAACTCAGGACTATTAGTACTTCCCATTATCTTGTATCTATATCTTCATATCATTTGTGTAATGTTTCTGTGCAGCTTATCTGATTTTACCGGTTATTAAAAGTAGGATTGCTGAAGAGTCTAGTTTTAACCTTTATTTCAATGATCAGTTTTTTTCTCCAATTGCTTTCGTCACGATAGCCTTGGTTATTTTTTAATAGACTGGCGACTAAACTTATTTTGGTCGTTTGACATGTTGCAACGTAGGGGTAGCAAGCCAAACCAAATCAGCCACTATTGCTGATTCATGTTACAGTGATCTTAAAACATTTAGTGACCTTCAAAATTGATCAATTGTTTCTAACCAGACTTTACAAATGACAGATCTGAGACTCCAAGTTTATAACTTAAAAAAATTGATAATTTATTGGTCAAAATATAACTTAAGCAGAACACTGATAAATAACAAGGCAATCTAATTAATACCTACAATCTAAGACAACCTTCTTTGAGTATAAACCCCCATTCTCACATCAACAGACAGACATGGTTAAGGGATCAATTACAAAAGAAAATAAAAAGAATTGTTAATTCGATAATCACCTCTCTGACGAATACCAGCCTTTTGTGAAATCCTTTGATGGGTTGTGTTACAGGCACGTAGAATTGTGCATTTTGCTTGCATTCTGAAATCACTGACCGATTCAAACTGTTTCAATAGACTTCTGGAAACTTTTACTTCATTTATTGTAGAATAAGGTTCTTTTCTCAGAACATTCAGCAAACACAATAACTCGAGATAGAAAAACCAAAGTTGTGTAGCTTGTAAGTAAAAATTGCCTCCTGCTCAAAACCCTAATTGGCACCAGTTCACTTTTGTTTTCTGTCTTTTACAGCACTCTTTGTGTTTGGCTGACCAGCGCCAGTACTCCCTTGATTGACCAATTCAACATCCAATCATCTGCCAATCCCTGAGCATAACCACATCTTGGTGCCGAGTGACTACAGTGTTTTTTAAATCGGTCATTAACCTGCGTTATCTTTCCAGGCCATTTCCCAACAGCAAATGTCAGCCATTTGGTCGTCTTTTTAAAACAAGCTACTGTTCAAAATTCACAGTTCCAAGCCAAAAATGAGAAAAATAGAAAAATAACAATAGAGGGGATTCATGGAAATGTTTCTGGAAATATAAACATTTATTGATGAACTCTGTTGTTGTGTTTCTGTTCGCCGAGCTGGGAGTTTGTGTTGCAGACGTTTCTTCCCCTGTCTAGGTGACATCTTCAGTGCTTGGGAGCCTCCTGTGAAGCGCTTCAGTGATCTTTCCTCCCGCATTTGTAGTGGTTTGAATCTGGCACTTCCGGTTGTCAGTTCCATCTGTCCGCTGCAGTGGCCGGTATATTGGGTCCAGGTCGATGTGCTTATTGATTGAATCTGTGGATGAGTGCCATGCCTCTAGGAATTCCCTGGCTGTTCTCTGTTTGGCTTGTCCTATAATAGTAGTAGTGTCCCAGTCGAATTCATGTTGCTTGTCATCTACGTGTGTGGCTACTAAGGATAGCTGGTCATGTCGTTTCGTGGTTAGTTGGTGTTCATGGATGCGGATCGTTAGCTGTCTTCCTGTTTGTCCTATGTAGTGTTTTGTGCAGTCCTTGCATGGGATTTTGTACACTACATTGGTTTTGCTCATGCTGGGTATCGGGTCCTTCGTTCTGGTGAGTTGTTGTCTGAGAGTGGCTGTTGGTTTGTGTGCTGTTATGAGTCCTAGTGGTCGCAGTAGTCTGGCTGGAAGACAGCTAACGATCCGCATCCATGAACACCAACTAGCCACGAAATGACACGAGCAGCTATCCTTAGTAGCCACACACGCAGATGACAAGCAAATGAATTCGACTGGGACAACACTACTATTATAGGACAAGCCAAACAGAGAACAGCCAGGGAATTCCTAGAGGCATGGCACTCATCCACAGATTCAAGCAATAAGCACATCGACCTGGACCCAATATACCGGCCATTGTAGCGGACAGCTGGAACTGACAACCAGAAGTAGCAGATTCATACCACTACAAATGCCAGAGGAAAGATCACAGAAGCGCTTCACAGGAGGCTCCCAAGATCTGAGGATGTCACCTAGACAGGGGAACGAAACGTCTGCAATACAAATTCCCAGCTCGGCGAACAGAAACACAACAACGAGCACCCGAGCTACAAATCTTTTCACAGACTTTGAATTGATGAACTCTTTTAAACAAAAGAACTTCCTTTAATCCGTGCAGGCTTGCTGACTTGCTTATCTTATTACTTCTCGTCAGGTGAAATCGGCCTCTTTATTACTCTATTGCTTTCCTGCCAACTACCAGTAAAATAACTGGTTTCATGGTTATATTCTTGCTACTTAACAGTAGAATCACACCAGCTGTTCTCAGTTCACTGCCATGTGGTCTGTCTCTGAACTGCTTCTAATGATTTCTGCCAACCAGTGTCAGCAGCACAATATGATTGTATCTGTCTTTCTCTCCAAACAATTGGAGTTGTCGCATGGAAACTGCACATTGGTTTAATAACAACTATCATACTTGGAGTACTGTGTGCAGCTTTGATCAGGAGTTAATGAAGGAAATGTGTGAACTAGGGAGGTAGAGAGAAGAGCCAGTGTGGTGATTCGTGTAATTGAAACATTGCATAATGGTATAAAACCATTTATTTTGAAGCTTTTGCTGAAAGGGGGCTTTATAAAGAGTATATGAAAGGATAGTTTGTAACAGGCAACTTTAAATAAGCTATGACATTAGTACAGGGGAGCACAGGCTCAAATAGCAAAAGACCTGTAGCCAGGGCTTTCTTTACATGACATGAATAGTCCCAGGTGCAAAAGACCTTGAAAGGATTACATTAGAGTTTGCATATTGTAATGAAGAAAGTCTGTAGATGGATAAGCTATGATAAATGGAGACCATTGGCCTTCTTCAAAGGTTGTTATCTTATGACTTCTTTTAAAAAATAAAGATAGTCAAAAGTTCTCAAAAGTTGCCAAAGCTTAACTGGGAAGATTGTGTCAACAATCATTCCCCACTGTTCCACAATTTGTTTAAATGTGTAAAATTCCAATGAGATCACCAAAATTATCAATTTGCTCAACTGCTGCTCAAGACAAAAACAACACACACCAGGTTTCTTCAGTAACAGAAAATTAACACAATTTAATGTAACAGACTTGACTTTAACAAGAGCACTGAAAAGAAAGGTTTACTAATTTATGGAACTTAAGCTGCACTCCTTCAAGACCCCAAATATGCACATACACCATCACAATTAAGATAGACAAAAGACATACAGTTCACACCGATATTGTGGATGGAAAGGAATGTGGACAGGTTAAAGAAAATTCTGAAGATCATAAGTCCAGATCACAAGGTGGAAAGTTAGTTTTCTCTCAGACCTTTTGATATTTGTAGTGATCACTGTTGTCCGAATCATAGAATCCCTACAGTGTGCAAACAGGCCATTTGGCCCAACAAGTCCACACTGACCCTCTGAAGAGTATCCCACCCAGACCCATTCCCCTACCCGATTACTTTACATTTCCCCTGATTTATGCACCTGATCTATACATCCCTAAATACTGTGGGCAATTCAGCATGACCAATTCACCTAACCTGCACATTTTGGATTGTCTATAGAATGAGGATTGTTCTTCGATTTGTTGGTTGAACAGATGTACTTGTGTTTTTTTTCTATTTATGAATTATTTCTTTTAAGGTTTTCTGTATTTTTTTTCTTGCTTTTCCTCACAGCGAAGGAGTGAAGGATGCTTTCCGCAGGAATTGAACAGTTTTTCCACTCTTCTGCTCTTTACACTTACAGTTTTTAATATTCTGCAGCTCAACCAATCAGACGGCTGTAATAAGAGAGTATTTACTTAACTCGTAAGATTCTCAGCCATTCAGTCTTGACTTCTTCCTCTTACTGCTTCCCCAGAGTAGCAATGTATCACAGAGAATCATAGAATCCCATAACAACATGCATACTTGATTTTCAAGTTGCAAAACTCTTTGGCTTTTAACATGCATCAGTTCAACCTCCATTTCAGCTTGCAGACCAAAAAGAATATTGGTCTCTTACAATACTCACTATCAATCAGAAGTTTGGGATACATTGGGCAACTGGCTTAGTGTGTTAGTGACCAAAACAGAAATTACCGAAAAATCTCAGCAGGTTTGGCAGCATCTGTGGAGAGGAATCACAATTAAGGAAACATTAACTCTGATTTCTCTACACAGGTGCTGCCAGACCAACTGAGATTTTTCAGCAATTTCTGTTTTTGTTTCTGATTTCCAGCATTCACAGTTCTTTGGGATTTTTATTTTAGTGTGTTAGTGATGTATTTATTTGACTCTAATTTTCAGATGGATCAAGAAGTTACCCATTTACAACGTAAACTTTCTGAGCTGGAAACAGCTCTTGAGCAAAAGGATGTGGAACTTAAGGCATCTGAAACCCAGAAGTCAATCCTGGAACAAGATTTAGCCACATATATAACAGAGTGTAGTGTAAGTAGAAACTACTGTTTATTGGATTGTGGCTAAGAATGATATTCCGAATACTTCAACCTGTTCTGAACTTTAAACACATCTAAGTTTCCTCGGTGACTTGACTGTTATGGTGGCATCAGGTCTCTCAACCCAAACCTTTGGAAGCCTATCTTTCAACCGTTGTTTAAGGTGCTCCTTTAAAATTTATCTGTTTGGCCAAACTTTGGGTAATCACATAAATCTAGTGGACTTTATTATCACAATGCAATTGTTGCTTTATGATGAAGTGTTGCCTTCGTTCTTCTCTCTTATTCTCTCTCATTTCTTGAATGCAGTTATTTATTATGGCTAAGATTTCATGGCCGAGAGGGTGCTGGAAAAGTACAGCAGGTTCGGCAGCATCTGAGGAGCAGGAGAATTGATGTTTCAGGCATAAGCCCTTCATCAGGGCTAATGCCCAAAACGCCAATTCTCCTGCTTCTTGGATGCTGCCTGACCTGCTGTGCTTTTCCAGCACCACACTTTTGACTCTGATCTCCAGTACCTGCAGTCTTCACTTTCTTTCAAGATTTCATGGCACATAAATGCTCTGGTACCTCACCCCAATGATACTCCTGTGTCAAGTTTGACAGTGCTTGACAATAGTTTATTCAAACATGGAAAGCTACTGCAGCAAATTGACCTTTTGTCACGGGCATAGTTTTCCTGCAGTCTATTAGCATTATATGCAACAGAAGCACAAATGTTTTTTTCTAACCTATGAATATTTTGGTTAGTTCAAATCCTCTCTAGGATCACCAGACTCAGCACAAAGTTAGGAATTAAACTGGGGCACATGATTGTCTGAAAAATCTTATTACATACCATGCAGTGATTTAGCACAAATTTGGACAACTTTCTGAAACAACGTCTGTCAATATTATTACCTTTTAACCTTTAAGAACTTTTGTCAATGAATGATACCAGTGAACCTTATTGCAGTGTCTATCGGTTTAATATTTCAGGACTGAATGCAATTTTAACTTAATGAGTGTTTGCTGTCATCATTGTATTCACTTGTCAGACCTGATCAAAAGAACTCTGAAGGGGTACATCTTCAGCTGTAGGTCAAGAAGAGAACTAAGCTCAAGACTATTTTGGGAACACTTGGGATTAACATATTCACCTTATTCCATGGTGTGTTTGATTGACTGACTAGTTGTCATCTATTTCAGGCACTACTACCTTCCTTGCTTGGTTGTTGGATTTGATGACTTAAATAGTAGTTGTAATAATTAGAGTGAGAAAGAGGGCACTAAACTAAGTATTGGCTGTGTGACGGGAGATTTACTAAGTTAAAAGGAAAGGAGAAGGCAATAGTGCAGGAAATTGATATAGGTAATAGTAACCAGAGTGTGACAGAAAGGGACAGAATGTAAGAGTAGATGAATCAAAGAATAGTCGAGGTAGTATAACAGCTGCTTCTTTTCATTTTTGTGCTCTTTTAAAATTGTGGACTGCAATGTGAATTAACTGTTTTAAAAGCCAAAATTGGAAGCATGCTTTTAAAAGCTGTAACCTGGCACTCATGGCAGTGGTAAGTAAAGTCAAAATGAAATCACTTTATCTGAATGTGTGTAACATCTGCAGTAAGATGAAATCGTGGCATAATAGAAGATAACTGGTTTAGCTCTCATCATTAAAGAGACATGATTGCAAGGTAATCAGATTGGGAAATAAGTATCCCAGGGTCCACAACATTTTAAACAGATGAACTTGGAAAAGGAGAAGTAGTAGCATGGATTACAAAAGATGATGAGAGCAAGAGTGATAAAGGATTTTTGCTCAAAACATCCGGAAATAGAGATGGTGTGGCTGAGCTAAGGAATAGCAAGGGTCAAAAGCATTGACAGGAGCAGCTTATACGCTTGGTAACTGCTATATGGTTGGACAGATTGTTAGGCAATAATTTTTTTGAATCTTTCAACAAAGACAGTTTAATAGTTGTGGGGACTTAATTCTTTATATAGACTGTGTTCTAAAAGAACACAGAGCACAGAGTATTCTGTTGAATAGTCTTGTGACAATTTCTTAGAGTAATGTTTTATGCACTCAACCAAGGTTAAAGCTATTGTATTGTGCAATGAGGCAGGGTTGATCTGTTATGTCTTAAAAGATTTGATGGGAAATTGTGATTACAATTCAACTGATCTCCACTTTTAAATATGAAACAGCATACTCCAAATGCAAACAAAAATCTTAAAAGCCAGTTGAATAGGCTTGAGGAGAGAGCTAGTGACAGTAGATTGTATAAATTAACTAAGAAGTTTGGTGCTAAATAAATAGGGGAAAGCATTTAAAGAAACAATTCAATGTCCAACAAAAATGCATGCTATAGTGAAACAAAAACTCAACCAGAAAAATCCATCTAAGGCTTACAAAGGAGAATAAAAGTGATATTACATTAAAAAAGAGAGGCTTTTGACTTGAAAATAGTCAGAAGACTAAGGATTTGGAGAATTTTCTGAAGCAACAAGGGCCACAAAAAAGTTGATGATAAGGGGAAATATAGAATAAATAAAATAGTTGAGAATATACATTATTAGAGATTTTACAGTATCTAAAAAGGCAAAGGGTAGCTAAATATTGGTTTCTTAATGACAGAGGATAAAGTATTATGGGAATGAGGAAATGACAACCTGCTTAGACAAATATTGTGTGCTTTTTACTTTAAAAACTGAGACAAGTTGCATACCAGAAAGAGAATAACCAGAAAGAGTGAGGAAATTAAGGAAATTTAACATCAGTGCAGAATAAGCACTAGAGGAACTTGAAAATCTGAAATCTGACAAATCCTCGAACTGTTGACCTGCAAGGGTTTTAAAATAGATAGCTGTACAGTTGGTGGATGTGCTAGCTGTGATTTTCCCAAAAAAACTCTCTAAAAGGTCCCAGAATTGGAAGTTCACAAATATAACATCACGATACAAGAGAGCAGGGAGAGAGAAAACTGGAAACAGTAGGCAATTTAGCCTGACAACAGTCATTGGGTAATTCCTAGAATCTATTATTAAGGAAGTTTTAATAATGCAAGTAAAACAATGCAATATAATTAGGCAAAGTCAACATTGTTTTATGGACAGGCTTGACAAATTTGTTAGCATTTTTTGAGGTAGTAAGCTAGACGATGAGGAATCGGCATATATAATTTAGATTTCGATTTCCATTAGGTTCATGCACAAGAGAAGGGCCCATGGGAATGATGTATTTGCATGAATTAAAGATTGGTTAATGGACAGGAAGCAGAGAATAGGCATAAATCGGGTTTTGTCAGATTGATAAGCTTTGATGAATGGAGTATCATAAGAGGTGTCAGCTGTTAAACGTCTATATAAATGACTTAGACAAAGAGACTGAGTAATGTGTCTACATTTGCTGTGTGAGGTGGAAATGCAAGCTGTGAAGAATCAAGAATAGCTTTACTTGTCATTTCTACCATGTACAACTGATACAGTAAAAATGAGACCGTGTTCCTTCAGGATCACGGTGCTACATGGCAACACAAATTACATGAGAGTACAGTCATACACAGGGCAGCATAAGAAAAAACAGCACAGTAATTCCTGACTAGACAAGACAATAGGCACAGTGGTGGACAAATTACAGTGTAACAATCAATGATCATTAATAAACTATTGTTTCAGCAACAATTCGAAAAGTCGTGCAAAGAATTGCACATGGAATAGAGTATGATCATACAGTGTCAAGATTAGAGTGGTGCTGGAAAAGGAGAGCAGGTCAGGCAGCATCCGTGGAGCAGGTAAATCGACGTTTCGGGTAAAAGTATGATGACCGGACAACTGTATGTCCAGTGTATAGAATGTGATCATACAGTGTTAAGCAGCATGATGGCTTTGGGGAAGAAACTGTTGCATAGTTTGGCCGTGAGAGACCGAGTACTTCGGTGTCTTCTGCCATTTGGCAGGAGGGAAAAACGTTTGAATGAGGGATGTTTTGGGCCATCCACAATGCTGCTAGCCTGCGGATGCAGCATGTGGTGTAAATGTCTGTAATGGAGGGAAGAGAGACCGAGATGATCTTCTCAGCTGTCCTGACTAACCGTTATAGGGTCTTGCGATCCGAGACGGTGGAATTCCCAAACCAGACAGTGATGCAGCTGCTCGAGGTACTCTCAATGAACCTTCTGTCAAATGTGGTGTGGATGGGAGGTAGGCTTTCCTCAACCTATGCAGAAAGTAGAAACGCTGCTGGGCTTTATTGGCTATGGAGCTGGTGTTGAGAGACCACGTGAGACTCTCTGCCAGGTGAAGGCCAAGAAATTTGGGTGCTATTCATGATTTCCATGGGGATGCCATCGAAGTCCAGTGGAGAGTGGTGGCTCTGTACCCTCCTGAAGTCAACAACCATCTCTTTTGTTTACCTTCAGAGCCAGGTTGTTGACACCCAGTCCACTGGCTGCTGCACTTCCTCTCTGTATGCTGACTCGTCGTATCTGCTGATGAGACCAACTACAGTCATGTCGTCAAAGAACTTAATGATATGATTCAAGCTGCACATCGTTGCTCAGTTGTATGTCAGCAAGGTGAACAGCAGTGGTCTGAACGCACAGCCCTGGGGAGGCCCTGTGCTTGGTGTGATGGTGTTGGAGACGCTGTTCCCAATCCAGTCAGGAAGTCTCAGTGAGGAAGTCCAGGATCCTGTTACAAAGGGAGGTATTTAGGCCCAGCAGACTTAGCTTCCAATCAGGTGCTGAGGAATAATAGTGTTGAATGCAGAACTGAAGTCTATGAACAGTAATCTGATTTCAGTGTCCTTCTTGTCCAGATGGGTGAGGGCCAGATGGAGGGTGGTGGACACAGTGGCTGCAAATAGATATAGATAGGTTAAGTGAGTGTGCAACAAAATGGCAGATGGAAATGAGAGGTTATTCACTTTGATGCTTAAGAGTAGAAAAGCAGGATCTTTAAAGGGCATGAAATGTGGAAATGTTGATCAGAGAGACTTGGGTGAACTTGTGAAGAAATCTCAAAAAGGTTTGGATACACGTACAGTAAATAATTAGGGAAGCACAGTGGGCCATTCTTGTCAATGGATTTGGTATACAATAGTAAAGATGTCTTACTACTTGTTGCAAAGCCACAGGGCTTTGGTGACATCAAAATATTGCGTGCAGCTTTGACCTCTATAATTAAGGAAGGAAGTACTTGCATTGAAGGCGGCACAGCAGAGATTCATCGGATTGATGCCTAGGATGCAAAGGTTGACCGGTGATTAAAGGCGGAGTAAATTTAGTCCATATTCTTCCTGGTTTGAAGGAATGGGAGGTGATCTCATTGAAACATTTCAAATATTGTTTGAAGATTTTGAAGAGCTTGACAGTTCAAGGTAATTTACCATAGACCTGCGCTCACATTAGAGAGAGTTGTCTAGGCATTTATCTTCACCATGCATCAGGAACGGGGAGAAGTTCAGAAGGAGAGTCCTTCAAGGTGCAGAAATAAAAATTACTGAAGAAACTCCGTAGGGCTGGCAGCAACTGTGGAGAAAATGTGGAGTTAATGTTTTGAGTCAACAAACCCTTCTTTCGAACAGTAACCTCCTTCATTGTAACTTCAGCCAATGTGGGAATGCTGAAATCACATTGTCATCACTCTGCATTGCAAACCATATATCTAGCCAATTGAGCTAACTGACAGATCGTGAGAGATTGTTTGTTTGTTTGTTTGTTTGTTTCTTTTAGCTGGAAGATCAAGAACAAGTGCATGTTTTTAGGAGAAGGACTGAAATGAGAATTTGTTTTTACTTCGAGGAATTCCAAGAACTATGTCACCATGCCTGATTGTTGCTATTTACCAATATTCTTTCGTTTCCTGATTACCTGTCTGATGTTATATTTCTGACACTTTTCAGAGCCTAAAGCGCAGTCTTGAGCAGGCACGTGTAGAGGTATCTCAGGAGGATGACAAAGCACTCCAGCTGTTGCAGGACATTCAAGAGCAGAGTCGCAGACTGCAAGAGATCAAAGAACAGGTAACTATGTAGCGGTTTTGGTCTGTTACATCCTACAATTAGGATTGGAGGAAACTGTTCTGCAGCATTTTGGCTCAGTAGGGTGTTCTTTAAGTTGTACTTGTACATGATGGTACTTTGAACCATCACCAATCCCAATGAGTACATGTTTTCAAACCTGGGACCTTGACCATAATAGTTCCTATGATGGTATTCAGTCTCAGACTTTATTGTCAGGGTTTACTGCTTTCATATTTCTAGTCTTACTTCAGGATATCACCAAATAATTGTTCATCACAATTCTAATACAGTGAAATTTTTCCAATATTTCCATCTGGCATCCCTGTTTCCTGCTAAACCTGTATGCTAGCTTTTTGTGATATGTGCATGGACTCTGCCTTTCTGTAGCTTTTTTCCAATTAAATAATATTCAGCTTCTCTAATCTCCCTGCCAAAGTACATAACCTCATATTTTTCCACATTATATTCCATCTGCCAAGTTTTTGCCACTCACAGAATCCCGACAGCACAGAGAGATGCCATTTGGTCCATTGAGTCTCCAAAGAACATCCCACCCAGTCCCAGCTCCCACCCCCTTCCATCCCTGTAACAGCGCATTTACGATGCCCAACCACCTAACCTGCACAATCCTGGATACCTAAGGGGCAATTTAGCAAGGCCAATCCACCTAACCTGCACATCTTTGGATTGTAGAAGGAAACCAGAGCACTCAGATGAAACCCATGCAGACACGGGGCAATGTGCAAACTCCACGCAAACACCTAAGCGTAGAATCGAACCTGGGTCACTGCCACTGTGAGGCAGCAGTTCTAACCATTGTGCCACCCTATGCTGCTCTATTTTAAATTCGCTTATGGGATGTGGTATTGTAGGTTGAGTCAGCATTTATTGCCCATCTCTAATTGCCTTGAGATGCAGTCGTGAGCTACCATATTGAACCGCACAAAAAATGGCGATACACTTCCAAATGAGGATGGTGATGAGATTGAAGAGAAATTTGTAGATGGTGGTATTCCCATTTTCTGTTGACCTTGTTCTTCTAGATGGTGGTGGTCATGAGTTTGGAAGATGTTCACACCAAGGAGCCTTTTGTAAATGGTAAACATGCTGCTGCTACAGTAAATCATTGATGGAGGGAGTGAATGTGGTGCCAACCAAGCGAGCTTTGTCCCGGATGGCATAAAGCTTTGAGTGTCATTGAAGCTGCTCTCATCCAGCCAATTGGGGAAAGTTCTATCACACTTGTGGCTTGTGCTCACTTAATCTGTCTCTATTCCTCTAGGGACTTTGTATTTCATCAGTTGCCTTTTACCCGTTTTTGTCATCTTCAACATTAGCAATAATATATTCATTTCCCTCATCCCAGTCATTAACATATTTTAAAAATAATTATGGCCCCTGCACTGATCCATGTGGCATTTCGCTCGTTACCAGTTGCAATTCTGAAAATAACCCATCCCCATCCCAAACCTCTTTTCCATTAACTAGTCAATCCACTATGCATTTAAATAACTACAGGTTGTTCTGTTATAATGTGTGTTTTGTTTGTTAACACAAATTTACAGTAATGCAATTGATGAATTGAGGACACTGTTTCTACGGCATGAATTTTTAAACGTGTTGTCTATAACACGATTACAGAACGAACACTTTTAGCGCTGTTCTAAAGTGCGATTTTCCATAACAGTGTTGTGCAACAATACAGCCACTGCATTATAGAACTGACTGTATCCTTATTTCTAGAACATAGAAAAATACAGCGCAGTGCAGGCCCTTTGGCCCTCAATGTTGCGCCGATCCAAGCCCACCTAACCTACACTAGCCCACTATCCTCCATATGCCTATCCAATGCCTGTTTAAATGCCCATAATGAGGGAGAGTCCACCACTGCTACTGGCAGGGCATTCCATGAACTCACGACTCGCTGAGTAAAGAATCTACCCCAAACATCTGTCCTATACCTACCACCCCTTAATTTAAAGCTATGCCCCCTCGTAATAGCTGACTCCATACGTGGAAAAAGGTTCTCATGGTCAACGCTATCTAAACCCCTAATCATCTTGTACACCTCTATCAAGTCATCCCTAAACCTTTTCTCTAATGAAAACAGCCCCAAGTGCCCCAGCCTTTCTTCATACGATCTTCCTACCATACCAGGCAACATCCTGGTAAACCTCCTCTGCACCCGTTCCAGTGCCTCCACATCCTTCCTATAGTATGGCGACCAAAACTGCACACAATACTCCAGATGCGGCCGCACCAGAGTCTTATACAACTGCGACATGACCTCTGGACTCCGGAACTCAGTTCCTCTATCAATAAACGCCAGTGCGCCATATGCCTTCTTCACAGCACTATTTACTTGGGTGGCAACTTTCAGAGATCTGTGTACATGGACATCAAGATCCCTCTGCTCATCCACATGACCAAGTATCCGACCATTAGCCCAGTACCCCATCTTGTTACTCTTAGCAAAGTGAATCACCTCACACTTACCTACATTAAACTCCATTTGCCACCTTTCTGCCCAGCTCTGCAGCTTATCTATATCCCGCTGTAACCTGCCACATCCTTCCTCACTGTCAACAACTCCACCGACTTTCATATCATCCACAAACTTGCTCACCCAACCTCTAGGTCATTTATAAAAATGACAAACAGCAATGGTCCCAAAACAGATCCTTGCGGAACACCGCTAGTAACTGCACTCCAAGATGAACCTATACCATCAACTACTACCCTCTGTCTTCTTCCAGCCAGCCAATTCCTAATCCAAACCTCCAACTCACCCTCAATGCCATACCTCTGTATTTTTTGCAGTAGCCTACCATGGGGAACCTTATCAAACGCCTTACTAAAATCCATATACACCACATCTACCGCTTTACCCTCATCCACCTCCTTAGTCACCTTCTCAAAGAATTCAATAAGGTTTGTGAGGCACGACCTGCCCTTCACAAAACCATACTGACTATCCTTGATCACATTATTCCTATCCAGATGTTCATAAATCCTATCCCTTACAATTCTCTCTAAGACTTTGCCCACAACAGAAGTGAGACTCACCGGCCTATAGTTACTAGGGTTATCCCTACTCCTCTTCTTGAACAAGGGAACCACATTTGCAATCTTCCAGTCTTCTGGCACTATTCCTGTAGACAGCGAGGACATAAAAATCAAGGCCAATGGCTCTGCAATCTCCTCCCTTGCTTCCCAGAGAATCCTAGGATAAATGCCATCAGGCCCAGGGGACTTATCTATTTTCACCCTTTCCAGAATTTCCAACACCTCTTCCCTACATACCTCAAAGCCGTCCATTCTAATTAATTGTGACTCAGTATTCACATCGGCAACAATGTCCTGTTCCTGAGTGAATACTGACGAAAAGTATTCATTCAGTGTCTCCCCAATCTCTTCAGACTCCACACGCAACTTCCCACTACTATCCTTGACTGGACCTATTCCGACCCTAATCATTCGTTTATTCCTGACATACCTATAGAAAGCCTTTGGGTTTTCCCTAATCCTACCAACTAAGGACTTTTCATGTCCCCTCCTTGCTGCTCTTAGCTCTCCCTTCAGATCCTTCCTGGCTACCTTATAACTCTCAATCGCCCCAATTGAACCTTCGCGCCTCATCTTTACATAGGCCGCCCTCTTCCCTTTAACAAGGGATTTCAATTCCTTTTTAAACCATGGCTCCCTCATACGACCCTTTCCTCCCTGCCTGACAGGTACATACTTATCAAGGACACTCAATTATTGCTCCTTAAACAAGCTCCACATATCAATTGCGTCCTTCCCTTGAAGCCTAATTTTCCAAGCCACGCATCCTAAGTCGTGCCTCACCGCATCATAATTTCCCTGCGCCCAGCTATAACTCTTGCCCTGTAGTGCACACTTATCCCTCTCCATCACTAGAGTAAAAGTCACCGAATTGTGGTCACTGTCCCCAAAGTGCTCACCTACCTCCAATTCTAACACCTGGCCTGGTTCGTTACCCAGAACCAAATCCAGTGTTGCCTCGCCTCTTGTTGGCCTGTCTTCATATTGTGTCAGGAAACCCTCCTGCACACATTGGACAAACACCGACCTATCTAACGAACTCGGGCTATAGCTTTCCCAATCAATATCTGGAAAGTTAAAGTCCCCCATAACAACCACCCTATTACTTTCACTCTTCTCCTGAATCATCCTCGCAATCCTTTCTTCTACGTCTCTAGAACTATTAGGAGGCCTGTAGAAAACTCCTTACAGGGTGACCTCACCTTTCCTATTCCTAACCTCAGCCCAAACTACCTCAGATGGCGAGTCTTCATCCATCGTCCTTTCCACCGCTGTAATACTATCTTTGACAAGCAATGCCACACCTCCCCCTCTTTTATCCCCACCTCTGACCCTACTAAAACATTTAAACCATGGAACCTGCAACAGCCAATCCTTTCCCTGTTCTACCCATGTCTCCGTAATAGCCACAACATCAAAATCCCAGGTACCAACCCACGCTGCAAGTTCACCTACCTTATTTGTATACTTCTTGCATTGAAGTATACACACTTCAAGCCACTTTCCTGTTTACAGGCACCCTCCTTTGAGATTGATGCCATGTTCCTAACCTCCCTACACTCCAGGTCCTGCACCTAAAGCTACAGTCTAGGTTCCCATGCCCCTGCAGAGTTAGTTTAACCCCCCCCCCCCCCCCAGGAGCACTAGCAAACCTCTCCCCAAGGATACTGGTGCCCCTCCGGTTCAGGTGTAGACCATCCTGTTTATAGAGGTCCCACCTTCCCCAGAAAGAACCCCAGTTATCCAGATACCGGAATCCCTCCCTCCTGCACCATCCCTGTAGCCACGCATTTAACTGTTCTCTCTCCCTATTCCTTGACTCTCTATCACGTGGCACGGGTAACAAACCAGAGACAACAACTCTGTTAGTTCTAACTCTGAGCTTCCAACCTAGCTCCCTGAAAGCCTGCCTAACATCCTCAGCCCTCCTCCTACCTATGTCGTTGGTGCCAATGTGGACCACGACTTCGGGCTGCTCCCCCTCCCCCTTAAGGACCCGGAAAACACGATCAGAGACGTCACGTACCCTTGCACCTGGGAGGCAACATACCAAACGTGAGTCTCTCTCGCCCCCACAAAACCGCCTATCTGTGTCCCGAACTATCGAGTCCCCAATAACTATTGCTCTGCTCTTCTCCACCCTTCCCTTCTGAGCATGCTTTTATAGGGGAAAAAAAACCTACCCAGGTAAGCTTGCGCTACACCAGTGTCCGGTCCGGTCCGCGCTTTTTTTTTTAAAAAAAACTTTCAAATTTAAACCGTTAAACAAGCATCACCGAGCCTTCAAGCAGCCACTGCCAAACAGCCCTTACCTGTTCCGCTGAGAGAGTGAGGTCTTATCTTATTTAGTAGTGTAATGTGTGGCATGGAATCAGACATCTTCTGGAACTCCAAGTATATTACATCACTGCTTCTCCTTTATCTATTTTCCTTGTTACATCTTCAAAGAATGATAATAAATTTGTCAGCTATGATTTTTCCCTTCATGAAACTCTGTGTCTGCTTGATTATGTTATGTATTTCTAAATGCTCTATTGTTACATCCTTTTATAAAAGTCTGATTGTATGCATAACCTAATCTGGGCAGCAATTTTAGATGTCCTGAAAACAAAGGGTTAAGAATTTGAAAGCTGCTGAGTGTTTGACATGGTTGTGAGTGGGTGGAGAGGTGGTGAAGATATGAATGAGAGTTTCAGCAACAGTTGAGTAAGGGTAGAATTTGACAATGTTACAAGGCGGAAATGAAAAATCTTTCCTATAATATAGTGTTAAAGGTTTGGATGGTAAGGAATTTGTTAAATGTGTTCAAGAGAATTTTTGTTATCAGGATGCAGATTTACCTATGGGAAGGGGAAGCACTTTGCGACCAGGGATCACAATTATATTAGTTTTAAAATAGTTATGGAGAATAGACTTTGTATAAAAATTAAAGTTCTTTCTTAGAGTAAAGCAAGTTTTGATGATATGAGAAGGAACTTTCAGGGGTTGATTGGAGTAGACCCTGAAGAAGGGCCCTGAAGAAGGGCCTGTGCCCGAAACGTCGAATCTCCTGTTCCCTGGATGCTGCCTGACCTGCTGTGCTGTTCCAGCAATAAAGTTTCAACCTGGAGTAGACTGTACGCAGGTAAAGAGACGACTGGGAAGTGGGAGACTTTCAAAAGTGTGACAATGAGAGTTCAGGCATTATATTCCTGCTAGTGAAGGGTAAGGCTGATAAGAGTAGGAAACAATGGATAAATAAAGATATTGAGGCTCAGGTCAAGAATAAAAAGGAGTCATATGTTAGGTATAGATAATTGTGATCAAGTGAATTTCTTGAAGAGTATAAGTGGTGCTGAGGCGTTCTTTAGAGGGACTATGAATCTGCATTCCAAGGTCTCTTTGTTCAGCAACACTCACCAGGACCTTACCATTTAAGTGTATAAGTCCTGTCCTGATTTGCCTTTCCAAAATGCAGCACCTCACATTTATCTAAACTAAACTGCACCTGCCACTCCTCGGCCCATTGACCCATCTGATCAAGGTCCCATTGTACTCTGAGGTAACCTCCTTTGCTGTCCACTACACCTCCAATTTTCAGGTCATCTGTAAACTTACTAATCATGACTTATACAGTTAATGGTAGAGCCTGGTAGTGTTGTCGAACAGAGACCTAGAAGATCACTTACGTGGTTCTTTGAATGTTACATCACAAGTAGACAGGGTTCTGAAAAACTGTGGCGCTGGAAAAGCATAGCTGGGGAGGCAGCATCCAAGGAGCAGTAGAGTTGATGTTTCGAGCATAAGTTCTTCATGAGGAAGAGCGTATGCTCTAATTGTCAATTCTCCTGCTGCCTGGATGGTGTCTGACCAGCTCTGTGCTTTTCAGCGCCACAAGTTTTGACTCTGACCTCCAGAGGTCCTCACTTTCTCCCAGGGTCCTTAGGAAGGCGTTTAGCATGCTTGCCGTTATTGCTCAGACATTTGAGTGCAGGAGTTGGGATATCATTGACATTTGCTAGGATATTACCAGAATTGGAGGGTTTGAATTATAAGGATAGGTTGGGACTTTTTTCACTGGAGTATAGGAGATTGAGGGGTAACCTTTATAGAGGTTTATAAAACCATGAGGAGCATACATAAGGAGACTAGCCATTTTTTTTCCTAGCATGGGTGAGTTCAGAACTCGGGGCATATTTTTAAGGTGAGAGGAGAAAGATTTAAAGGGACCTGAGGGGCAATTATTTTTCTCAGTGTGGTTTGTTTTGGAATGAACTGCCAGAGGAAGTGGTGGATGCAGGTACAGTTACAACATTTCAAAGAAATTTGAATAGGTACATGAATAGGAAAGGTTTAGAGGGATATGGGCCAAACGCAGGCAGGTGGCACTCGTTTAGTTTGGGAAACTTGGTCAGCATGCTTGTGTGGACTGAAGGGATTGTTTCCATGCTGTATAACCCTATGACTGTATATGGAATTGGACACTAAATTTGTCATGAATACTAACATCATGAAGAGTTGAATTCAGAATGAGACAGTGGAGGCAGAAGAGAATGCAGTTAGTGATCAAGATATGACGGTCATAATGTGGGGACTTGAATACAATGGGTTTGGTCTTTTCTATGTTTTAACTGGAAGAAATTATGGCTCATCTCAACTTTATTGTCAGACAGATTGTCTGACGTCACAAAGATTGGCAGAGAGATTGTAGATATTTTCTAATACCTGTTCACAGAGTTTATTACATACCTCTGGAACAGGTTGGACTTGGGCCTCCTGGCTCAGAAGTAGAGACACTTCTGTGCCTCAAGATCTCAAGGGCCTGAAAACTGAAAAGAAAACTGGATATTAGCATGAGTTATCTTCATGAATGTCTCCCTTAAGTGGACTGCCCATTTGCTTGATCTGCACATCAACTGGGTATTGAATGCTTTCTCAAGGACTAATCAGTTTGACTGTTGAGGCATTAATTATACGAAAGGTCCAGATTAGAATCATGTAACATTTCAATGAAATGATAAAGTGTTTGTTATATTCCATTGTATCTTTGATGTTTACTTGCTGACAGTTCTGTGCACTGGAAGAACCTCCTTAATTTGTGATAAATACAAGAAGCTGATCATCTAGTTCCCAGCTAATTGCACATCATTACTGTGAGACAGATAATTGCAGCAAGATATAACTTGACAAGAAAAAGTCTTTTTAAAAGGTCAGAAAGATTTTAGTTTGATCTCTGGAAACAATTTGAATTTTCACTTAGAATGAGAAATCGTTATTTTCTTGATAATTGTATATCAATAATTACCTAAATCTCTTTCAGGCATAACATGCACAGTTAGTGGTTTGACAATTGTAATTGAATTAGCATTAGGAGTATAATGCATCTCCTGCCACAGCAGTGGGAAGGGTAACAGTACAGCATATGTTATTGTGTGTCCCTGGAATTGCAAGTTGGCACATGCATTTTGTTGCTGACATCATTCTGCACCTGATAACTGCTCAGCCCATTTAGTACCATCTTGGCTGTATGCTTGCTGCCCTACTTAATACCTCCCTGGCTTTCCCGCTACCAGTTCTTCACTGCCTCCAACCTAATGGCCATGCTACTTCCTTACAAGCAATAAAAAACAGCAAGGGAAGAATGTGACGTAAAAGGCAGTCAATGAAGCATTAGAACAGGATGACCAGGGAAGTAGCAAGCAAGTTGGCTAAGTTTGGGTGGGGTAGCAAGCAAATTGGAATCCCGGCATTTGAATTGAATTGGCTTGAATTTGATATGAAACAATTGCAAAATGGCATTTTATTGGTGCACTTGTTAAAATCGTTGTTGTGAGTATGTTTGCCGAGCTGGAAAGTTGATTTGCAGACACCTTCACTGCTTTGGAGCCTCCTGTGGAGCACTGCTGCACTGTGTCTTCTGGAATTTATTTGGTTCTGTTCCTGCTAGTTCCAGCTGTTCATTGTAGAGGCTAGTATATTAGGTCTAGGTCTATGTGCATGTTGATGGAGTCTGTGGATGAGTGCCATGCTTCTAGAAATTTTCTGGCTGTCCTCTGTTTAGCTTGTCCAATGGTTGTTGTGTTATCCCGGTTGAATTTGTGGTCCTTGTCATCTGTGTGTGTGACTACTTTTAGGGACAGCTAATCGTGGCATTTAGTGGCTAATTGGTCTTCATGGATGCGGATGGCTAGTTGCCTGCTTATTTGTCCTATATAGTGTTGAGTGCAGTCTTTGCATGGAATCTTGTAAATTATGTTTGTCTTGCACGTGATGGGTATAGGGTCTTTTGTCCTGGTGAGTTGTTGTCTAAGCATAGCTGTCAGTTTATGGGCTGTCATGAATCCAAGTGGTCAAGAAGTCTGGCTGTGAATTCCAAGACATTTTTACATAAGATATTGTGGCTAGTGAGTTGTGTCTTGGCATGTCTTCATCGCATTGTTTGTCTGTTAGGCATCTGCGGATGAAGTTGCGTAGATATCTGTTCTTGGTGAATACAGCAGCAACCACCTGAACACACACAAGAAAAGCTGCATTAGGACCCTGTTCAAGAGGGCTACAATGCACTACAGCACACCCAACCCACAAAGGGAAGAAGAACACTTCTACGGAATATTCACCAAAAAGGGATATTCCTGGAACTTCATCTGCAGATGCATAAGACAAACAATGTGACAAGGACATGCCATGACCTAACTCACTGGCTATGCTATCTTTCATTAAAAAACAAGCCTCTGAACTGACAGCCAGACTTCCCCGATCATTCGGATTCATGACGGCCAATAAACCAACAGCCACGCTCAGACAACAACTCACCAGAACAAAAGACCCAATATCCATCATGTGCAAGACAAACGTAATTTTCAAAATTCCAAACAAAGACTGCACTCAACACTATATCGGACAAACAGGCAGGCAACTAGCCATCTGCATCCATGAACACAAACTAGCCACTAAATGCCATGATCAGCTGTCCCGAGTAGCCACACACACAGATGTCAAGGACCACAAATACGACTAGGACAACACAAAGATCATAGGACAAGCTAAACAGAGGACAGCCAGAGAATTTCTAGAAGCATGGCACTCACCAATAGACCCTAACAACAAGCACATTCACCTCGACCCAATATACCAGCCACTACAATGAACAGCTGGAACTGGCAGCCGAGTCAGCAGGAACGGAACCAAATAAATTCTAGAAGACGCAGTATAGCAGCGCTTCGCAGGATGCTCCAAAGAAGTGACGATGTCACCAAAACAGGACGAAATGTCTGCAAATCAACTTCCCAGCTCGACAAACATATCCACAACTACAATAACCGGCGTCCAAGCTACAAATCTTTATGCAAACCTTCAACTTGTTAAAATATATTTTATTTGCTTAATGTTACGAATGGTCCTTTTCTTGGAATACGGGAAGCTATTTGTAATATTGCTGGCAGCACACAGACACAGTGACTGCTTGGTTGGTGAGAATACCCTTTGAGCTTGTAGTGGCAGCAAACACGGCTTTAGAAATAATAATATTCAGGGCTCAATTAATTTGTAAGTTAAGAGCATTTAAAGAAGACCCAAAGTTTACTTCCATCTGCAATTCCAGTCTACATTCCTAACCTCGGGCTAAGATGCAGCCTGGTGATAAAATATCTTCATAATTTACAAACACTTTGTAGCTTAGATTTAAGTATAGGTTTGGTTAGTATATTGTTGAGAGTGACTAGGCATTTGTTCAACACAGGTGAAACGTGTGACAGATGCTGATCTGTTACGGAATGCTTTTCAGGATTAATATTTTGTCTTAAAGGGCTGAGACTTGCTTTGAAGTTGTTTCTTTGTACAATAAAGGATGTGTATTTGGGAATGACTTGAAATACAGCATTTAAGCAATGTCTTCCATTTCCTTCCTCTATATGATAATGTCGTCAAAATCATGTGTACTTAAAGCTGTATTTGCAGAAATTGGGTGGCTAATTTGTCTCTTTAGTGATGGCCTCTGAAATAGTTTGCACTTCATGATACTTGCAAAATGGAAGAAATTGTAATCTCATAGTCTGCCAAAAACTTAATCTGCTGTCTGAGATACTTCATAATTTGCAAATACATTCAACATGATGCCAGATTCTATTGGGGCACCCTCTGTAACTATTGCAGTCTTCAATATTTCTGCACAGAAAGCCTCTTCTGACCCATTCCAACTAAAAGAAATTGAAAATCTAATCCTGATGAATTCATTTCAAGTTGTCTTTGATAATATGGTCTTATCCTTCCTGAAGTTCTTGTCTTTCCTTTGAACCCATTTTATGGAACTCTGGCTGGTTAATTAATTTGATGAGAAGCTTGTAAGTATGGCGGCTGTAAACTTGATTTGATTTATATGGACAGTAAAGATTTTCAAAATGCTTGACTAATGGAACACATAATTGATGCTACCTATCTTAAATAAGGATTCTATGTTATAATATTGTTTGACTTGACAGCTGAAGTATAGGAAGACAAACAGGTTTGGCTTTGAACTTTTTATGAAATCAAATTTTACTTCATGGGAAAAGGTGAACTCCCCATAGTCCTAGAGGACTATAGGACTGCTCTTCTATTAGAGAGAGATGATGGGTGATAAGTTTAACCTGATGGGCAAGGTTGAGCAGATGGGACATTCAGAGTGACCTCGGATAGTGCGGGAATTGAACAGTGCATTTGGCATCACTCTGCATTGCAAACCAGCCAACTGAACTAACTATCCTGTATCTCACGGGTAATCTGTTCTCATCAATGCTGCTGTTAATGCTTTGAGTCACCACTAGAAGTAACAGCCATACTTGTTTGAAGCAAAGTGAAAACATACAATTGCCTCCGAATGAAGGTTGCACAATGAAACAAAATGGCAGAGGTCCACGCATTGTCCCTTGCATTACTCCATTCAGCACCTTTCATTTTTCCAACCTTCTCTATGCTACTCTGACATTACTTTGCACACTAGCACACTCTGGAATGCACATATTGTGTCTTTTCCCTATCTAATTCCGCTTTAAATTGAGTACCACAGCTATCCTGGGTTTCCATGGTCTTTTAGAGTGTTTTGTCTGGAAAATGACGAAGGCTTTTTGGAAGATGAATTGTATCATAGGGATTTCCAAGATCTGTCTATAAACTGGTTTCAAAATAAGACCCCAATTCCCTTCCCAATCCAAATACCCTTATTCTGATTGTATATTGTTAAACTTTTGCTATATCGTAGAGCGTAGACTTGCAGCACATTGTTTAGTGGCTTCATTACTTTTACCATCTATTAGTGAAAGGTCATTTGTTTGTGATTGTCCTTTTAAGACAAGTGCTGTCTTCAGTATTAAGTAATTGTTTTTAAATAGACAATGCACATAAATTTCTGTCTGTGTCTCCTACTCAGCTCCATGCTGAGTAAATGTATGCCATATGCCTGAAGGAATTTATTAGTATTTAGTCTTCCATCAACTTAGCAAACATTGCAATAACTGGCTAGTAACCTTATACCATGTGTCATAGTTAGCTTCATGACTTTTAGCTTAAAAAGTCATTGTTTTTCCACAAATCTCATGTAAATGTTGACCCTATTATTCAGGGATTGGACTGTGGTTTAATTATTAGTTAGCTGCTGGTAATTATGATGGTTCATTAGTTGAAAACATAATAAAATATTCTGGCAATCTCCCAACCAGTCGCCAACACTTGTGTACCATGTTACCTTATTGATCTCTAGATCTTAGTGCAAGAATAACAAGTATGGAGCCCAATTTAAACTGGAGAACTAATTGGTGGAGTGGAGTAACATACATTATAAGAACGGTCATGTTACAACTGGTGGAGCCGTCAGACTCTACACTTCAAAAGTGAAGAATATTGATATTCCAGAATTCAAGCTTAGTGCCAGGTAGTATAATACATTCATAAAAAGGCACAATTTAGTACTCTCGGGACATTAAAAAATTCATCTGATTTCAAGAATAAGGAAATCAAATTCCACTGTTTTGCTATCTGACGTAGAAGGAAGAATTGTGAATTGATTGGCCTGCATTGGAAACATGGATGCAACAATGATAAACTTCAGTATGCCAGCAAGTAAGATCATTGCCAAGTGATGGGAAAATGAAACCATTCTTTTTAAGAAGACTGGCCGTAAAAGGATGCAGTTCATAGTAGTTCCATTTAGTATGGTGGATCGTACAAAAATAAAGCCGATGGTGATACTCAAGTAACATTCTTCCCAAAGAAAAATTTTGAAGATGCATTATCACTATGTATGGGAGGGGCTTGATCTAGATCAAAGGAATATGGAGTTTGAGATCAGGACTATGCAAAAAAAAATTTCTTATCTGGGGCATGTTCACATCCCACTGGGTGGAAGATGTAATCCATGATTTGAGGCCAACCAATTATTCCTGTTGTATGACCATGCCAGTTCATATCATTGTATGAGCTGTTGCTTGTGATGAATGTTGTTGCCACCATATTTGCATAGAAGCCAATAGGATCTTGCTTTTATGCTACTATTTCTGTCCTACACCTATTACAATGTGAGCTTGAGGCACAACTTCTCATTTTCAGCTCGCTACTTGAAAGCCTCAAGGTCTCAATATAAAATTTAATAATTTCTGAAACTGACCGTATTATATCTGTTCTCCACTTTTTTTCTTACATCTGCCCTGCTCCCACACCACCATTCTCAGTTGTGTCATGTTTACTTTGCATTTACTGAAAAGGAGAATTCTTTCCCTTTCACACTTTAATTTACACCCTTTGTACATCTCTTTTCTGCTGAGTTTCACATCCTCAGTTCTTTGTTTTATTTTATACAAAGTATAAAGTTATGCAGGATACTGGTAAAATTGCATTTGGAGTACTGCACGCAGTATTTGGTCACTATTTAAGAAAAATTAAGAAGTTCTGAGAGAGTTTACTTGTCTAATAACTGCAAAGAGTGGGCTGCATTAGGAAAAGGTTGCACAGGTTAGGCTCACATCTGCTGGCATTTAGAAAAGCAAAAGGCAATTTGATTGATACATAAAATTCTAAAGTGTCTTGACTGGGTAGGTTTGGAAAAGTGTTTCTTATGGAAGAATCTAGAACTAGGTCTTAGAAATTTTAAAGCATACTGGGGTTGCCCATTTAATGATGCAAGATCTTTCTCTACAGGTTATGGTTCTTTGGAACTCTGTCCGTGAGTAGGTATGGAAGCAGGGGTCTTAAATAGGAAGTTTGGGTCTTGTTAAACAAATGGTTGAAAGGGGTAGGTAGGAACGTGGATTTGAGGTTACAATCATTTCAGCCATGATCTTATTGAGGGAGCAAGCTTGAGGGAATGAACAAGCTACTTTTGGTCCAGATCTGTGTGTTTGCATGGGTATGTGTCGCAGATCCTAAATGGTCTTGTCAAGATGGACATGGAAGTGATGATTGTTGTTGTGAGTCAGTCTAGAACAAGAGGCCACTGTTATAAAATTAAGGTTTCTGAAGGTTGTATGACTTGTAATTCTCTGCTGCAGAAGGCAATGGAGATGAAGTCATCGAGTATTTTTAACAGAGGTAAATCAATTCCTAAACAGAAAGTGGTAGAGAGACTGAACAGATCAGGCAGCATGTGAAGAGTGAAAAACCAGTGTTTCGAGTCCAGTAAACTTTCGTCAGAACTGAAAGCAACTGAAAATTTCTGTCACAGACCTACAGCAGTTGCTCTGGAGAAGCTCAACGTAAGCTTGAGGAACAGCTTCTGCCAAGATCCGTTGCCCACTCCCACACCCGTATGTCCTGTTGTGTATGGGTGGCTCCCAGCACAGCCAAACAATTTTTAACTATTCATACTTGCCATTTGCACCCATTCAGCAATTATCTCCCTCCTAGTTTATTATCAGCAATCCCTCTGTCTTTGTTTTTCCTCTCTGTGGGCACCGTCGTCATCTTTTTGACTCACTCCTTCCTTCACCTGCCAACATCAACGTAAATATTACCACTTCCCAGCTGCTTTTGGTTCTGACTAAAAGTCACTGGACTTGAAATATTAACTCTGTCATTCCCTCCACAAATGTTGCGAGACCTGCTGATTCTCTCCAGCACTTTCTGTTTTGGTTCAGATCTCCAGCTTCTTCAGCATTTTTTTGGTTTATTTTAGTAGATAGATTCTTGTTGGGTAGGGAAATCTGGGGTTATTGGGGATAGATGATTTGTGTTTTGAATTCCACATCCCCAATCTTCCTTGATCTCTTGGAATGGCAGAATAGACTGTAGGGGTCAAATGGTCTATTTATAGAGTCATATAGCAGTCAAGCAGTCTATGCCAAACATAATCCCAAACTAAACTAGTCCCTTTTTTGTATGTTTGTATGTTAAGTGCTGTGCCTCTCGTACCATGTAGTGCGCTGATGTTGGCTTAGTAATCGCAGATAATACAATAACTTTTGCCCCATTGCCCATCTTGAAATATGTGGGATAACCTTTGACATAAATATCAACTGCCAAAGTGCAAGGTTTGGCTCACCTATTTCCTTTAGGAATACTTTAGTGCTTTCTTCTGTTGTAGGTTGTTTGACTGTATTAAGCTCTTGTATGGGTTGCTATTTAATTTCTTTGCTTTTCTGAAATTGGGTCTCATGCCTGCATGTTACTTGCCACACAATAAATCGTTTCCAGTAGAGATATTTACTTTTAGCTGCTGAATATTGTCTATGCCTGTGAGGTTTCTTTGTTCCACAGTGCTGACAAAGACTTTGTATAATGCTTGTCCTAATCACTGTATTGGTTTCTCACTTGTCCTCCTGTGATTTTGTACCTTAAGAACTGAATAGTCTTTGTTGATTTCCATTGCCCAGGTTGATCTTCTCTCTGATCAATATTGCTACAGATTTCTGCTTCACTCATCTTCTGAATGCTTGTTCTCGAACTCTGATCTGTTTTAGTGTGTAAAATGCCTGACAAAGATTTGTCAGCAAATCGTACAACCAGTTTTGACTTTCGACTTGAAGCCACAATAGTAGAATTTTCCCCCTAATCTGTAGAGATCAATAATGAAATAAGCTATGGATTTCTTTGGATACTGAAGTCTTCTGTTAAATCTTGCTCTTTCAAGAATTTTTTTTAGTTCTTGGTTTAAGTAATTCTTGAAGGCTTTCAGAAGTATCTGTTGCCTCTTTTACTGCTTGGTGAGTTGTTTTCCCGATTGTGTATAGATATGTGCATACTTAATCAGCTTCTGATTTAGTATATAATTAGGAAGCTCGGACTCTTGTGGTGCAATAATAGTGTCCCACCTGTAGCCTAAGAGGCCTGGGTGCAAGTCTCACCTGCTTAAGAGGTGTGTAATAACATCTCTGAACAGGTTGACTAGAAAATGTCTACAATTTGGAGGCTATTTTGTATCTGAGAATTTTTCCTAGACATCCAATTCTGTCTTTTCTTGGCCCATCTCTGGAATTGTCTTCAGGGCAACATTATTTCTGATTCCATGTTTTCCTAATGTGGGTAAGTGCTATAGAAGATCCTGCCAAAGGTCAGCTGTCCAGTGAAATTCATCAACATCCTCCATCCCCATCACATCAAGATGTCGGTGACAGTAATATGACAAACCTTTGAGGTCAAAGCAGGAGTAATCGGGGATGTGCCATTACTTCCACTGTTGCCTCCATTTTCATCACTGCCATTGTTCATCTTGTCAAGAATAAGCTTTCCAGCAATGTGGACATTGTCTACAGGATGGATTGCAAACTTTTCAAATTCAATTGGCTGAAATCCCAGAAGAAGACGACACTGACCTCACTTGTGGAACTTCAGCATGTGGATGCTGTTGTGGAAGAGAATCTTAAAGCTTAAATTATTGCTTTCGTGGAAGCATAGCAAAGAATTGGTTTCACAGCCTCAACCACAAGAAGACTCCCATCTTTCACCAACCCGTCCGAGGTCAAGTTCTGGTCCATCACCTCTATTAAGCTCAACTGAGAAATCTTCCTAAGCACGGAACATTTCCCTTACCTGGGGAGTTGCCTCTCATCAAAGGCTGACATTGATGCAGAGATTCAGTCTGAGAGTGCCACCTTTGGATGCCCAAGTATGAGAATCTTCAATGGCCGTGACATCCATGTTGACATCACGATTCTTGTGTATAAGGTAGTCATCCTTCTGACTCTTCAGTGCGACTCTGAAACTTGGACCACGTATAGATGCCATCTCAACACCCTTGAAGTGCCATCAATGCTGATAGATTTTTCACATCAGCTGGGAGAACAGACATAGTAACATCAGCATCCTTGAAGCAACTAATAGTACCAACATCATGGCCATTATCATCCAAAACCAACTGTGCTGGGCCGGCTATATGTTTAGGATGTCAGGATTCCGACTGCTAAAGCAAATCATCTTCATCCAGCTGAAGGAAGGCACACGGATGAGGAGAGGACAAGAAAAGGTTATAAAGAGCCCCTGAAAGTTTTCACAAGAAATGCAACATAGATGCCATTGCATGGGAGACTCTCGTTCAGAAGAAACCGATTTTGGAAAAAACTTCCTGTATGAAAGGAAGCAGTTCTTTAAGAACACCCGTCGGCAACTGCGAATATGGAAAAAGAACTAAAGAAAGGATCGCCAATGATCTCACAGCCAAGGACCAATTCCACCTCCCAGATACATCGGCCAAATGTGTGGTCAGAGATGCTGCTCTAGGATCGGACTCATCAGCCACGCAGGAAACAAAGAACCCACTACCAGTTTCCACTATGGAAATTCCATGTCATAATATTCTGTAGCAAGTGATTGCAACTGCCATATTGGTCTTCCATTTAAACCCAGAAGTATTTCTCACGGCAGGGTTTCGGGGTTAATTTGGTATGGTTTAGAGGTTTACAAAATTATGAGGGGCATGGATAAGGTAAATAGACAAAGTCTTTTCCCTGGGGCCGGGGAGTCCAGAACGAGAGGGCATAGGTTTAGGGTGAGAGGGGAAAAATATAAAAGAGACCTAAGGGGCAACTTTTTCACAGAGGGTGGTACGTGTACGAAATGTGCTGCCAAAGGAAGTGGTGGAGGCTAGTACAATTGCAATATTTAAGAGGCATTTGGATGGGTATACTAATAGGAAGGGTTTAGAGGGATATTGGCTGGGTTCTGGCAGGTGGGACGAGATTGGGTTGGGATATCTGGTCGGCATGGAGGAGATGGACCGAAGGGTCTGTTTCCATGCTGTACATCTCTATGACTCTATGTGAGATGTTGAGAGAATGAAAGAGGAAAAATATAATTGAAATGCTTACTCTGTCTTTACCATGCAGAAAGTGGTAGATTGCTTGTGCTCAGATTGAACACCCAGGTTCATGAGGAGTTAGGAGAGGCTGGAAGATTTGCCTCCGTTTAAGTTAGATAAAGATATCTATGGTATAGGTTGCAGTGAAATAATATACTTAGAAGTTTTCTGACTAGGAAAATATAAAGAAGCAAACAATTGAAAACTGGGAGCAAATATGAATTGTTTGCAACATGAATTGTAATTCTATGATGAATGTGACGTGATTAGTCAAAAGGTTTACTTTAAAATATATTACCTACAAAAGGAAAGTGCTTAGTCAGAGCTTGTTATAATCGTGATATCATGATAGGTTAAAATGTCAAATATTGATGCATCATCCTTTTCAGCTGTAAAATAAGCAAATCTTCCCTTAAATTATTTGCTTCCATGGAGATTGTATCAATTGCTTTTCCTCTACTCATATGTTTAGAATTGCTTGTTGATATGAAACTTAGTTTTCTATATACTTTGTTGCATATCAAATAGGTTTGTTCTCCGTTTTATCTCTCCATAATCAATTGCAGAACGGAGCTAATCGAACTTCCAATGTGCTGCCTGACCTGCAATTTTGGCATTGTATCCCAGTTCAACTCCTGCAGTTTCAAATTTGGTAGTCCTCTAGTGTTTTACTTACATTTTCAAGTACTGGTTGCTATAGTTACAAACTTGTGCACTAGTAACCATAGCAACAACAAAGTCGACACTTGAACTTGCTAAATAGAAACTATCTTTGTTAATCCATTGAAAAGAGGATCCTATTGTATTTATTTTTGCGGTTTAATCTGGGAATGGTGTTTTACAATTGTTTATGAATTTCCGGTCGTAGCTATTGCTGGTGAAGTCAGCATTTATTGTCCTGGAGAAGGTGGTGTTGGTGGTGGTCTACCTTCTGGAATTGCTGCTGCCTGTTGAGTGAAGGTACTCCCACCATGCTGTTAGGTTTTGACCTGATGATTATGAAGGAGCAGCCCTTCCATGTCAGGAGGGTATGTGACTTAGAGGGAAACTTAAGTGGTGACATTTGCATACATCCTGCTGCCCTTATCCTTAATAGATGAGGGCACTGGGACTTGAGGTTCATTTGAAGGAACTTTGGCAAGTTGTTCATGTACATCTTATACAGTGTGCACTGTAGCCATGGCATGCCATTGTTAGAGGGACTGCATGTTTATGGTGGTCTTCAAGGTGCTATACTTTGTATAGCTGCTTTGTACTTCTTGTGTATAATTGGAGGTGCAATCGTCCAGTCAAGTGCAGATTATTCCTGACTTGTGTCTTGTGAATAGTGGAAAGGCTTTAGGGAATCCAGAGGTGAATCATTTGCCATAAAATACATAGGACAAGCCAAACAGAGAACAGCCAGGGAATTCCTATAGGCATGGCACTCATCCACAGATTCAATCAATAAGCACATTGACCTGGACCCAATATACCGACCACTGCAGCGGACAGCTGGAACTGACAACCGGAAGTGGCAGATTCAAACCACTACAAATGCAGGAGGAAAGATCACAGAAGTGCTTCACAGGAGCCTCCCAAGCACTGAGGATGTCACCTAGACAGGGGACGAAATGTCTGCAACACAAATTCCCAGCTCGGTGAACAGAACCACAACAATAAAATACACAGGCTCTAAACTACTGCTGTACACACAGTATTTGGGTGGCTGGTTAGTTTATGTTTATCGACCGTGGTAACACTCAGGATATTGACGGTAATTCATTAGACATCAAGTGGAGGTGGTTGGATCCATGATGAAGATGATTATTTCCACTTAAATGGCAAGTAACATTCATGTCACACATGAACTCAATATTGAATGATGTCTTGCCCCATGGCAACCTGGTCGGCTTCACCGTATTGGCAAAGAAACTGAACATTGTGGAGCCATCAGCTCTACTTCAGTCTTTTTATAATGGTAACAACTTCAATGATAAAGCAGCTCAGATATTTGGGGGTGGGATGTTATCCTAAGGAATTTGTGACTCTTATGGTGCAGTTGAAGAGTACATAGCTCTGGGACAGGACACCTTTGTTCATATGTTACCTGCTCCAAAGGCATGTTGTAACCTTGTCTGAACAGGTAGGTTAAAAATATAGTTGATCAATAATGTTCATCTCAGGGATCTTGTGGCACAGTAGTAATGTCCCTATCCCTGGACCAGGAGGCATGGTACAAGACCGACCAGCTCCAGAGGTGTATGATAACATCTCTGAACAGATTGATTAGAAAATATCTGTTGTGAGGAATTGGTGCTCTTTAGCACAGTGGTAGTATTCCTCCCTCTGAGCCGAAGAGGCCCAGATTCAAGTCCTATATGCCCTGAATGTGTTTCATAACATGTCCAAACAGATTAATTCAAATAACTTGGAGGAATTTGGAGGTGCACACCATTGGAATTCCTTTGGCAAGTTGGTTGACTTCCCATAACCATAACCATTGTCCTTTGTGGGACAGTTCCATGTAATGGAGAGTATTGCATCAATTCCCACTGTCTTCTGCTTTTATTAGGGTTCTCTGATGTAACATTCAGTTAATTGCTGACTTGATGTCATGGGTAATTATTTTCTCCTCACTTCTGAAATCAGCCTTCTTGTCCATGTTTGAATGCAAGCTGTACTGGATCTGGAGCTACATGGCTTGGATGGAAGTCAAATTGAGCTTTGTTGAACAACTTGTTTCTAAGTATATGCAGCTTGATGGCACTGTCAATAACACATTTTACTATTTTAATGATGTTTGAGTAGACAGCATATAACCAGATATGTTTCCACATTGTTGAGTGGACACCAATGTTGTTATTGCACAGGTTCAACCTAACTCAGGCTGTAGTTAGTTCTTGAGCACACGTCTTCAGTACAGGTATGGATTGTTGTCAGGGCCCACAGTCTTTGCTATGTCAATTTCTTTAAAACAATTTCTTGGTAGTGTGTAAAATGAATTAAGTTATCTGAACACGAACATGCACCACAGGAGGAGGCCAAGCTTGATTATTCACTGCTGTTTGGAGATGGTTCCAGTGGTGGTCACACCCATCATTAAGCAAGGAGCTGCATTTGCGCTGACTCCTGGTTCTCGTATAATTGTTCATCGTTATTCATTACTGGATATGGCAGGCTGTCAATCTTTGATCCGATCTATTGGTTGTGGGATTATTTCAGCTCTGTAGCATGCTTCTCCTGTTATCTAGCGTGCATGTAGCCTGGTGTGGTAACTTCACAAGGTTGGCATCTAATTTCTGGATATTCCTAATGCTGCTTCTAGCATGTTCTCCTATAGTCCTGATGGGACGTGGACTGGTCCTCTAGCTTGATAGTAATGGCAGAGTGAGGGGTATGCCACGCCAGGAGATTATAGATTGTGGTTGAGAAGCACAGGTGGTCACTACTCACTGAGAATAGGTTGTCTGCAACCAAACTTCAGTTGTCTAATTTTCCCATAATTCTGCAAATTTTAAAAACTCCTCAGATATTTATTCAATTCCCATTTGAATGCCATAACTGAATCTGTTTCCTCCACCCTGCAAATATGTGTATGAAAGTGTTCTTGTATAACTTTTTTAGTTCTTTTGCTCATCACCCTAAACCCATTTCATATGACAAGAGTGGGCCATTCAGCCCTTTGGGCCTACTCTACCATTAACTAAGATCATGGCTAATCTGATTTTAACCTTATTTTTGAAGTGCTGACTTGTCTTGTTCTCCCATAAGTGTATTCTTGCTGCACCTCTCTATCTCTCTGGCAGGACCCATCCCCAATTATGGCTCTGTCTGCCACTGGTACTTTAATTCACTTCCTCCAACTTGCTCTCTTGAATTTCCATTCTTGGACTGGGCTTGGTCTCCCACCTTTCCTCTCACTTTATTATTATTATTATTATTATTATTTTTACACTACCTACAATCATATTCCAAATGATTAATCTTCTCTAACGGATACTGACTGTCTTCTGGCTGAAAACCTGTCTTAGATCTATTACAGTTGAACTTGGAACTTACTTTGAACAAACAATTTGAGAGGACTCTGTTGCAACCTTTACTTATGCCCATCAAATTCCACGCTTTTTCTGTCTGCATGGTTCTGAGTGTGGATTGTATACAATGCACATAGTCAAATTTACCAATTGCAATAATAATGAAATTAAGAAAGTGGAGAGAACATGAAATGTTACTTGTTACTCTGTTACTACATGCAGTGCACTAAGTGACTCTGTAAGCCGATAGATTAAATTTAGTGTTGGATTTCTTGAAATAATTGAGGCTCACCTGAGTGAGCTATCTATTCTGATACGAAAAGCTCTGGCTTCATGAGTGGTGCTCTTTTCGATTGGATTCACGTTCAACAGAGGGGAAACTATGAGCCATAAAACAACTAATATAGACATTTGTTATTTGCACATGGAAGTTAGACTCCAAAGTGAAAATTATACACCTTCACAAAGTATGATTACTAGAAAGTATGGTTATTCTGAGGTTGTTGACTTGCTCGCTGAGCTGGTAAGTTTGTTTGCAGACATTTCATCATCATGCTAGGTAACATCACCAGTGTGCCTCCAGTGGTGTTCTGTCCCACTTGCAACTTGTGTCTGGTTCTACTGGGGTTGGTGTTGTCATTTCCGGTTTTGTCATTGGTTCTGTTTCTCATGGTTATTCTGTCTGGTTTGCTAAGTTTTGGAATGCTATGATTATTTGATGAAAGTGTTAACCATAGCTTGTTGAACTGATCAAATCCCTCTTATGGATTTACTCCTCTTAAGGAGTTACTAAGAGTTAAGATCTTTTTGAACTTCGCATGAAAGTTCAAATGCCCAAAATTAATTCTGTTTTAACCTTTATATCTGCTGATTATTTTCATCATTTTTTTGTTTTATTACAGATTCTTAGCATTCACAGTACTTTGCTTTTGTGTTGAATTTTTGTTTACTCCTTTTACAAAGTGGTGAGGGTCTTTTCATAAATTTTAATTCTGTACTCTTTAACTAGTTATCAACATTTCTGAGTGATTTAAGGATGCTGTTCTCCTTTCTGCATTCCACTAATAATGGTCTTTGTGCTTTCTTTCTCCCAATTTTAACAGGAGTTCCATGCTCAAATGGAGGAAATGGAGGTAACTGTACGACAGCTGGAGGAGGATCTTGCTGCTGCCCGTCGACGGGCTGACCTCTATGAGTCTGAACTCCGAGATACTCGAATTACAGCAGATGAGTATAGACGGAAAGCAGCTGAATCCCAGCAGAAACTACAGAAGGTTGGTCTGTGTATCTGCCCTAACAATGAGTGGGTGTGCGATGGAGTATCTGCCAAGGTGATGAATTGGAATGTTGCGCAGCAAGGAACCTGAGATGCTGAGAAGATATTGACATATAAACAGAAGAGACTGTTACAGTGACAGGATGTACATTTTGCATACTGTTTGATAGTCATGCTTGAGTTAAGATTAACTGAGTTCCTAGTGAAATCTAGACACTACTTGGCTGCTTCTCATTCTCGCTACGTTGAGTATCTTAACCTCCTTGTGGTTTGTGAAGCACTCATCATGACAGATGGTACACTTGGGTGAAAATAAACTCATGAACTCCATATGCTGAATGTCTGTACATATTCTCTGGTAAACACCTTTTGAGGTTAGTTAGCTACTGTACCATGTCACCTATTGTGTTTTGTTTCTATTTTTGGCTACTTGCTTTGTTTTGAAAGTCTAGCATTGTAAATTATCTTTTGTATATTTACCTGTTATTTATCTTTAATGGAACAATTCTAGTCAAATGTTAAGAATGGATTCTGTGCAGTATGGTTGTTTGTGAGGGGACAGAGTCCATATACCATTTTGATTCAAGTCGCTGACATAAAAATTGTCTTCCATTCACAGACTCGAGACCAGGGAAAAGCTGAAGTTGGGGAGGTGTACGCCAAATTGGAAAAGGTTTGTATTTTGCATGTTATTAATCGTTCTTCACTAACTCAATTATCATTTAGAAGCATTATTTGGCTTTACCTCCACAATATGAATAAATGACAGTTATTTAAAGAACTTACTTTCAACATAATTTAAAAAACTTGTTTTTACTTTATTTTTAATTAGAGGCTTTCCCAGTAGGGATTAGATTTGGATTGGTGTGATGATGACCTTTAAATGAATCTGTTCTAGAATTGGGCCTCTGTAGGGATTGAGGCTGAAAGTAGGGAATGATATGTAACATAAAGATATACATGTATGTATGGTTGTAAATAAATATAAGCTGTACGTAGGAGGTAGAACTGAACAGTACAGAACTGGAAGTAAGGGCAAAGTAATGTATTTGCTAAATAAAATCAAAAAATTGCAAAACTTTCTAAATTAGTATTACAGAAAGCAGTCCGATCTGTGTTATGTTGAGGTTACTGCAAAATTTAACCATACCATCAAAGGTTATGTAAAACATATCTAATAGCTTAAAACTTAGAGTGTGCTATTTTTGGTATGTTGTTGAGAGCTGGAGTAAGTGTTGTCTGAATATGGAGTAGTCTGCAACTTAAAGTGCATTCAGTGCTTGGGCTGTAAAACACTGTGACTACCAAAAACTGACAAATACTTTGAGAAAACTAAAATCAAACTTGAATGTCCCCTAAACTACAATTCGCTTATGTAAGCATTAGCACCACTAATGTGAACTACAAAGGGACCAACTTGATGGTTTTGATTTAAGAATTTATCTCAACTCAATTACTACTCATTTGTTCCATAATTCTTAACAAAAAACGTTGATGCTTACCCATTAAATAACAGGCAGTAATTTATGTAAATTTAAACTTGGAGATGTCTGAAAATACTGGAAAAACAAATATGTCCACACTATTCAAGGCCAATTACGTGTCTTTCAGATGAATGCAGAACAGCAGAAGAAAATACAGGAATTGCAGGAAAAACTTGCCAAGGTAATACAATTTAATGGTGATTATTACTAAGAAGATGGGAGTATAGTTGAGTTTAATGGTCATAATTTTCATTTAAAAGATTTAAATTGTTCCAAAATATATAGAGATGCAATTTTCTTCAATAGTAATTTTCAACAGCCTGGGATACTGTGGAAAAGAGATTTTCATGGTTAAAGGGTTATAATGAAGAGGCCTGGTGGTTAGTTGTGTTTTCTGCTTGCTAAGTTGAAATAAAATTATGTGATAATCAATAAATGGGATTTGCTGAAAGCTGTGAAAGACAAATTTAACAGATATCTGGAAGTCTTTATGCAGAGGGTGGCCAGCAGATGGAAGAGATCATTGAGGTCCCAACACTAGATTCATTAGGAAATAGCGTGTTGCTGTATTACGGACTTGTTGTTCAGAAGTGTGAGCTTAAGTCGGCTAAAGGGACATCTTGTCTTCTTGCATCATATAATATAAAAGCATTGACAATTTTGTGATGTTTTGTGGTATGAACTTGTTAAAAATCATCCTTGTGACTAGGCAGCTTTACTGCACTAAATACTGTTACCAAATAACATGGGAAAACAAAGTATGTCGAACAGTGGCTTAGTTTCTGATAAATGTATTTATGATATATCCAACTCTGGAATCTGACATGCTACATTGTATCCTGTTGGTTCTTGGTTTGAATCGGAAGGTAGAAAGACTTTGGGATGTATTGTTTGATAAGAATTGCCAGTCATTGCTGCTGTCAAACTGTCACTCAAATGAATAATATGATATAAATTTGCTTGCAGATGTGATGTCAGGTATGTAGGTCATGCATGCCAATGACTGGCTGACTGTGTATCAAATAACACATCCCAATGGTGATTTACAGCATGCTGATGTGCTCCAAAATCCCATGTTTGCAATCCATATTATGCTAAGAATTTCACCAAATTTCAATTTAAGGTTATCAAATCAGGTGCACAATATGGTACATTTGCATGTGCTGGAAGCTACATCTATGAACACACAGGACCTTATTTTATCTAAGTAAAGGACTTCTTATGTACATTGCACACTTCCATTTATCAGTTATAAAAAGGGATCATGGAGAATGCCAATCTTTGCTGAATTTCTACGCCAACACTCGACAGAATCGGTCTATCTGCCTGATCTGAGAGCTAAGACTGACAATTGACTGTTGCTGCTGCATCTCCATTCCAACAATAGTTCAACAAAGCAACTTACTGGATGTAATTTGCTCGCTGAGCTGGAAGATTCATTTTCGGATGTTTCTTCACCATACTAGGTAAGATCATCAGTGAGCCTCCAGTCTTGCGCTGGTATAAAACACATAAGTAGAAAGTGGGACATAACACCAGCACTTCACCGGAAGCTCACTGATGATCTTACCTAGTATGGTGAAGAAACATGCTAAGAATTACACCAAATTTCAATTTAAGGTTATCAAATCAGGTGCACAATATGGTACATTTGCATGTGCTGGAAGCTACATCTATGAACACACAGGACCTTATTTTATCTAAGTAAAGGACTTATGTACATTGCACACTTCCATTTATCAGTTATAAAAAGGGATCATGGAGAATGCCAGTCTTTGCTGAATTTCTACGCCAACACTCGCCAGTCTTGTGCTGGTATAAAACACATAAGTAGAAAGTGGGACATAACACCAGCACTTCACCGGAAGCTCACTGATGATCTTACCTAGTATGGTGGCGAAACGTCTGAAAATGAACCTTCCAGCTCAGTGAGCCAACTTATATCCAGAACCTCAATTTGAGCTACAAATCTTCTCAAAACTCGCTAAAGTAGCTTAAGTTGGTATCCCATTCTTCAAGCCTGTTTCTTATATCCTAGTCCTGACGAGTGCAAGATGAAAAGCTTTGATTTGTCTCATTTTAGTAATGTTTAAGTTCTGTACTACCAAGCAACTATTTGTTAATAATTGATGTTATTAATCACTAAATCCCATTAACTGTAACCTCTGGAGGATATCAATCAGACCTGAGATTTTAATTGATAATATACTGAAGTAATCAATACACATGGATACCAAAAGTAAATTCAAATACCAATTTAGTTAAGTCTTTCTAATTTAGTTGAAGTTCCTGTAAAAGTTTATGTTCTGTCAGGGTTAGAGACGAGGAGTCCAATATGGTGACACACTGGAAACTAAAATCCATTTTTATCAAGAAACCACCTTGTTTAAATACAAAAAATTATTCCAAAATGGACTCTTTCTTCCATCATTTTTGCTCTTTGACTCTTTTTCAGGCAGTGAAAGCAAGTTCTGAAGCTACAGATCTTTTACAGAATGTGCGTCAAGCTAAGGAACGTGCAGAAAGAGACCTTGAGAAACTACAGGGTCGTGAGAACTCCAGTGAAAGTATCAGGAAGAAACTGGTGGAGTCTGAGGTACATTAGAGAATTAAATGCTGAATGCAGTTTGTCAATGTAATAGAGCCTAAATAGACGTGTAGTAGTCACCATATAGGTGAAAATCAATACCAGGTATCTTTATGATATGGTGGTTCAGTTGACAAGTAACAAGTGTTCACCCAAAAGCAAAGTGCTGCCATTCCAGAGCTCTTTCCTGACTTTGCATTTCTTTCAGCTATTTGCTCTAAAAAAGGCATTTTCATTTTAAGAACCTAATTGCACGACACCCATATTTCTCCTATTTCATCCACAATCTTTACAAATTTCTGGCTATCAGTTCAGTTGCCTTTGTTCTCCAAACTTTCCCAGGCCCTCTGAGTTTAACTGTTGGCTATAGCTTCACCAGCCCTACTCCAAATTCCACATCTTTCTTAGTTTTCCCCGCCCTTATTTCCTCATACTTTGTCTGATCTCATAATGACCACAAAACCCACTTATTATTCATTTAATCCCATTCCAACTGAACTGCAGACCACCCAACTGCTGTCCTGGCCCATCCCAGCTGACAGTGTAACTGTTTTAAAAATAAAGAGTGCTGGAGAACCTCAACGGGTCTGGCACGATCAGTGGAGAGAGAAAGAGAGAGAATGTTTCAAGTTCAATATGACTTCTTCAGATTCTAAGTTTTTATTTCGGATTTCTTGCACTGGCAGTATGTTGCCTTATTGTAAATAGTTTATTTGTCTTGGGTACGATTCTACCCCCTTCCATTTCAAAGTTACATTATAACCCTGTCTTTGCCATAACCTGCCTTTACAAATTGAAGACCTAACCCCAAACCCTTTCCTCTTAGATCTTGATGATTGTCACTTCTGAGATCAATATGTCTTACCACAGCATTGAAATTGCTCTAAGCAAAGTCGTAAGTCCTATCTTCTGTGACTGATCATTTTGAACAAAATCTCTTTACCATCTTCAAACACACTTCTGCCTTTGAAACAACAACCACATCTCTACTTCCTCTCCTCATTTATCCAGCTCTGCCTTTCGATACTTTATTACCTAATTGTTTGCAGCCAAAGCATTTCAGTTAATGTTTTTTGCCCTTCCTCGGTGCTTTTAACTTGTCATAGTTGTAGGTATGTTCGCTGAGCTGGGAACATGATTTGCAGATGTTTCACCTGCTGTCTAGGTGACATCTTTAATACTTTGTACCCTCCTGGAAAGCTTCACAGGAGGCTCCAAAGCACTGAAGATGTCACCAAGACAAGGACAAAACATCTGCAAGTCAACTTACCAGCTCAAAGAACATACCCACAATGGCACCCAAGCTACAAATCTTTACACAAGGCTTTTAACTTGGTTAGGTGTGGCGTGGTGGGAGAGCTGTTCCTGCCCTCAGCACCAGCTCTTGAGCTCCACCTTGTTGTTTGCATGCTTTCCCATGGATACATGTCAGCTTCCAAGCAAATTTTGAGGAATCTAAGGCTGTTACATTCTTTTTCAAACCTTCTGTAGGTCTTTTTCCTTCCTATCTCTATAAGTTCCTCCAGCAGTATTACCACCACATAGCTCTTCATCTCCCAGTCAATGGGCCCTTGTGCATTTTCCCGATCCTTCATATCCACAGGCACTTGTGCCTTCTGCTATCTAGAGATTATGCTCCAGAATTCCCTCCTTAAGTTTTGTGATGGAGAGGGTTGTATGTTGTACAGCACTGGAAAATAAGTATCATTCTTTTGTGACAATGATGAATGCATTTCAAAAGTGCTTCATTAGCTGTGAAGTGTGCTGGAATATCCTGAGGCTGTGAAAGGCACTGCACAAATTCAAGCCATTATGTTTCAGACAAGTAGCCATTTGATTAATTTGTCTAACATGCTGTTGAACATACAAGAAAGTTTTGACCAATCTTGCAAGGTTTGCTGCTCTTTAGAGACCCAGGCACGGTTTACATGCAGTAAGCACAGGCATGACTATTCATTTAATAAGTGATTATCTTTTTAAATTATAGACGTTTTGTTAACATTACCATTAAATAACTTAACATACATTTGATATATGAGCATTCTGTTAACAATTTGGTGTGAAATATGACTTGAAAATTGCAGTGTCCTGTTTGTTGCCTTGTATGCATTTAAGACAGAGTTTTCTTTAAAAAAAATAATAAAATGGCTGACAAGTGGTTTAGTTTTGCAATCATTTGCGGGTGTTGTGTGTGAATCATAATTGTAGATCCAGCAGTAATCTTTCTTGTGTTCATAATTGTAGGAACGCCGCAAGTCCCTGGAGAACCAAGTGAAGCGTCTTGAGATGGTGGAGCGGAGAGAAAACAAGCTAAAGGAAGATTTGCAGACAAAATCTCAGCAAATCCAACAAATGGCTCAGAAAATCCTGGTATGTGTAAAAAGCTGAAAATGATGTCCAGGAAATGATCATCAGGGAATCATATTAACAGTGTAAGGGCAAACCTACCTGTTAGGAAGGTAATGAAAATAAATTGTTATAATTCTTTCACACAATCCTGGCCCTTCATCTCCTTCATGGTTGGGTACTTTTACAGGGCCACCCTCCTCACCTAGCTGAGTGGGCAAGCGACCATTTTGAGGATATTAGCATACTGTTGTCCAAGTTGTCCACCAGCAAATCATATATAGGTGATCTGGTGTTGTTTCATTACTATTTTCATTCTACCTGTAGCTTCCCATAGTAATGTTCAAGGTAAACCAGCAAGAAAACTGAATCAGTTCTCCAAACTGTTACTGGTTTTCCTTAAACTGTACTGGAGTGATGCCTGACACTGTCTGCTGTAGTAGCTATAGGCTGGTTGTTTTTTGATTCTGCAGACTTGTACAACTTAATGTGCTGTATTAGCCATCATAATGATTGTTGTAAAGTCATCTTTTGTCACATTGTTATGCAGGAATAGAGTCTTATTGGAAAATTATTAAGATACTGGGACGTTAGGATCAGAGAAGATAAGTTATCTGGATGTGCGAGCCTTGCCTTTGCAAAAGTAGGAAAGGTGACTTTGGGCTGGGGTTTGCTGGGGGTGGAGGAAGAAGAGAGATGTATTGTTATAAAGAAACACAATGTCCTAAACATACTGTGAATCTTGGTTTCTAGTGTTAACTTCTCAAATAGTCTATCAAGCAGTGATCAAGCAGAACACTAAAAAAGGTAATAAGACTGGTTACTGAATCAACAAACATAAAAGGAACTCAGGACACTACTTGAGTTTGACAGCAAGATTTTAACTAATGTTGCTGTAGTTTTTCACATGACTTTTTTTCACCGTCCAGCATTTTGATGCCAACAGTTTTGGTGAAATAAAGGTGATTTATGCTGTGATGGTGTTCTGCTTGAAGATGAAATATCGTATTTTAATAAACGAGTTATCTGGGGATATTGAAGTCTTTAGTGCATTGGCCTTTGGCATTACATGAGGTGCAAGATACTTAAGCTGTGAAAAGATTTGATGTCTGATGCTTGTTTCACAAATTTAGGTAGTAACTAAGTTTTTGTTTCATACACATTTCAAGTACATTAAGGGTAAGGAGATGACTAGAGAAAGAGTAGGGCCCACTAAAGGCCACAGTGATAATTTGTGTATGAAGATAGAGGACTTAGATAGAGTTCTGAATTAATGCTTTTTGTTGGTGTTAACTATTGAGAGGGATGATGTGGATACAGAAACCAGGGAGAACAATTGATAGAATTAAAGAAATTAGCATGGATACAGAGGAGTTCTGAGTGGGCTGCTAGGCTTATATAAATGATTTAGACTTGAATATAGGAGCATTGATCTGCAAGTTCGTGGATGATGTGAAAATTGGTTAGGTGCTAAGTAGTGAGGAAGATATAAACCGAGTGATGAGCTGATCAGAGAAAAATGAAATTCAATCCAATAAAAAGGAGGTGACAAACAAAGCAAGGGAAAATGCAGTCGCTGCCACTGCCACAGGCCCGAATGGCAGGAGAGTGCACTCACTACTGCCTGCCTCCTATCACTGAGAGAAGCCACGTCTGACACTCCGCACGCGGCCCACTCTCCCTGCTGCACCAGTGCTGCTGACCAACCCACCACCAAAAAGAAGAGGGGAGAAAAGACCAAAGTAAAGCAAAAGAAAAACAAAGAAGGAAAGCTAATGGGCCTCAAGCAAGCCCTGTAACTCCAACGCTATCTTGCATTGGAAGGCTGGAAATTGGATAAAGTAGTAAAGAAGGCGAATGGAATACGTGCCTTTATTTGGCGAGGCACAGAGTTTACAAGCAGGAGAAGGTTGCTGGAACTATATGAAATATTGGTTAGGCCACTGCTAGAGTGTTGTGCGCAGTTCTGGGATCTACCTTATCAGAGGAATGTGATGTCACTGAAGAGGGAGCAGAGGAGATTTACCAGGATGTACCCGGTGAGGCGATGGCCGAGCTGTATTATCGCTGGGCTGCTACTCCAGAAACCCAGGTAACGTTCTGGAGACCTGGGTTCGAACCCCCCCCCCCCCCCCCCCCCACTGCAGATGGTGGAATTTGAAATCTGATTGTGAAAACATTGTCAGAAAGACTCAATGGTTCTAGAGTCCTTTGGGGCAGGAAACTGCCTTTGACCTGGTCTAGCCTACATGTGACTCCAAACCCACAGCAATGTGGTTGACTTTTAACTGCCCACTAGGCAATTAGGGATGGGCAATAAATGCTGGCCTAGCCAGTGACGTCCTCATCCTGTTGCCTGGACTAGAGAGTTTTAGTTATGAAGATGGTGGTCGTTTTCCTTGGAAAGCAGAGGAAACTGAAAGGAAACATGATTGAGATGTATAAAATTATGAGAGTCATAGACAGAATACAGGAAGAAACATTTTCCTCATTGACCAATCAATATCCTTGGTGCATAAATTTAAGGAAAGAGGTTGAAGGTTTAGTGGACATGTAAGGAATTTTTTTTCACTGAGTGGTGGGAATCTGGAACTCGCTGCTTGTGAAAGTGGATTTAAGTATTTGAATATACACTTGTAATGCTAAAGCATACAAGGCTGTGGGCCAAGTGCTGGCAAATGGGTTTAGCTTGGTTGACTGGTTGTTTTAGACCAGTGTAGACGTCCATGCTGTAGACCTCTATGACTATGATTCTGTTGTGATACCAGCATCTAAACAAATAATTCACCTCGTGATTTTTGAGAAGATTTGTAGCTCAAGTTGATGATAAGTATGTAAGTTAGCTCGCTGAGCTGGAAGGTTTGTTTTCAGACGTTTCATCACCATGACTAGGTAACATCAGTGAGAGTCAATGATCCTGCTCTCTATTCTAACACAGGAGTTAGAGGAGAGCTGGTGTGAGGCTCAGGCAACAGCTCAACGCATGGAAACCAATCTCCGACAGAAAGAGCAACTCTATGAAGATAAAATGAAGGTAAGGAACAGAAATTTTATATTGGAAATTTGATTCTGTAACAAGAGTAGCAAAGATCTTGTTCTGGTATCTGGGCGTTTAGATTTAACTGGTTATCAAACCAGTCAGGAGCTATGCCTTGACAACAGCAATATTTCTGCAATTTATGCCAGCCATTTTCAGTACTTTTCCTTTCACTCAATATATCCACTTACCTTAAATGTGGAGCAAGTATCTTAGTTGAAAATAGCCACTGATCGGCCTGTTTGTTCCGTAAGTTTGAATGAAGAAACTAACAGTTGTTACAAAAGGGGTTAGGAGAAGAACATTTTCTGACTGGTACAAAATGAATCCAAATTTCCCCCCCATGACACGTGAACAATGCTGTTTGTCATTACTTGTGGAAAGCATCCCATAATCATTTTATTTGTGTTGTACTCTTTTATAGGTTATGGAAGCTCAGTTGAAGATGGGCATTGCTAATAAGGAGTCCTTAGAAGATTCTCGCCTCAGGCATGAGGAGGACTCTCGTAAAAAGTGCAAACTGATAGATGATCAGAAAGCGGTATGTGAGAACTTAACAATAAAGCAAGACATGTTGTAACTGAAAATGTTTAGCTCTGACTGAAGGGAAACTCAAGAAATCTGTTTGTGAGCTAAAATTGCTATGAACGTTGGCTGTTATTAATAATTCCATTTTAGATTGTGACCGATTCTCAAGATGAACTGCAAATTTCAGATTAGAATGCTTTCTCTCATTTGGGCTTTTGTCCTGCTTTTGCTTCTTGATCTTTGTTGTCTGATCCTCTACTAATCTGATTGTAATGCATTTCATATTTCAGACGATCAATGCCATGGATTCGAAAATAAAATCTTTGGAGCAGAGAGTAGCAGAACTCTCAGAGGCAAACAAACTTGCAGCAAACAGCAGCATCTTTACTCAAAGAAGCATGTGAGTCTTGGATTGTCAAAGTTTATAAAATAAAGACATGGTTATAGGGTTAATTAAATTGACAGCTTATAGTTTAATTGTTAGACACAATTTATTTAACTCCTCTCAGTTTGTTTGCTACAGTTGCCATCTCCTTTAAAAAAAAAGTATCTGTACAGAGCCTTCTAATTCATGTGCATGGTTAGACCTGGAGTGGAAGTTTGGGTGAAGTATGCAATAGAATAATATTTAGGCACACCTAAACAAATATAAACAGGAGGATAAAGCAATCAACAGAAGTACATATGTTGGGTGAGCAGGGCTGGCAAATGTTGATCTTCCTCCTCCTGTATTTAAAACCAGTCTAAATTGCAGAGAAGAGCATGTTCTCAATCTGGTTGTTATGGTATCAGTTGATATATCCCAGTTTTTAATAGTGATAGAACTGATTTGTGGATTTACGTGTAAGTGGAAAAAAATGCAGAATAGTTCAATGTGATTACCACAAAACCATTAAAACTTATACAAATTATTGTAATGATAATTTGATTACATTAGTAATTGACAGCCGAGTTAAAAACAGCTAAAATCGTAAAATACACTTTCATAAACAGATGAATTCCATGATGTTGGATCAAAACTTTGTCAATCATGTTAAACCTGTGGAACGTTCATTACAGGTTTGCAATATGGTGGGGATAGAAATAGAATCACAGAAACTAGGAGCAAAAATAGGCCATTTGGTCCTTCAAATCTTCTCTGCCATTTAGTATGATCATGGCCAATCCTCGAAGTCAGTCTCATATTCCTTCTTTCCAACCATAATACTAGATGCCTTTAAAATCTAAAAATTATCTTTTTTTTAATATTCAGTGGTTGATGGGGAAGGTTGAAAGGAACTGAGATAGGATTCCCAGTGGCAAGATGTCAATTAAGTGCATTAATGAGACAATTCACCTGGGCTCGAAAGTATGGGTTTAAGTTGTGCCTGCCTTGGGAGTGTGTGGTGACATGTCCAAACTGGTTGTTTAACAGTAATTTAAATGGGAGTCACATTGGTTTCTTGCACCCATGGAAGGATGACCAGAAGCATTCATGGGAGTGAGAGGATTTTCCTCACGATCATTTACTCTGCCCAATCAAAAGACCTGGCATTAGCCAGTGTATGGCTGCTCATAGGCACTCTATCACTTTTGCTTCTGACCTTGTCCTGCAATCCCATAAATTACTGGAGTTCCACTAAAACCCTGAACACTGGATGGGTACTGTTCCACAAGTGGTCATCTTTCTTGCTGGGCTTTTGGCGTGAGGAGTTGCCAGTCCCTGATTGTTTGGCAGCTCTCAGTAGCCAGGACTTCCACCTCTGGGAACCTTCAATTGTGGAAGGCTCGATGTGGTCTCATAAATGCTTGAAAGGGCATCTGATTGTATCACATCTTAGCCCATGAAACTGATGGGTCTTGCCCTGCCAGGTCTCCAACCGGTGGGCAAGACCCCACCCCCACCACCTCCAAAATCACCTGCTAAAATCCTGTCAATCATCTACTCATTCAAATTGAAGTAAAAGATCCTGTGGTGCTATTTCAAAGAAGAACAGGGTAGTTTTTTTACACTTCCTAGTCAATATTTTTACGTCATGAGTTATTATCATGTTGCTGTTTATGGGGGCTGCTTGAACAAATTGGGTGCAATGTTTCTAAAACCACTATATTTACTACACTTCACAAATGCTTTGTTTGCCGCAAGGTCCAATGATCATGGAAGATGCTTCATAAATGTAAGTCTTTTCTTTTAGCCGAATTAATAATTTATATTGTAAGAAACAGTAATTGAGGTATGTTGAATAAATGAACAGAACAAATTATTCAAATGCTACAAGTACATAAGCAAGCCATGAGTAGGATGCTGTCTTTATCAAGATCCATTTGTCTGGGTAGCTACTCTATGCAACACTTGAGCCTATTTGTAATTGTGACTGTCTAAATTTCATGGCAGGAAGGCACAGGAGGAGATGATTGCAGAGCTCAGACAGCAGAAGTTTTATTTGGAGGCTCAGGCAGGGAAGCTGGATGCTCACAATCAGAAACTGGAGGAACAAATGGATAAAATCAACCAGGATGAACAAAGCAGCAAGAACAAACTATTAGAGCTCGAAACCAAGCTCAGGGAGGTGAGAACATACAAATGGTAACGAGGAAATAATAACTTGTCATTGCATCCAATCAGTTTTAAAGATGTGAAATTTGTGTATTAGCTGATAAGTGATGTAACGTTTTCACTACATTTTGTTTTTGTTATTGATTCACACAATGAGGGCATTACTGGCTAGGCCAGCATTTATTGCCCATCCCAAAGGACAGTAAAGAGTCAACCACATTGCTCTGGAGCTCCATGTAGTCCATACCAGGTAAGGATGGCAGTTTCCTTCCCTAAGGGAAGTTAGTGAACCAAGTGAGTTTTTCCCAACAATCAACAATGGATTCATGGCCAACCTTAGACACTTGATTCCAGATTTTTTTTAATTGCGTTCAAATTCCACCATCTGCCATGGCGAAATTTGAACCCAGGTCTTCAGAACACTACCTGGGTCTCTGGGTTAACAGTTTAGCAATAATGCCACTAGGCCGTGGCCTCCCCTCCATTAGTACCAGGCATTGCCCATTTGCAAAAAATAATCTAACCATCTCCCCATGGAATTACCGTTACTGAATCTCCCACAATCCATCTCTTGGCAGTTAGCATTGAACATAAATTGAATTAGTCCGGTACGGTGACTCAGTGGTTAGCACTGCTGCCTCACAGCGCCAGGGACCCAGGTTCAATTCCAGCCTCAGGCGACTGTCTGTGTGGAGTTTGCACATTCTCCCCGTGTCTGCATGGGTTTCCTCCGGGTGCTCCGGTTTCCTCCCACAGTCCAAAGATGTGCAGGTTAGGTGAATTGGCCATACGAGATTGCCCATAGGTGCATTAGTCAGAGGGAAATAGGTCTGGGTGCGTTGGGCCGAAGGGCCTGTTTCCACATTGTTGGGAATCTAATCTAATCATAACTCAGAGACTTAGAATACTGTATTAAGTAACTCACCTGTCTGTCCACCAACCTCAGAAGTGAGATAGAACCTTCTCATTTTGTCTGGGTGGGTGAAGCTTTAGGATGCTTGACACCATCCAGAACAAAGCACCCTTGATTAGCAACCAACCAACTAACTTTAACGTTCACTGCCTCTGCCATCAACTCACATTGGCAGAAAATGAGTGCAAAATTTAGGATGCAAGATGTATTGTGTTAATGCACTAAGTCTCCTTTGATGCCACCTTTCAAACTTGAGGTCAATAGCATCCAGACGGACATGGGCAGGAGAAATAAGGGAATATCACCAGAAAATTCTCCCCCAAGAAAGAAACCACCCTGACCTGGAACTTAATGTTTCACTTTCACTATTGCTGGATCAAAATCTGAAACTCCCTTCTGCAGAGCTCTGTACAAGTGCCTTCACCATATGGACTGCAGTGGTTCAAGAAAGCAGTTCATCACTAACAAGTAAAGCCATCCAAAAATGGGAAAGTTCTCTAAAGCTGTAAATTTGCTACATGTATAGGACATTTAATCTAATTAGAAAACCTTTAAATGCTTTACAAAAAAAACTACAGATGCTAGAAATCTGAAATAAAACGAAGTTCTGAGAAACTTAGCAGTCTGGCAGTTTCTGTGGAGAGAGAAACAGATGACATTTCGAGTCTGGTATGACTCCCCTTCAACACAATGTAAAGCAAAGTTTGAAATCAAGTCGTGTGAGATATTTGGGCAAATTTTAAAAAGTGTTAGCAATTTTGAGAAGATTTATGACTCAGGTTGAGGTTCTGGATGCAGGTTTGCTCGGTGAGCTGTATAGTTCATTTCCAGACTTTTTGTCACCATACTAGGTAACATCATCAGTGGGCCTCCGGATGAAGCCCACTTTCTATTTGTGTTAATAGGTTTCCTTAGGTTGCAGCTTCATTTGTGGGTGTTAGAATGATTGCTTCTGTATTTCAGTATTTGGTCATTACATGTTGTTTTCATGTAGATGCTGGTTTGAAGTTTATCATTGACTGTTTGCGCTACTGTGACATCTAGGAATGGCAGTTTGTTGTTGTTTTCCTCCTCTTTAGTGATGTTTATACCAGTAAGGGTATTATTGATGGTCTTGAAGGTTTCCTCTAATTTGTTTCATTTAGTGATGACAAAGGTGTCATCCACATAGCGGACCCAAAGTTTGAGTTGGTTGGTTAGCAGAGCTGTTGGCAGTAATGCAGAGACTCAAATAAACAGCTGGCAACAGAAGTAATAATTCCAATACCCACAAATGAAGCTGCATTAGAACATTATTTCGATGAGCCACTACATACTGCAACACAGAGGAATGATGCAGAGCGGAGGAAAATCACCTATGCAGTGTATTCAAAGAGAACAGATACCCAATGAATACAGTCCGCCGATTTCTCAGCAACAAATGCAAACAAGCAGACAAAACACGCCCAGAAACCCTAGTCACTCTCCCCTAAACAATGACATCTTGGAATAAGCTGCCACACTACTCACATCTCTTGGCATCATGGTAGCCAATAAACCCACCAACACACTAAAACAGCAGCTAATGAACTTGAAAGACCCTATACAGACAACAAGCAAAACTAATGTCATTTACAAAATACCTTGCAAGAATTGTAACAAACGCTACATTGGACAAACAGGCAGAAAACTAGCCAACAGGATACATGAACATCAACTAGCCACAAAAGACATGACTCACTCACCATTATCTTTACATACAGATGAGGAAGGACACCACTTCAAACGGGAGAACACCCACATCTTAGGGCAAGCCAAACAGACACTCACGAGAATTCCTGGAAGCATGGCATTCCAACCGGAGTTCCATCAACAAACACGTTGACTTGGATCCCATTTACCACCCCATGAGAAAAAGAGCAAGAAATGACATCACCACAGGAAATGACATCACCAACTCAAGGAAACCTAAACACATAAATAGAAAGTGGGCCATACCACCAGTGCTTCATCCGGAGGTTCACTGATGCTGTTACCTAGTATGGTGACAAAATGTTTAAAAAGTGTGCTTGAAGAGATCATTTTAAAGAGTGTGTTAAAGAGGAAAGAGATATAAAGGCAGAGAATTTTAATGAGGGATTTTTGGACCTTTGGGCCTTAGCAACCTGAGACATATCCACTAATGGTGGAACAGCTAACATTGTGAATACTTTAGAGGTCAGAATTAGAGGAGCATGAGTATGAGTTGTGGAATTAGAGGATTTGGAAATTAGGAGGGATCAGACCATAGAGGAATTTGAAAACTAGGATAAGAATTTTTAAATTGTTGCAATGCTTAAATAAGAGCCAAAGTTAGGATACAAGATTCAATCAGGTAATGATAAAATTACACTAATTGAGCTGGTTTGCCCCAGCATAAATCTGTGGTAAAATCAGTACACACTGCAGCAAATGTTGTTGATAGCTATATTAAAGTTGATTTTTATACCATTCCACAGGCCAGTTTGGAACATGAGCAACAGAAATTGGAACTAAAGAAGCAGGGGAATGAATTGCAATTGGCTTTGCAGGAGAAGGAGGCTCAGATTAGGAGTCTGCAAAGCACAAAAACTGCCCTGGAGAACCAGTTGCAAATGGCCAAGGCAGAGTTGGAAGAGACCACTGCTGAGGCAGAGGAGGAGATCCAATCTCTGAGGGTCAGTATCACCATCATGACAATCAAAGTGCAGGTTGATACCACCCACTTAATTTTGGGACACTCCCTGATGAAGCAGTTTGTGTTTCTGGAAGCTGTGTAGTAGGAGGAAAAGTGTAATTTTTCTGTTGCTATGAAGTAACCAAGGAAACAATCAGCTTCAAAGCAAGTTCTTTAACGAATGCTTTAGGCACGACATTATTATGAAGTGCATGTTAACAAAAGATGCCTTTTCCTGTGTATACATCTGAAACCATCTTTGGCATTTCAGGTAAATGTTAACTGAATTGCTGTTTTGCCCAAATCTAAATTGAGATCCATGCACTGTCTCCTGTCACAGTCATCCTTTTTAAACTCTGCTTTATGCATTCTGATAGAGTGAATGCTACTCACGAACTTCGACTGTTTAGTTATTTAATCACTGCAGTGCAGCTTGTTTATCACATAAGAGAACATCTACAAAGAATTTCTGTATAAAGTCTTCTTTTTAACATCAACTCAGCCACGAGTACACTATTCTTACTATGTTTTTTCAGGCACACCGTGATGAAATTCACAGCAAGTTTGAAAGCCTTCGAGAAAGTTGCACAGTATGTAATGAGCACTGAAAGAGTTTATGCTGATTCCAAGCATTAGTATTGGTATCTTTTCCATTGTCATTTTGCTGCATTGTTGGATTGAACAAGGTATCTGACTGCCCTGAATGGAGTAAATAGAGGGGAATGGGAGGGCCTTCGTGGTAATATTACTGGACTAGTAATCACTTGGAGAGAGAGATAAGTGAAAATAAAAATATGATGGGTGTTAGGTACAATTGAGAACAAAGCTAAATACAGAAGGTTCAGAGAGGATGTGAGAAAGCAGGTATGAGAAACAAAACAGTATTATGGGGGGAAAAGAAACTGGCTACTAATAAAACTCTATGTGATCTTGAATAATGATTGATAATAGGTTGGCAAAAGGAGCATTTGGGCCAAGTAGGGACCATAAGTGGATTTACATTTGGAGGCAAGAAGCAAGCCTGAAGTGTTAAATTAATACTTTGCATCTCTTTAGCTTTGAAACAGATGCTGCTCACACATGGTAATATTGAAGGTAATTCAGTCATAGGTGGGTTTATAATTGATAAGGAAGCATTGGACGAGTTGTTGGTACATGAAATTGATAAGGCACTGGGACCAGATGAGATGTATCCAAACTTAATGAGAATGGAAATTGCAGATTTATGAAAATCTTCTCTGGATTTTGGGTGTGATGCTGGAGGATTGCAGAATTTCAGACCTTGTGCCCTTTTTCGAAAAAGTTTGAAAAGATCAACTCAGCAATTTTCAATGATATCAGTGGTGAGGAAGCATATTGAAAACATTGTTCAGGAAAGCATTAATAGTGATGTGGAAAAGTGTGGCCTGATTTGCAAGTTTCAGCATGGATTTCCCAAGGAAAAATGATACCTAAATAATGAGAAAGAAGGCCTTTGATGTGGTAAATGTGGACTTCCAAAAAACATCTGATACATTGCCACACAACAGACTTGTGAGGAAAGTCGTAGGTCATGGAATAAATGAGTCAGTAGCAATGTTGGCTAAGAGATATAAAACAGTAATAATATTGGATATCTTTCGGGATAAGAAGAAGGTTTTCTATGGAGTTCCCAGTTCAGTATTTGGGCACATGCTTTTCCTGATGATTTAATTCTTAGTGAATGAAGAGAGATTTTGAAATTTATAGAAGGCACAAAACTTGGAAGAACAGTAAATTTTAGGGAGGGTTGTGAAGACTTTCAAAAGGGCATTGATATGTTGGTGGATAGGTGGCAGAGAGAATGTTCATTGTGGAGAGATGTGAAGTGATGCATTTTGATACAAGAAATATGGAGAAACTGTACCCCTAAGGGTACTATTCCAGAGGATTTGCAGTAGCAGAGGGACCTGGGAATGTGTATGTGCATAAGACAATAAAGGGGGCATGACCAGTAAATTGAGCTGTTAATAAAGCATACAGTGTGCTGGGCTTCGTAAACAGGGGCATAGAGTACTGGAGCAAGGAAGTTATGATGAACTTAGAATACAACAGTTAGACCTCAGCTGGAGTATTGTGTACACTGCTGGGTGCCTCATTCTAAGAAGGATGTGAATCCATTGGCAAGCACACAGAAGAGGTTTAAAAGAATGGTCCGAGTGATGAGACCCTTCAGTTATGAAGAAAAATTGAGAAGCTGGGACTGTTTTCCTTGGAGAGAAGAGACCAAAGAGGATATTTTAAAGAAGTGTTCAAAATCATGATGTGTGGAGAGAGAGAAATTGTTCCCACTTTTCAGATGAAAACTAAACAGTATGGTATTAGTGTTTTGCGAAGAAGCAAAGCGAGGTGAGAAGAACTTTTTCACTGAACAAGTAATTAGTGTCTGGAATGCACTGTCTGGAAGAGTGCTAGAAGCAGGTACAATTGAGGCATTCAGAAGGGTATTGGATAATTATTTAAGTAGAAACAATACACATGGTTAAGAGGAAAAAGCAGGAGATTGTGCTCACATAGTCAGTACAAACTCAATGGGCTGAATGGCTTCATTTACACAATGATTTATACTTCATAATTCCCACTGAAAAGTTGTGGATCTTTTCTCAGTAAAACTTAGATGGTGTGTATATTTTAGCTTACCTTTCAGTTGATATTCAGCAATCACAAATTTTGCAATTATCTTGAGTAGCCTTGACACTGAAATAAAACTCCCTGACATATTTTATCTTCTGGAATCAGGCAGTGCTTTCATAGGATTTATCTCTTGACTTCAATCATCATCAGGGATATTGCAAGATCAGATCTACTTTAGGCTTATATTGTCAATAAAATTTATTGAACAAATGACAAGTGCATAAATACCAATGTATATTTTTATAAAAGATGTAGTAGGACCTTGAAAGGTAAATAATAAAAGGTTGCAATTTGCATCCTGAATTACTCATTAACTTTTGAGATACATTGGGGTCCAAAGTTTGTGAGAAGATTTGTAACTCGGGTGCTCGTTGTTGTGGTTCTGTTCGCGGAGCTGGGAATTTGTGTTGCAGACGTTTCGTCCCCTGTCTAGGTGATATCCTCAGTGCTTGGGAGCCTCCTGTGAAGTGCTTCTGTGATCTTTCCTCCGGCATTTGTAGTGGTTTGAATCTGCCGCTTCCGGTTGTCAGTTCCAGCTGTCCACTGCAGTGGTCGGTATATTGGGTCCTGGACAGCTGGAACTGACAACCAGAAGCGGCAGATTCAAACCACTACAAATGCCGGAGGAAAGATCACAGAAGCGCTTCACAGGAGCTCCCAAGCACTGAGGATGTCACCTAGACAGGGGACGAAACGTCTACAACACAAATTCCCAGCTCGGCGAACAGGACCACAACATACATTGGAGTCTTTTCAGCCTCTGTACTGAAGAAACTGGATACATTCTTGATAGTTTTAAGTAGTTCTCTTAATTCATTTCCATTCATTCCAACTCGTGTTTATTTCCCCATCTGTCGTGGGTTTGAATAACACCAAAATAACTGACTGTCACGATGCATAACTGAATTAATCTCAAACCTGTGTTTTTGTGAATGTGGTGTCATTTGTCTGCTTCCCTGAAATCCACAATGTAAAAGTAATTTATAAAATGTATTTGTATTTGTTTAGGTGGGTGATGTGAATTTTATTTAGGGCTTACTTTTAACGCTGTACTGTGACTGGATTTAAAGAGACAATCCATTAAGCTGAAGCTAGAAAAATTACTTTTTTTATATATGTCACATTGCATCCAAGTATTTTCAAGTTCCTGCTGCATCTTCCTTCATCCCTGCATAAAATATAAGTGCAAAAGTGTAAACATATGATTTAGTGAAGCTGGAATGTTTCTGTGCTGTATATTGGTCAGCATGAATTTAGTCTGGCTTTTACCATTAGAATTGGAAACATGTAATGACTGGTCAGTGTTGGGGTGCATATTTGTGGTACAGTGATGAACTTCATTTACAGCCTCATGAGGGTACGCAATCTTTTTTTGGTTCCTACAGTCTGTTTTTTTTCTCCACAATATCCCTACAATTATCATTGCAGTTATGATGTTTGATTGCTAGATTGAATAAAAATGGGAGACATTTTTGGAGCTGGGGAAACTTAAAAGAATTAGTTCAATGGTTTTATTTCTATTTTTGAAATCTCCTTCCTGGCCACTGCCAGATGGATTGAGAGGCAGGTTTGGTTAAGCACTTAGGTCTTAGAAACTAGACTGCAGCTGTAAACAGAAAGGAAGAAGTGATGTGAGGCTCCTGGGGAAGGTCTAGAAAGATTTAGGGAGATAAAAGGCTAGGAAGTGTTTGGAGGAGACAGAATCTTGGAAGACATTCATGGGAGAGTGGGAGAGCATAGAAATGTGGGGGCTAGGTGATATTGGGGAAATTGAACTTTGTTAATGTTATTTTTGTTCTCTCCAAAAACTGCATACCCTCATAAGTAGACCTACGTAAGAATTTATGAAGCTCTTCAATTGCACCAAGAATATCCTCCTTAACACTGACCAGTCACTATTCATTTCTATCATCAATGATTAAATTTAAGCTGCCCATTTTACAGCTCCAAACTCTTCTCTTCATTGAACATTATTGCATATGTACACTTCTGTTTCACATGTTGATGACAATGGTGTATAGCAAGTTCACAAAGCAAGGGTATTGTGTGTGTTTGGGGAGCAGGAGAGAAGTTGAAATTCTTCCTAATTAATTGTTTGAGCTTACAACTCTGTCGACTGGTCAGGCTATACGCAAGTAACTTTGAAGAGGAAGTTTCATGTGGTAACGGAACAGTCTGTTAGGGATTTTGATCAGATTTCCAAGCTTTGATGTGTGGATTTTTTTTGAGTGCTCAGATTTTGAGACTCTTCATGGTCTGGCAATTCACATTCAATAAAAAGGAAAGAAGGGGTAACAGGTCACAATTATTTACCCAATGGACTCTGACTGTAATTGTAACTTAGTCCCATCATTCTATTTCATCCTATGTTTGAGTTAAGTATTAGCACTAAAATGGGCGGCACGGTGGCACAGTGGTTAGCACTGCTGCCTCACAGCGCCAGAGACCCGAGACTCAGGCGACTGACTGTGTGGAGTTTGCACATTCTCCCCGTGTCTGCGTGGGTTTTCTCCGGGTGCTCCGGTTTCCTCCCACAGTCACAAAGATGTGCGGGTCAGGTGAATTGGCCATGCTAAATTGCCCGTAGTGTTAGGTTAAAGGGGTAAATGTAGGGGTATGGGTGGGTTGCGCTTCAGCGGGTCGGTGTGGACTTGTTGGGCCGAAGGGCCTGTTTCCACACTGTAAGTATAATAATCTAATCTTAAAAAAAAAATGATCTAGAACTTAGATTTTATTCAAATACATTTGAATGCCTAAATAACAAAGTGCATGTTTTAAATATTGCATGCATACAGATGAAAGACTGGAACGTGCATGTGATTGTGTTGCCTCTGCAATAGGTTATTTCAGATCTGGAGGAACAGTTAAATCAGTTGAGCCAGGAAAATGCTGAGCTGAACAACCAGAACTACTACCTGACCAAGCAGCTGGAAGAGTTGTCTTGTGTTGGAGATGAACGAGCTCAGCTCCGGCTGGAAATGGGCAGGATGCGTCAGGAGCTCTCTGACCAAGAGCTCCAACTCAGTAACCAAAAGCAGGTTAATGTATACCTATTGTTTAATTTACCTTAAGGTGCTTTTCAATGTTCTATCTTTTTATCAGGCCTACTGATAATACTTAAAGTAATTTTTTAAAATGGTTTTAATATAATTCATATACATATAAAATATTAAATATTATTAATTAAAATCTCTGTATTGTACCATCAGATTCAGAGTTTTTGTGTATGGGTATTTGGGAGACCTTGGTATTGACTCAATACTCCAGGTTTCTCAGTTCTGATCCAAGCCAGTCACTGAGACAGAAACCAAACGTTTTTTTTTGAGTATATTTATTAGCTATAAGTTTTACAATTCCTTTTTTCTGCCAGTCACACTATTTTTTCTGTTACATCTACCCTGTCAATTAATTAATCATTTGATCCTAATCATCTGCTTAACTACTTGCATTATTAACAGATTTCCACACTTCTTTTCAATAAAAATTTAAGGCTTTTGTGGTGCAATGATAGTGTCCCCTACCTCTGGATCAAGAGACCAGAGTTCAAGTCCCACCTGCTCCAGAGGTAGATAGAACATAGAACAGTACAGCACAGTACAGGCCCTTCAGCCCACGATGTTGTGGCCAGCATTTATCTTAATCTAAGATCAACCTAACCTGCACACCCCTCAATTTACTGCCATCCACGTGCTTGTACAGCAGTCACTTAAATGTCCTTAATGTGTCTGATGCTGCTACCACCACTGGCCGTGCATTCCACGCACCCACCACTCTCTGCGTAAAGAACCTATCTCTGATATCTCCCCTTTACCTTTGTCTAATCACCTTAAAATTATGACCCCTTATGACAGCCATTTCTGCCCTGGGGAAAAGTCTCTGGCTATCTACTCTATCTATGCCTCTCAATACCTTGTACACCTCTATCAAGTCACCTCTCTTCCTTCTTCTTCTCTCCAGTCTGAAAGCCCGAGCTCACTCAACCTCTCTTCGTACGACAAGCCCTCCAATCCAGGCAGCATCCTGGTAAATCTCCTCTGCACACTGTCTAAAGTATCTATGTCCTTCCTCTGATGAGGTGACCAGAACTGGACACAATATTCCAAGTGTAATCTAACCAGGGTTTTATAGAGCTGTGGCAAACATCACGGCTCAATCCCCCTGTTTATGAAAGCCAAAACACCATACACCTCCTTAACAACCCTATCAACTTGGCTGGTAACTTTGAGGGATATATGTACATGGACCCCAAGATTTCACTGTTCCTCCACATGATCAAGAATCCTGTCTTTAACCCTGTATTCAGCATTCAAATTCGACTTCCAAAATGAATCACTTTTCATTTCTCCAGGTTGAACTCTATCTGTCACTTCGTAGCCCAGCTCTACATCATGTCAATGTCTTGTTTTAGTCTGCAATAGCGCTCAACACCATCTACAACGCCACTGACCTTTGTGTCATCAGCAAACTTAGTAACCCACACTTCCACTTCTTCATCCAAGTCATTTATATAAACTACAAAGAGCAGAGGCCCAAGAACAGATCCCTATGGGACACCACTGATCACTGACCTCAGGTGGAATACTTTCCATCCACTACCACTCGCTGTCTCCCTTTGGCCAGGTAATTCCGTATCCAGACAGCCACATTTCCCTGTGTTCCCTACCTCCTGACTTTCTGAATGAACCTGCAGTGGGGAACCTTATCAAATGCCTTACTGAAATCCATATATAGCACATCCACTGCTCGATCATCATCAACTTGTCTCGCCACGTTCTCAAAGAACTCTATAAAGCTTGTGAGGCATAACCTGCCCCTCACAAAGCCATGCTAACTATCTTTAATCAAATGCTGTTTTTCCAAATAGTCATAAATCATATTTCAGGTGTGTAATAACATTTCTGAATAGATTAATTAGAAATAAAATCAAATAAAAACTTGTAATGCCATGTGATATAAGTTTAGTATACACATTATCTCTTACTCCCACATCCATCCATAAGATTTATAACCTCTGAGTAGATGGGGGAAGCTGCTGATGTAGTTTGAAAATAATTAGGAATTTAAAGGAAAAATGCCTATCTCTGGGTAGTAATAACACCTGCCTAATATTTTAATTAGAGAAGTTAGATTTTATTAATGGATTGTGTAAACTGTAAATCCACTGACGAAAGCAATTATGTAGTTGTATTCCATGTCCAGTTCCATTTGAATGCTTTTCATGATTGAGCTAAAGTTTCTTGTAACTAGAACAATTCCCTCTGCTTGCTCAGTACCATCACCTCCTCCTTCTAAAGCCTTTGCATGATGCATAATTTAAAAAAAATGTTATTCCCTTTCAGACAATTCATTGTATGATGGTATTTTAAATTGGGTCTAAAATCCCTGTTGACCATACCCTGGGAATTTTGGGAGTTGATTCTTCTGTTTTAATTCCCGACTCCTGTTGTCTATTATTGTTGCTAGAAGAAACTCTATCCTCACTCTTTTTTTACTTATGTTTCTCCTTCTGTATTGATCCTTTTGGCCTGAATCTGGGTGCTGTCACATTACCATAACCATTGAATCTCCATTCTTTGAGTTATTGCCAAATTTGAGCCATGAAGACTGTAGGGAGTGAATGATTCATCAGGAATTTTTTGAAGCATTCTGAAATTTGTTCTACAAATATTTTTTCCTGAAAATCTAACTCTTGTTAATATTACAATTTTATCCACATTCAAGATCTTGGAATAGCCCAACAATTTAGAGCAAAGTCTTGAATTGGGAATCCTTAAGGAGAGTTTTTGCAATCTTGCATCTTGTCTGTTAAATTACATTCTTTTGTAGAATATTCATCATCCTTTCTAAATTTGCCAAAGTCTGACTATATATTTATTCAGTCATCTTTCTTCTAAATGTTGCCAGTAATTTTAATTACGTTTCCAAACATTTGTGTCAAATGGTTGAGCCTCTAGATCTGACCATATTACATCTGCGTTTCCTTCTAGTGAAAAGTGACAATGCCAAGGCCATACCACGCTTTCTTTTTGGATAAGGTGTAATTTGTCCATGTACCTGCTCATAAGATTCAATTTCACAAATCATTCGTGGGAAGTCACATCCTGACATTTTGCCTTGGTTTCAGCCATTTTCTTCTCTAAAGTAACTTCAATTCTTCAAGCTCTTAGTTTCCAATCTTCACCTTTGGTCAACCATCCTTGGCTATCAATGTCATTTGGGATCCAAACCAGCCAATGAGACAGAAACAACAACATCTTTCTTTGTGGATAGAGTTTATTAATTGTTTAGTCTTGCAGCTCTTTCTAGCTACCCAGCCTATCTTTTTCCCACTTTATATCTACCCAGTCAATAAAGTACTTAATTAACCCCAAACGCCTGTTCTAACTTAGTTACCATATTTATGAGGATGACCAATTTATTAGTCCATGTCCATTAGTCTGGTAATGTGTTAAGGTGGAAAGTCTGAATATAATCAGAAATCGTAACCGAGAAATTAGAATTATAAGAACTGTGTATTTCAGTAGATGCAGCTGTAAATATATATGGGAGAAAAAAGTGTATACGCTAGGTGAAAATTCAGTTTAGCTTCTCGAGTGCTGGAAGAAACCTTGGTATTTTCCACTCCATTATATCTGACCCATTCTTTACTTGTGCAGTCCTTTTAATGATACCTCTTCTAATCCATTTCTCTTTAAGACAATCGAAACATTGAAGACAACCTGCTCAATGCTAGAGGAGCAGGTGATGGACCTGGAGACACTGAATGATGAGCTTCTTGAGAAAGAAAGGCAGTGGGAAACCTGGAAAGCTGAATTTGAAGAAGAAAAAACACAACTTGAGCGGCGCATCCAAGAAATGAAGAGACTACTGGATATGGAAAAGCAGAGCAGGTATTGTCATGTAGGAAGGAATTCTGTGTAATGGAAGTGTGCTGTACAGGAGAGCATTGAATGCATATAGATGCTGAAGTAGGTAGCATTATATAAATGTTGTCAAACTATATAGATGACATGCTTGGAAGGCTATTTGTTACCAGAGGTATGTAGCCCGAGGTGTAAAAGCTGCCTCAGACTAGGGTCTGTTGGTTTCAAATAATTGTCCTCCGGGAGGAAGTGGAAGTTGCAATTCTTGGCCGAACAATGCTACGAGACAGCCATCTTGGTTTTGTGCATTGTGTTTTTGTATTCTTCACAGAACTCAGCCCAGCTGTCGCTTTTACCTTTTAAAGGTTTTGAAAAGTCCAAGGTTTTGCCCAGTGTTTTCAATATTCGGGATTTTTGCTCGATCCTACATCTGGGTAGTAGGACAAATGTATCATCACAAATACAATGTGAACTGTCAAAAAGCCATGTTCTTCAGTACACAGCCTGCAAATGTAGTCATTTAAATTCATCATTTTCAATCCAAATTCTGTTTGCAACATTATAAATAGACTGTCGTGGCCAGTCGTGTTTCAAGTATAAATCTCTGCTGTGAGTTATCCAGTCCCCATTGTGCAGAAAAGTCACGGTTGTTATGATGGCCATTATTGATTATAAGGAATGCTCTAATGCAGCTTTTGGTACTGAAAGCTAAGTTATTAAAATCTATTTATCTTCCTGTGTCAATTCTTATTTAAACAACTGAATGTTTTATTGAAAAAGGAACAAATTTCTTCATGACTGAGTTTAATGCTTTACTATATATAATTTTACTGTATAATCGAAATGGATGTATGTGCATTTAGTATCATATGTGCTAACATTGCTTAGAATGGACAGTTTAAAAAAATTATTTTGTGGGATGTGGGCGTTGTTCACAAAGCCAGCACTTGTTTTCCATTTCTAAATGCCCTTGAATTGCGTGACTTACTAGGATATTTTGGATGGTAGTTAAAGGTCAGACACATTGCTGTGGGTGTAGAGCTATGTGTAGTCCATACCAGGTAAGAATAACATGTTTTCTTTCCTGTAGGAATTAGTAAACCGGGTATGACTTAACAACTTTTTAAAAACTGTATTCATGGGTTGGACATTGCTAATTTGATCAGTGTTTGTGCTGACCCTAATTACCCTTGAGAAGGTGGCGGTGAGCTGCTGCCAGGAATCACTGTAGTCCATTTGATGTTGATCCTCTCTCATTGCTGTTAGAGAGGCTGTTCCAGGATTTCAACCCAGTAACACTGAACGAACAGCGATGTATTCCAAGTCCGGATAATGAGTAGCTTGGAGGGGAACTTATAGTGGTAGTATTCCCATGTATCTGAAGTCTTGATGGTCATAGATTTGGAAAATGCTTGTCAAAGTTTATGCTGTGCATCTTGTTGCTTGTAGACACTGCTGCTCTTGGAAGATGTTGAACTTCTTGAGTGTTGTTGGAGCTGCACTCATTCAGGCAAACGTATCATCACACTCCTGACTTGTCCCTTGTAGGTGGTGGACATGCTTTGTGAAATTGGAGAAAATTTCTAGCCTCTGACCTGTTTCTGTGGCTACAGTAATAATACGACTAGTCTTACTCAATTTTTGGTCAGTGCTAACCCCCAGGGTGTTATTGGGAAATTCATTGACAGTGATGCCATTAAATATCGATAGTATGATTGATTTTCCTAATCGGAGATTATCATTTGAGTGGTGTGAATGTTAATAGCCACTTGTCAGCTGGCATTTGACAGTTGTTGCACTGGCTCTGTAGCTGAGACTTGCTTCAATTCTAGATTTTTCTATCTGCTTCAGAGGTGGACAATAACATCTCTGAACAGGTTGCTTGGAAAATATTAGATTTGAATTGATGTTCTAAAATTATTTGCCTGGCTCTTTGGATTACTAGTCCAGTGATAATCTTGCTAGGTACCTTCTCCATGCAAGTAAGATCAAATTAAGTTAAATTGTCTGTTGTAAGTAGATTCCTGTAAAATGCAATAATTCCAAGATGTTCCTTGTAGAGATTGTAACAAGGTCAGCCAGCTGGATATTATAGAATATGAGTTATTTCATTGAGGCTGTTAATTTGGTCCGATCAGGGAACTCTGATAGATGAAAAGGGGAGGTCAGACATTCTGACACTCTGGGTGCTGACTCTGATGAGGCTGTGCCAAAGTCAAGGACTTTCATTGTGTAAATAAAGGGTGACTTGGTGATGGGATACCGGCTTCTGTAGTGTTATTGCAGTGGCGATGAGAATAAAGCATGTTTCTGAAGTAACTCGCTTGCAACAGCCATCTTTGATTTAGGAGAAGCAATTCTTGCATCATGCCATTATTTGAGAAACTTGACTCATTTGACCCTGCCGTCAAAGACTGGCCCAGTATGTTGAAAGAATACATCATTATTTCCAGGCAAATGACAGTGAGCAGATGAAAAGCAATGGGTAATTCTCCTGACAACCCGTGGACCCGCAGCTTTTTCTGTAAAAAGGAGCCTAACTTTTCCTGAGGCATAGATACTGAAACCTTTCAAGAGTTGACGAATTTATAGAATTGTAGAATCCCTATTGTGTGGAAGCAGACCATTCCACCCATCAAGTCTACACTAAGCTTCGAAGAGTTTTCAACCCAGACCCAGGCCCCGATCCTATCCCTGTAACCCTGAATATACCATGGCTAATTCACCTGGCCTGCACACCCCTAGATATTGTTGGACAATTTAGCATGGCCAATTGACCTAACCTCATCCTTAATTTAGTTAAGGAACATAACCCCAAGCTTCCTTTAATTCTGAGACACTGTCATTTTTATTCGGCAATTTGAGAACCAAAGGAATCAGTGTCAGGATTTTTGACTAGGTTAAGATGACTGGCAGAGGCATATTATTCCTGGATGAGATGCTTGGGTATGTTGGTATATGGGATTAGTGATGTAACTATGCAAAAGCTTCTAGCTGAAGCCCAACTTGACTTCAAGCAGACACAACTACTAGATTATTATGGGAAAATGTGGCAAACGAAGCATGTAAACTGCAGGGTATTCTGATGGAAATTGATACCCTCGGTCGTCCAACGGATCTGGGGGTGAGTGAAGGCAATTGCATAGCCTCACTCAGGACATATCCTGAACAGAGAGATTCTAGGTTGTCCCACAGCAAAGCTCCAAAACAAAGCCAAGCCCCAATCAAAGGATTAAATTTTTCTTCAGGATCTGAACCAGAAATCCATTGTAATTGCTGTCAGTAAGTGGATTTTAGATAGAAAAGGAATCCTGCTAGACCTAAAGTGATTTCATAGGCCAGTACCCAGGAGAGTGCACATCCTGGAAAGTCCGCCAACGACTGGCTTGGAACAATTAAATTGCATAGCAACATCCGAATCAGAACCAATCAAAATAAACATCTGACTAAATGTTCTTCCAGTCCATTTGGAGGTTGGTATCTGCATAGCTGTATCAGTAATTGCAGAACCAGTTTTTAAACAAAATTTGCTCTGGACTTCAACCCTTAAGTTTGCAGAAGACCTCGGTTACGCTTAGAAGCTATATCAGGGAATCTTTATAAGTTAAGAGTACAACTTCAGTTCTGGTCTCTTACGAAAAGCAGCTAGTTCAGTTACCAATGCTTGTAAGAAAAGGCTTGGACCTAAGCTTGATAGGGTGAAATTGGTTGAGAGAGATTCACCTCAATTGGCTCAACATTTTTCAGTTAGAAAATGGCTACCTAAGTGAATCCTAATTAAATACTTGGATGTCTTCCAGGAAGGTCTTGGGACTATCAAAGGAGCCAAGGCCACCATGCATGTTGACCAGGAAGTAATTCCACAATTCAGCAAGGCCTGCCAAGTGCAATTAGAGGCAGAAATCAGTAGGCTGGAAAGTGAAGGAATTATCAAACCAGTCCAATTTGCGGAATGGACTGTCATACCAATTTTGATGGTCAATTCTCCATTATAGGGATTTAAACAAATGGTAAACTTCTTTTTGCAGCTGGATAATTACCAAATCTCTTGGATAGAGAATTTTTACACAAAGCTGGCAGGGGCAGTGTCCTTCATGACACCGGACACGAGCCACGTTTACTTGCAAATGCGTTTAGATGAGGATTCCTAGAAATATGCTGCAATTAATATGCATAAGAGTTTGTATCAACATAAAAGACTGCAATTTGGGGTATCATCAGCCTGTGGAATCTTTCAGCAGATGATGGAGAACATTTTGCAAGGTCTACCTCACCATTTGTTTAGATGATATGCTAATAACTGGGAAGACTAATAAGGAACACTTAAAGAACTTGGACATTGCCCTTAGATGTTTTTCCAAGGCAGGCATATGCCCAAAACGAGAGAGATGTGTGTTCCAGGCACCCCAAGTGACCTACTTAGCTACAGAATCGACAAGACTGTATTACAGCTGTTGGAAGATAAGTTGAGGGTGATCAAAGATGCCCTGGCTCCCACATTTCTCCAGGAGCTTGGCTCATTTCTTGGGCTGGTAAATTATTACATAAAGTTCATACATAATCTGCCTCTCTCCTGGGCACTTTGCATCAACTCCTAAAAAATGATCAGCCTTGGAAATAGCTTTCAATTAAGTGAAGAAACAGCAATCATCTAAGGTGTTGGCACACTATGATCCCAAGAGAGATCTGGTATTGATATGTGATCCTCACCATACAACATTGGGTGGTATCAGCTCATAGCTGTCCCAATGGAGAGGAACATCCAGGACTTGGCTAATGCAAAGTATAAATATGCCCAGATAGAGAGAGAGGGATTGGCAATCATATTTGAAGTCTGGAATTTCCACCAAAGCTTTATCACAAACACCTGCTGGGTCTGTTTAAAAAGGACAAGGCAGTGCACCCCATAGCATCAGGCCAAATTCAGCAGTGTAATTGCAACTTAGAACACTGACTGGGAGGCCAAATAACGAATGTAGATGCATTAAGCTGCCTCCCTTGGTAGGTACACTCCCAGTGGTACCACCGTGGGCGGCACGGTGGCACAGTGTTTAGCACTGCTGCCTCACAGCACCTGAGACCCGGGTTCAATTCCCGCCTCAGGCGACTGACTGTGTGGAGTTTACACGTTCTCCCCATGTCTGCGTGGGTTTCCTCCAGGTGCTCCGGTTTCCTCCCACAGTCCAAAGATGTGCAGGTCAGGTGAATTGGCCATGCTAAATTGCCCGTAGTGTTAGGTAAGGAGTAAATGTAGGGGTATGGGTGGGTTGCGCTTCGGCGGGTCAGTGTGGACTTGTTGGGCCGAAGGGCCTGTTTCCACACTGTAATGTAATGTAATCTAATCTAATCTAATCAATGGAAGAGTCTGTAATGATTTTAAATTTTCTGGACACACCTCTAGCCACACCTGACAATAGCAGACTTTGGAAGCAGATAGATCCAGTCCTTGCAAAACTGAATCAACTAGTGGTGATGCGGGAAACTAAAGGGCTGTTCCAATCAGAATTGAATCTTTTTCTGGACCTGGAGACACCAGATCACAGCAGGGGAGCAAGAGTGACTGTCCTGAGCAAAGATTGCCACCAGATTCTGGTTGAACTGTATCAGGGTCAACCAGGGGTCTACAAAACAAAGATGTTGGCAAGAAGTTATATCTCGTGGTGCCTGGCGGGCAGTGCTCAGAGTGCCAATGAGGACAAAAGTTACCTCCAGCAGCTCCCCTACATTCATGGGAATGGGTGGGTAAACCCTGGATTCAGTTGCACATTTACTATGCAGGTCCTTTCGTGGGCTCAATGTTCTTCGTCCTTGTAAATGTCCACTCAATTGTTGGACTTGCAAAGAGTCCACTTGTCAAACATGGAGACAACAATAGAAAAACTGCATGCATCTTTTTGAAAACATGGGCTCCCAGAAGTGTTGGTCACAGATAATGAGTCATTGTTTACCAGCGGGGAATTTGAGTATTTTGTAAAGTTGAATTGGATATGAAATTATAAGGACAGCTCCATATCATCCATCATCCTTTGGCCTGGCAGAAACTGCAGTCCAAACTTTTGAAGGTAGGCTTGAAGAAACAGCCTACAGCTTCACTAAATGCCAAACTGTTCCAGTTCCTATTTGATTATAAGTCCACCCCATATGCAACTTCAGAGATAACACTGGCAATGTTGCTAAAGGGTAGAAGACTCTAAATCAGATTAAATCTGATCTTCCCAGACCAGGGCATCAGGAATACCAGTGTTGGACACAATCCACCAAGCCAGAGAGACAGTTTCCTATAAGGGATGAAGTTTGGTGTAAGGATCACAGAAATAGCCCTACATGGTTGACATGAGGCCAGGACCAGTGACTTACAAATTTTCGATCAGTGCAGCAGTCCTGAACAAGCACATGGACCATATGGAAGCCACAAACGCGCAAACAGCGAGGGAGCAAAACATGCCCTATTCCTTGGAACAATCTGAAAGGATGCTGCAATCCGTGAATTCGCATGTTTCAAGTGTTGATGAGACTTCTCAATTTGAGATGGACATGATCGATGTAGTTGCATCGATGCCTTTGCCAGCGGAGGAAGAGAGTGAATTTCTACTGAGGCGTTCCTCGTCCAAGAGACTAGCTTCTGTGTGTTACACGCCACACATATCAGATGTTGAGTCAGAGGAACTTGATCCGGTGCTAAAATGCCCCAAGTTCTCCAAGAAAAAGAACCAACCTATGACCTTGGACTCAGAGAAGGAAATAGCGATTGTAATGAGATCAGCCAGCTGGACTTTATAGGAGGAAACTCTGGGTGTTGACTCTGATGAGGCTGTGCCCGAGTCAAGGACTTGCCATGTGTAAATAAAAGGTGATTTGGTGACAGGTTGCCAGCCTCTCTGGTGCCCAAAGAAAAGCGTTTTAGATAATTTGGGATCATCATACACAGAAGTCCACTCCTATGGGATTATGTACTAGATGGAGAATAAGCAATTACCAGGATATCTAAATCAACTCTGAAGAGACTGCATGTGTTACTGCCAATACGTAAACTCTGAGGCCAGTTGTGTCACCTACCCTGTCAAGATTATTAATTTCTGAAGGTGTTTATTCTGTGCAGTCTTCTCAATGCAAGGGTATTGATCTGGTGAATTTGTGAAAGTAGCTGTTGTCTTGAGGTCTTTATTGTTTTATCATCTTTTTAATTCCACAGAATGCGAGCAGACCAACGTGGCAATGAATCCCGACAAGCTATAGAATTGGCTGTGAAAGAACATAAGGCCGAGATCCTAACCTTACAACATTCTTTGAAAGAGCAGAAGTTGAAGGCAGAAAGTCTTTCTGATACGGTTAGTTTTGGCTGAAAACTTACATCTGTGTTTACTTTCAAACCTTGGGATTTTTTGGTTTAGTGGCAGTATAATGCATTTGTTAAGGTCTGATTCCTAGGCAAAGTACACCTAATCTTAGATAAACAGGTAAATGTGACTGGCAGATTACATGATGCTTCTTATTGGTATTAAAAATCAGAAAATTAATCTCTTGTCAGCTGTGGTGCTCATGATATGCATTTTTTCTACTTTGTGGTATATGTTTGTCAGTGCTTCAATAGGAGACTTTGCCTAAACGGTTTGCTTTTCAATTGACACATTTGTTTATGGTTTATTTCATAGTCTTGACACTGTGACAGAATGCAGTTGTGAAAATATTTATTATCTTTAGAAAATGAATATAACGGTAGAATAAATTGTTTCTGAAATTAAAAGCAAAACCCAGGAGTAAGGTCACTGTCACAAATACAAGTTGGAAAGTAGATGAAAAGTATTTGGTGATTGAGGTAATGGTTTAGTGACACTAAGCTTTGACAGTTGAAAGTGTGTGGTCGGAGGGAGGGAAGACAGTGATAAACAGCTCGACAGTTTTGAAGTCATGAAGCTGTGAACAGTATATGAGGAATCTTTTTAAATGTAGAGAGAGAGAAAGCCATTTGGGGGATGATGTTTTGACAGCTTAGAAGCAGCATTAATGTAGATTGTTTCAATCCATCTGTTCAACATGTTATGACACACCTCTGAAACAGATGGGACTTGAACCTAGGTCCTGTGGCCCAGAGATAGGGACTCTACCACTGTGTCACATTTGAGAACATTCAGATGAAATTGAGAAGGACAGTAACTTCTCAATGCAATAAATTCAAGTAAAGATGAGTGAGAGGAGGGTCACCTCCGCCCACAAGCTTTTCCTTTCTGTCTGGTCTAGGAGCTCTTATATAGTAACCTTGAGTTACGCAACTCCCTTATTCAAGTGCTGTTGATTTTGTGTTTGTGATGAAAGTGCACACAGGCTTCTGGAGTCAGCTTTGCCGATGTTGGAGTTTCATTCTGAGATAAGGAAGAGTAAGTATGGTAGAAAGATGAGGAGCTGATGGAGAGCTTATGCTCGAAACATTGATTCTCCTGCTCCTCGGATGCTGCCTGATCAGCTGCGCTTTTCCAGCACCACACTCTTCCTTGAAGACTAAGTATCTCAGTAAGTGAACTCAGAGCAGCCTTAACTTGCAGGAAATGAGCTGACTATTGGTTAGACTTGGCAGAAACAAAGTTTTCATTATTTTGAGTAGTCAGGAATTTGCGAGCATTGAATATGTGTTGACTGGAAATAAAGCAGTATCATCTGAAAGATTGAGAGGATTGGAGGATGAGTGAAGAAAATCTTTGATCTGAAGCAGGTGTTTTGTAGGAGAGAAGACAGAACTTCAAGAACTCTGATAATGGGAACGGAGAGAGACATAATAGAGAAGAAGCCAGATAGGCAGGGACATAGCCTTGTTGCAGGAGTAAAACTCTTTTTTTTTGTTTTAAAAAGATCCATGCACACTTGAATAAATTTTGACTTTGAAACTATCCAACTTATGTCCGATGAAACAAAATGAGAACAAAACATAGATTTCATCACAAGATATTGAAAGAGATTTGGTAGTGTGAGCAGCATCTAAATTTCTGCCTTTACCTACAGAACAGCTATCTCTCTCTGGCTACTCGAGTGTCTCTTTCTCAAATATTAGTTGACGTGATCAGAGCTCTAGCTGATATCAATGTGCAGTCCACTTGGGCTGTGATATTATTTAGGTCAACGTTAGAAATTTGGGTACTTTATTCGGTACTTAAATTAAGAATTGAAGTTTTCTTCGTTGTCCCTGCCCTCTTTCTGCCCCCACCCCGTTTCTTCACTGAAAATTTGTCAGCCATGTGTAATGTTGTGAATAGGCTGATTACTTCCTCCGTTGTCCTTTGAAAGAGAAACTTGCATACCCTCTACAAAAAAAAATGGTTAAATGAAATTTGCGTTGTCTCATTATTTTCTAGCTGTCCTATAACTTACATCATAAGCCTAACAATAATATCTCACAATAGAAAGTGACGCCTTGAATACTGTTGGAGTTTGGGGAAGATTTGTTGTAGTCCAAATATACATGTTCATGTGAATGTGCTGGCTTGATATGAAGGAAAAGATTGATTAAGTTATCAGACAAGCTCATTGGTAACACCTATTTTTCGTCTTGCATTACAGAGATTCTATTCAATAATATGAAATAGGATACTACTCTAAGGAAAATAAGATTTCACAATTGAATAAATTAATCTGTCAAGCTCAAGATCTGAAGCATCACCTCGTCACTGACTCATTACATTAGTGTGTTTCATTACATATTTGCATAAGTTGTTCTGTCAGAAATGCAAACACTTAAGGAATTAAAAAACAACCAGCACTACTGTAGTATGTTTTCATGCACTAAGATGTGGTCAGCTTCTTGAAAAGTATTTTGAGCTTTAAATACATTGTAGATTTTATCTTAACATACTATTTAAGACTTAGTGTTTTTTATTTAGTAGGAATGATTGTATTCTCATAAACCAATGAATCATAATGAGATTAAGAAACATATGAATGTTCTTCTTGGTTCCTCTGGCCATCCTCCCTAGTTGGTTTTATATAAAATTTTAAGGAAATTCTCTCATTTCAACTTGTAATTGGTATTTGGTGCAAATGATTTTAATATCTCTTGTTTTAATATATACACACTTGAACTTAAATTGCAATATTCTTCCCTTTCAAGTTATCTACAAATGCTGCATCTAACATTGGAAGCAGAACATAATGTTGCACATGATGGTGAAACAATAAAATGTAGAAAGATACTTAACATGGAAGTTGAATGTTCCAATATAATGCTTTTTGAAAGTCATATTAATTATTTGAAATTTGAACAAAGATTTATTAAATATTCCATTTAAATAGCATATGATAAAGAGTGGCTTACTGTGGACGTAACTGACTTCATCTTCACAGCACTAATGCATTGTAGCTCCCTCTTCTGGGCATGTAGGTAGAGCAGGAAAAGACATCAGATGTCATCATTTAATATTTGCATAGAATTACATAGAGGAGGTCTTGTCACCCAGTAGACGCATTCCTATGTCTGAGCCAGAAAATCTGGGTTTACTTCCCATGCCAGGACCTTTTGAAATGTTTGGTACCCAGCTTGACTGGCCATAAAACAGAGTCATAGAGATGCACAGCATTCAAACAGGACCCTTTGGTTCAACTCATCCATGCCAACCAGATATCAGAAATAAATCTAGTCCCATTTGCCAGCATTTGGCCCATATCCCTCTAAACCCTTCCTATTAATATACCATCCAGATGCCTTTTGAATGTTTTCATTGTACCAGCCTCCTCCACAACTTCTAGCAGCTCACTCCATTCCCCCCCCCCCCCCCCTTAGGTCCCTTTTAAATCTTTCCCCTCTCACCTTAAACCTGTCTAGCTTTGGACTCCCCCACCCTGGAGAAAAGACCTTGTCCATTTATCCTATCCATGATTTTATAGACCTCTATAAAGTCACCCTTTAGTCTCTGACACTCCAGGGAAAATAGCCCCAGTCTATTCAGCCTCTCCATATAGCTCAAACCCTCCAACATCCTTGTAAATCTTTTCTGCATCCTTTCAAGTTTCACAACATCTTTCCTATAGCAGGGAGACCAGAATTGCACACAGTATTCCAAAAGTGGCCTAACCCAATGTCCTGTACAGCCCCAATATGACCTCCCAATTCCTATACTCAATACATTGACCAATAAAGGCAAGCATATCAAATGTCTTTTTCATTATATAAGGAAAATTGCTTACATATATCCAATCCAGCCAGTTACTGCCCTAGCAGTCTGCTGTCAATTGTCAACCAAGTGATTGGATGGATTTTGAGAGTGCTATTAAACATACTCTAATAATCTGCTCATTAGTGCTTAGTTTGGGTTTTGCTAGGATCACCTAGCTTCTGATTTCGTTAAAGCCTTGGTCTAAATATGGTCAAAAGAACTGAACCCCAGAAGTGATGTGAGAGAGACTGCCATTGGCATCCAGACAGCATTTGACATCAAGGAGCTCTACCAAAACCGGTGTTAGTAGGAATCAGCGAGAGAGAATTCTTCGCCTGTTGGAGTCAAAGGAAGATGTTATTTGTTGTCAATTATCTCCGTCCCATCTGGTCACTGGATGAGTTCCTTGGGATAGTATCTGAGACGCAATCACCTTCAGCTGCTTTATAAGGGATCTTCGCTCCATTATACAGTTAGAAATTCTGACTGCACAACGTTCAGCAATGTTCCCAACTCCATAGGTGCTGAAGCAGCCCATGTCTATATGCAGCAAGACCTAGATAACATTGAGGTTTAGTTAATAATGGGTGGGGAACATTATTTCTGCATCACATGTGGGATTTGTGTTTGGACCCTGTGGAATTCCCAACATATCAGACTCTGAAGGAAAGACCTGAAAATTTGCATATTCCAATTTATGCCTGGAGTCCTCAACATATCTGTTTAACTTGGAGAATTTAGAGAGTTCCATTGCAGTTAAGCAAATTGCTACCTTGCAAAAGTTAGATAATTAAAAGCCTAGACTATCTAACTTCTGTGTAACTGACCCCATCAACTCACCACATCTCGCAGACCCATTACTGTCCCCAGACCACCTCTCTGCCTGAGACTTGCCAATCCTCTGCCATCAAACTAAATAATTCCTCCCACCCTACCTAGGACCTAATACCCTGCCTTAACCCTCAGGACCTGACATTGTCCCCTCAGAAAGAATGACCACATGATATATCAGTACATAGTTCTTAATTTGGCAATTACTTTGAAAGTTAATTAGCTTTAATGATAGAATTAGTTATCTTTCTTGAATGCACAATATCATTGATGCAGTATATTGTTAATTAGAAATGCAATATTTTTCACTTGAATGGTTTTTAATCCATTCTCATTTACAGCTGAGTGACCTGGAGAAAAAGCACACTATGCTGGAGATGAATGCACGAGGCCTTCAGCAGAAATTAGAAACTGAGCGAGAACTGAAACACAGACTGATTGAGGAGGTAGTGCAAATATCAGATCATTCAAAATAGCAGATTATTCCTCGATAAAATGTTTTTCTTATGTAAAATTCTTGATTTATTTGGATGCTGGGAATTACATTTGTGCTGTTTTATGCTGCGTCTGAAATTTTACTACTTTGATGGAGTATCAAAATAAGATTTGGTATGAAAGGTTAAAGGAGAAGGGTGTCTTTTAAAGGCAGTAGAGCCTGTGTCTATGGCAGCACACCAATTAAAAGTACAGGATGAGCATTTTTACTTCTGTTAATAACTCATGGAACATAGCATCTAGTCTGCTATACCTATTACTGAGCAGAAATTAAAACACCTTGATAGTTCTGTATTTGCAAGAATTGTTAACACTGAGAGACCTTTTGGGCTTTGACTCAGATTGAGATTTGGTTTTGGTTTGATTAGTTAATGTTCTTTCATCTCCCTTCATATTGTCATATGTTCCAAAACTTCTGATTCTTCATTTTTCTTAGCAAACTAAACTGCAGCAGCAGCTAGATATGCATAAAACACATATCTTCCGCTTGACTCAAGGACTGCAGGAAGCCCTGGACCAGGCTGACCTATTGAAGACTGAGCAGAGTGATTTGGAATACCAGATTGCAAACATGCAGGTGAGAGTTAATGAAATAGAAAATTGGATCGCTCTTAGTATGTGGTGACTGACAGAAGGCACATAAAAGCAGTTCAAAACAAATAGAGGTGGAAACTATTGACTTTGTCCTATATAGTAGCTAAAGCACAGAAGTGCGGTCTTCAGCATAGATCAGTATAACTGAAAGGATTAAGTTCTGATGTCCAGTGGTTAAGTTGCACTTGAGTTTATAAACTTGGCATTTGCTATAGTGCACAAGCACCTGTTGGGAAAAGGTTAGTCGAATAAATTTATTAAATTAATGAGATTTCACACCTGTTTCTGCAACTTGTACTGAAAATGTTTAATGAAAATGTAATAATAATTTACTCAACACTACTTTGTAGCTAAAAATAAGAACATAAGACTTCACAATTTTGGCTTTGTCCTTCTGTTCAGCTTTGGGATAGTGGTCGTGTTGGATGTACACGATTGAAACGCCCACTTAAGGGCCTTGATTGGGTCATTTATGAGTGATGCACTCGACATCTTGCACAACTACAGAATGGTAGAGGTGGCAACAGCAGGTATGCCACTGATGGCACAGCGCTCTAATTTACAAATCCACCAATCCGATAATGTTCCTGTGCACAGGTACCAATGGAATTCAGATCTGTATTCTTCAGTGGCATAGTGGGGATTGGGATGGGGGAATAAGTAATCTGGAAAAAAAAGGAAAATACTGGAGAAACCCAGTAGGTCTGGCAGCATCTGTAGACAGAGAAACAGATTGTTTGAGGTTGATATGACTCGTTCAAAACCTCTTCTGAAGAAGAGCATGTCTGACTTGAAGCATTAACTCTCTCAACAGATGCTGCCAGATCTGCTGAGTTTGTTCAGCATTTCCAGACTTTAGTTCTGTTATCATTACCTTGTTAAGTGTGATTTTGGAATTTAAAGATCTGCAGTTTGTCATTTCTGTCCTAAAGTGTGTATACACCTGTAGGAGTAGTTGCATCATCAACTCTGACGTTTTTGAGCCAAAATCTGCATGTCATCCAGCAGGAAGTTAATTGAATAACCTTGTTTGTAATATGGAGTGAGATCTGCAGAAACTTGTTCTTGATGAATAGGCCTAGAATTTACAGTACTTGTTAAAATAGAAGCTTAAATTCAATATCTGCCATTCTATCTCCACAGATGGTATTCTCCCATGATAGAGTGAAGCTGGAAGGTACCATCACACAACAGTCTAAATTGATTGATTTCCTACAATCAAAGATGGATCCACCAATTAAAAAGAAAAAGGTAGTTAAATGTCAATGTAAAGTCAACATTTTAATTCCATTCACAACACCTACACAATCATGCTGGTTCAAAATTTATTGAGTAAGCTGCTGGGTTTTGTTGTCTTAACCTTGATATATACAGTTTGGGTTACTTGAATGCTTACTTGTCTGGATACAAAATTAATTTTGTTTGACAGGATACATGCTGAACTCTTCAATATTATGTGGAGAGAGTAAAACTACAGCTAGCCTAAATTTAGATGTATTTCAGGAAGATCTTAAAAGAGTGGACTATTTTCACTCAAATATGTTATCCCATTGCACAGCCCCTGTGACTGAGAGGCGATGATAAAGCAGTTTCTGAGATTCTGCTTTTTTTCTGATCATGAACTCTGGGTGGTGCATTTGATTAGGTAAATTATCCTAAATCATCAATGAATTCATAGAGTTGTGAAAATTTAGTTTCTTAGCATAGCTAAGAAATACTGCATTTGTAGTATTTTGATAATAAAGACTACATTTGTTTCTTGTCAGCAGAGTTTATTTGGGCGCCGGCGTGAAGACCCTTCTCTGCCTGTCCAGATTCCCATGCAGTACAATGACCTGAAAGTAGCCTTAGATAAGGAGAGATGTCGAAACATGGAGCTAGAAGATGCCTTGCAGAAAATCCGTGTAGAGCTGAAATGTGTGCGGGAGGAAGGTAAGAGCATTTGAGGTGGCAACAACCAACTTGTGTTTCATGTAATGATTTAGTTGCATATTAACAGCCTGATATGAGACCTGGTAACAAGCATTAGGATTTAAGAAAACGTGAGCAAATGTGGAGAACAGCTTAATAACCCAAAGATGAAAGGAATTCTATTTTTTTGTGTGCTTATTAAATGCATTTGTTGGTAACTTTATTGCAGATCTGAGCCTTGCAAATATTAATACATTTGTTTGTACTTTTCACTGCTATTTCTTATTCTGAAAGGTAGTTCTATAGCTCTGTAAGAAAAAGAAACCCTGCCGTTAGTATAAAAAGTAAGTACAAGTCTGGATTCAGCTCTGTGTAAGATGGCATTCTTAAAGCTAAGAAATCTTTGGAATAATCTTCAAATGTTATCAGCTGTTTGTTTTCAAAAACAAGCCAATCTTAATGATTTGATAATGATGTGAAGTGTGCCAAAAGTTAGAGTTATTTTAATATAGGTTTCCAGGTATCTCCTTTTATTCAAACTGGAAAGGCATTGTGTGTCAGTCTACTATAGTTTGTCAGGTTGCTTAGCAAAAATTTCTATAAGTGTATGAAGTAGAAAAGAGTAGCTAAAGTGAATGTTGGTCCCTTAGAGGATGTGATTGACGAGTTAATAATGCATAACATAAAAATGGTATAGACACTAAACCAAGATTTGGCTCAGCTTCAAGGAGGAGGAGACACCATCCTAATAGTAACAGGTAATGCAAAGGTTATAGAAAAGGGGGAAACTTAAAGCAATTGCCATCACTTGGGGAGGGAGAAAGGACTAAGCAATCTATTGTGATTAAAGGTAAACAAGTCCCCAGAGCCTTACAGCTTATATCCCAGGGTCTTAAAGGATGTGGCAGCAGGGACAGTGAATGCATTGGTTATAATAATCCAAAATTCCCTGGATTCTGGAAAAGTTTCAGTGGATTGGAAAAATGCTCATATAATATAATGAAATGGAAAGTGAAAGCAAACTCCATCAGAGTCAGCATGGTTTTATACAGCCTAAATCATGTATAACTAATTTGCTAGGGTGCATTGAAGATATAACAAACAAAGTAGATAATGGAGATCTTGTAAATGTAAATAGCTTCCAGAAGGCGGTTGAAAGGTTAATAAACAAGGTAAGATCACATGAGCTTAGGGATAATATCTTAGCTTGGATAGAGGATTGGCAGAGGAAAGCAGACAGTCAGGATAAATGGTTCTTTTTGTGGTTGATGAGCTGTAACTAGTTGGGTGTCACAGGATTCCGTCCTCCGGTCTCAATTATTTGCAATCTATGTTAATGACTTGGATCCAGAAGTAGAATGTAATGTAGCCAGCTTTATAGATGGCACTAAAATATGTCGGAGAATACGTTGAATGTAATAAGAAATTTACAAATGGATATTGATAAATAAGGTGAATGGACCAAAATTTGCCAGATGGAATTTAATGTGGATAAATGTGAAGTGATCCATCTGGTTGGAAGAATTAAAAGGCAATTTATTATCTAAATGGAAATAAACTTCAAAATGCTTTGGTGCAGAGGGATCTGGTGTCTTTGTGCGTGAATCACAGAAAGCTAGTCACAGGTACAGGAGGTAATAAGAATGGTAATAGAATTTTAGCATTTATTATTAACGGAATAGACTATAAAATTCGGGAAGTATTGTTGAAACTGTACAAGGCATTGGTTGAGACCACATCTGGGCTGCAGCTTACAGTTTTGTTCCCCTACTTGAGAAGGGATATTGGAGGCAGTTCAGCGAAGATTCGCTCATTCTAGAGCTGAAGGGTTTGTTTTATGAGGAGAGATTCAGCAGTTTCAGTTTATACTTGCAAGAAGTTTAGATGAATGAGAAAAGATTTAATTAAGGTGTACAAATGTCAAAGGGTGCAGACAAAGTAGACAGTGGATATTTCCCCTTGTGGGACAATCTAGAAGTCATAATTGTAGGCTAAGGGATGACAAATTTAAAACGTAGTTGAGAAGGGGTTATTTCTTGCACTGGAGGATGAAGCTTTGGAATTCACAACCCCAGAGTGCAGTGGATGCCAGGACAAAATAAATCTAAGAAGGAAAAACAATTTTTAATTAGTAATAGGTAAAAGGGTAATGGGGAGCAGGCAGGAAAGTGGAGTTGAAGCCAAGATGAGATCAGCCATTATTGTATTAATTGGCAGAGCAGGCTCAAGACACTGAATTGCCTACCCCTCCGAGTTCTTATACTTCTGATGTTACTTATATGTAAAATGATGAACAAAGCACTGCGGTTCGAGTCATAGTTGTAAAGCAGGGAGATAGACCCTTCAGTCCAACTTGTCCACACTGACCATGTATCTAGCCCAGCTAGCCCATTCCAGATGCCTTATAAATATCGTAATTGTACACTCCTCCATCACGTCCTCTGGCAGCTCGTTCCATATTGCACCACTCTCTGTGCGAAAAGATTGCCTCTCAGGTCCTTTTTTTTCCACCTTAACCTATGCCCTCTAGTTTTGGACTCCCCACCCAAAAAAATACCTTGGCTACTCACCTTATCCATGCTCTTCATGATTTTATACACTTTGAAAAGATCACCTCTGAGCATCTGACACTCCAAAGAAAGTAGCCCCAGCTTATTCAGTCTCCCTATAGCTCAAACCCACCGTTCAGACAGCATCCTTGAAAATCTTTTCTGAACTCTTTCAAGTTTCACAACATCCTTCCTGTAGCAGGGAGACCAGAATTGAAGGCAGTATTCCAAAAGTGGTGTCACTCATATCCTGTACTGCCACAACATGATATCCTAACTCCTAAACTCAGTGAACTGACCAATAAAGATGTGCATGCCAAATGCTTTCTTCACTACCCTATTTACCTGCAACTCTACTTTCAAAGAATTATGTTAGAGGAACAGAGTGAAAAGCAAACAAATTGTTAAAGTTGTATAGCACTTTAGTGAGAGCTTAGTACTATGCACAATTCTGGCCTCCATCTAGCAAAAAAGCTGTTGGAGAAGATGCTGTCAAGATTTAAAATTATAATACCATAATTGAGATGATAGTGATCAGGAAAAATTAAATAGAATCTGTTGTCTTCCTTTAAAGAGCAGGCTGAAGAGTGGCCTGATGGATAAGGAAGGGATTTGATAGATTAGACGTAGAGAAAATTTCTCTACTTGTGCAGGAGTCTATTAAGGGTCATAAATGTAATATGGTTACTGTGAAACCAATTAAAAATATAGGAAAAATGATACTGGTGATTGTCATGTGTGAATGTGGGATTTGCTACCACACTGAGTATTGATGCATAGCATAAGAGAGAGCTTGAGGGAGAAAAGAGTAGAATATCCCGATAGGGTGAGATGGGGAAGAGTACGCAAAGGTTCTAATGGAGTATAAACATCTGTAAATTCCGACCTGTAAATTCAAGCAAAGTTTGCTGGCTATGTGGTTTTTAGAATGATGACAGAATGCATATATTACAAAGCAATTGGTTTTGTTTTGGACCAGTATCCTTACAGGCCATATATCCTGCAGGTTTTGGCTCATTTTTGTGGCTGAAGGGGATCCTGCGCAACTAATTTTAGCATTTTCGCAACATTTGCAATAGCAACAACCTTTTTAATCTTTTTCACCTTGTAATAACATCAAATTATTGAATCTAAAATGAAGAAAACCTTGAAACCACCCTATTCTATTGTATAAGATTATGTTATGACTCTGGCAGGAGGAGTGCATTGGAAAATCAAGCCCCAGTCATAGGATCCCTTACGGTGCAGAAAAAGGCTATTCAGCCCGTCGAGTCCACATGAACGCTGTGAAGACCATTCCACCCAGATCCAGCCCTCACCCTATCCCTGTAACCCTGCATTTACTGTGTCTAATCCATTCGGAGGGTCGGTGTGGACTTGTTGGGCCGAAGGGCCTATTTCCATACTGTAGGGAATCTAATATAAAAAAGAAACTAACCTGCACATCTGTGGATACCGTGGGCAGTTTAACATGGCAAATCTACCTAACCTGCACATCTTTGGACTGAGAGAAAACTGGAGCACCCAGTGGAAATCCACACCGATACGAGGAGAACATGCGAACTCCACACGGACAGTCACCCAAGGCTGGAATTGAACCCAGGTCCCTGGCTCTGAGGCAGCAGTGCTAATCACTGAGCCACCGTGCCACCCACAGTGCTGTGAATCCTCCACGAGCCGTGAATGTTAAAGTGTGGATGTTTTATTTAATCGTCAAAATGGTCAAATTTGTTTCTCCTCGATACTATTATCTAGAACAAAAGATACTTTCACAGGTTTCTTCGTTTAACTGAAAATTTGTACATTTAGTAAAGACAAAAGTATAATCTTAGAACAAGTGGCAAAACCAGTTATCAACTTAAGTTCATTTGCAGGGTTAAACTGTATTTTCCTTTATCTCACGTTCACACACGTTCACACACCAATAAAGACAGCAAAGTTCTGCAGCACTATTACGAGTGGGATAAAATAAGCAAAAGTGAAACAACATATTTGTAAGTGAAGGATTTGGGTGCAGAAGGTAGAATGGATTCTCACAGTTCCTTTGATTTACTGTCATTACAGTCCAATTGTTGGTTGCAGTGTAATAGAAGATCTTTGAACCAGATTTCAGATTCTTCTAGAAATAGTTATGAACCCTTAAAGTTGAAGGTTTCAAAAATGTTTCGAGAGAGAGTTCCTTTCTTTGCAAGCTCTCCAACAATTCCCTGGTTCCTTCTGACTTCCACTTCTCAGGAGATGCAGAATTTGCTATTTACAGTTGGAGGTTCTTTTCCATCTTCCCAATCTGATGCCTAATAGACTGATATTCTTCTGTTAAATTAGGCAGCAATTTCCGAGATTTACAGCAATTTTATTGTAAATATATGTAGTTTAACACAGCAAACAATTCCACCTTTTTATTATGGATCCTTTCCCTGTCCAGAGACCAATTCCTGGTGGGGGGGAACCCAACTCTTTCAACTCTGGAGCTGCTCTGGTTAGCCCTTGAAGGGACTCGCATTTCTAATATTGACATTGGCTGCATTGAAAGCAAAAGTCCAGAGGCTGCTGCTAGAAATCTTCAGCCTCTTCCAAAACTCAGTCTGTTTGTCTAGCAATTGAGACCATAAAGTGATTTCTTAATTCACTTTTAAAATCTTTCTCACTGAATTTATTTACTTTTCCAGTAAATGGCAAAAAAACCTAGCTTTCCTTGATTCTTTCATGACTTTTTCAAATAAATCACATGATTAGAAATCTCTTCAACCCAGTGATATCTGAACTATTGCACTTCCCAATTCTCATAATCTATAATTGTGTTCCAATACTTAAAAGAAAAAGCTGGTAAAGTTGCCAAAGATTATGATAAACCTGAAAATTGGGAGAATTTTAGAATATGGCAAAGGAGGATCACAAAATTAATAAAGAAAGGGAGACTAGATTATGAAAGTGATCTAGCAGAAAACATTTTAAGACGACTACAAAATCTTCTGTAGGTATGTGATAAGGGAACTTTTGGCTAAGACAAACGTGGATCTATTTTCAATTCTTCTGATTCTGCTGATAATGGGGAATGGAGAATTGGAAGAGAGGTTAAGTGATTGTTTTGTGTGTATCTTCACTGAGGGAGAAAAGGAATTGCCCAGAATTAGAGTTTCAAAAGATTAAGGAGAATGAGAAATTGAAGGCAATTAGACTTGATTAGAAGGTTACTTTGGAAAATTTTGCAGAACTGAAGGCTGAAAAACATCACCCCTCCTGCCTGGACTTGACATTCTACATCTCAGAGTGTTGCAAGAGATGGCAATGGAGATGTCCAATGCATTGGTGATTATCTCCAAAATTATTTAGATTCTAGTACGTTGCTCCAGATTGGAAGGTAGCAAATGTCATCATATGAGATGGAGAGACAAAACTACGGGCCTTACACCAATAGTAGGGAAATGCTAGAATCTATTATTAAGAATGTTGTAAATGGACACTTGGATAATAGTCTAATTGAGTGCAGTCAGCATGGGTTTGTGTAAGGAAATAGTGTGACAAACCTGTTGAAGTTTTCTGAGAATATTACACACAGAATTGGCCAAGAAGAGTCAGTGGATGTAGTATACTTGAAGTTTCAGAATTGATAAAATTCTGCAAAGTAAGATGGAGCAAAATGGAATAAGAGGTAATTTACTTGTATGGATTAAGGGTTGACTAACAAGCAGAAAATGGAGTAGCAGTAAATAAGTCATTCTCATATTGGTAGGCTGTGACTAGTGAAGTACTGCAAGGATCAGTGCTTGGGAGCCAATGCTCTGTCTAAGCTGTGTGCATGCAGCCACTCCAACATTCCATGCACAGTGATCAGCGTTCCAATATGATCATGGCATTGATTTCGGTTCCTGAAGTCACTACTGCACTTTGATCTCAGAGGCCCATGACACCAGAAAGACAACTCGAGAGACTGCTGTTGGTACCCCTTGCAGTTTACAATACATGTCAATGATTTTGTCCTGGAATATGTGCATCATGGATGATACAAAGCTAGGTAGGAGTGTGTGCTGTTAGGAAGATGCAAAGCAGCTTCAAGAGAATTTGGATAGACTGAGTGACTGGGCAAGGACATGGCAGGAAGAATTTAATGTGGAAAACTGTGGTGGCTATCAACTTTGGTTGGAGGAACAGATCTGCAGAATATTTCTTATGTGGTAGTCGGTTAGAAAGTGTACATGTATAAAGGGACCTGAATATCCTTGTAAATAAGTCACTGAAGATTGACATTTCGGTGCAGCAAGCTATTAGGATGGCTAACGGTTTGTTAGCCTTTACTGCAAGTGATTTTGAGTACGGGAATAACAAAGTCTTGATTCAACTGTATTGAATTTGGTTAGACTGCACCTGGAGTACTACATGCAGTTTTAGCAACATTTCCTTGAGAAGGTTATAAATGCCATAGACTGAGTCCAAGAAAGGTTCACCAAACTAGGAAGAGAGATTGGAGAAACAGACCTGTATCCTCGAGAGTTTCAAAGACTTAAAAATGATCTAACTGAAACCTGTACAAAATGCTTTAAGGGAGTCAACAAGGCAGATGAAGATGAAATGTTTCCCCTAGCTGGGGAGTCTAGAACCAGAGGACTTGATTTTAAAATATGGAGAAAGCCACTTAGAACTAAAATAAGGAAAAATTGTTTTACTCAGAGGGTTTGTGAATCTTTAGAATCTTGTGCTCCGAGAGCTGCTTCAATCAGTCAGCTCTGTATTTCATTGCCTGTCTGATTTTTCACCTCACCCACACTCTCCTGTTGCCAGTCTTTTTAAAACCTAACCTGTGGTTCAGCCAACTCAGTCATTTTCGATATAAAATAGATATTTTAAACACTCCATTATCCTACCAAAGCAGATTTTGGGAATCTGGTGTGGATGCAAAGTGACATGAATCATTTTTAGACACAAATTGTTATGCTCTCGAAAAGTGGTGGAAGCAGATACAATAACTTTCAAATGGGAATCGATGAAGCTTGAAAAAGAAGCATTACTTGTCTATGGAAAAAAGAACAAAAGAGTGGAAATAGTTTAAATTATTTTTCAAAAGAGAATGGGCGAAATAGCTACCTTCTGTGATATGATTATGATTTTCATCTGAAGTATTTTCCTATTGACTAACATTTATCCAGAAGGTTCCTCATGGCTTGTACTAATAACTTATTTTCTTTGCTCATCAAATGTATGGGGTCCTCAGTCTGAAGAAAGCGCAACACTGTTCGCTGAAAAAAACAATAGAGTGACCTGCACTAAGCATGGATAAACTGATGTACTGGAAGAAAGAGGACTCCTTTGAAATAGAGAAGAAATCTAGCTGCCAGAGGAATATCAGTGAACTTCTATTTGTGCATAATAAATAATGAACAGTCAGGCAAATGTACTGTGGCCATCAGATGTGTACAGTACTTTGGACGCTAGTGCCTCAATACTTTTTTAAAAACTTAACTCTATTTACAAGGTTCCGATAATCCTCATACTTTCAACTGGCAATGATGTTTAGAATTTTCTTTTGCAGGGATGCATTCTTTGCCTTACATAAAGAAAAGGTTTGTATCTATGTAGTACATTTCAAGGCTACCAGATTTCTCAAAGCACTTTGGTTTATCTGACTCTTTCTATAGTCATGGTTATGAGCTTCAGTTTGTGCAAGACAGTAATAACAGTTGTTGAGAGTGGGGTGCTGGAAGAATACAGCAGGTCAGGCAGCATCCGAGGAGCAGGAGAATCAATGTTTCGGGCAAGAGCCCTTTATCAGGAATGAGGCTTGTGAGCCGAGGGGGTAGAGTGCTACATGGAAGGGGGAATGGGGCTGTGGGAGGAGGAAGTAAGCTGAGAATCCGATAGGTAGATGGAGGTAGGGGTAATGGTGAAAAGTCTGAGAGGGGATGCAGCTGATAGGTGGGAAGGAAGATGGACAGGTCATGAGGGTGTGCAAAATTGGAAGGTTGGAACTGGAAGTTGGCGAGGGGGGGAGGGGAAATGAGGAAACTAGTGAAGTCCACATTGATGCAGTCTGATTGGAGAGTTCCAAGGCAGAAGATGAGGTGTTCTTTCTCCTGGTGTTGGATGGTTAGGGTGTGGCAGTGGAAGAGGCCCAGGACCTGCATGTCCTTGTGTGGAGTGGGAGAGGAGCTGAATCCGAAACATTGATTCTCTTGCTCCTTGGATGCTGCCTGACTTGCTGTGCTTTACCAGCAGCCCACTCTCAACTCTGATTTCCAGCACCTGCAGTCCTCACTTTCTCCTCGTAATAAGAGTTGGTACATGGATGCTAACACAAATAAATTATCTACCTCCAGTATGGTCTGTCTCTGTCACTGCATTTACAATCACTCTGTTACTAATGATCCTATCTTTGGCAATATTGTTGTTTTTAACCTCTGCACCTTTTTCCTATTTTGTTTCTTTTAGCTGCTCATCTAAAAACAGTGGATCATCAGCCACAATCTACACCAGCCACAGCCAGACACCAGATCATTATGTCTGCTATTGTACATTCCCCAGAGCACCAACCAAATCCCATCACCCTGCTAGCTCCTCCCTCTGGCCACAGAAAGGAGTCCTCCACTTCTGAAGGTGAGGAAGTGTTGGTTGAAGCAGATGTAATCCTAATTAAAATATAAACTTAAGAAAAGCCCATATCAGAAAGTACTTGAAGCTCAGGTTAAATGCATTCTCAGCTTACGATCCTCAGATGCATCAACAATTCAGTTGAGGAGTTTCTGTTGTTACATGATGGATTTTGCAGAATATGATTACTCCAAATGTAACAAGAAGCACTATGTAAATTTTAGTTAATTATTTTGAAGGCCAGTGATTCTCAACCTCTCTAGATTCAATCCTGTGAAAGGGGTATTGTTTCATATTCATTGTTTCAATATCTCATTACATCTAAACTAATGCTTCAGCCAAAACTGGGAAATGTCAAAATGTTTCTCGGAATTGGATAATCAATACAATGTGTAAAAGTTGTGAAAAGCAATGGCACAGAATGTTGATGTAGCTGGAAGGATGATGTATTCTGATGTGAAGTTGAAGTGCATGGAGTAATGTATCTGGGAGTCAGATAGTGGAATATTCTTAGAGATTGACTGCTCCCATAATAACCGTTCTCACATTTCTCCTTTCTATCTTTCCCCACAGAGTTTGGTCGGCAGTTGAAGGAACGTATGCACCACAATATTCCTCATCGTTTCACAGTTGGCCTGAACATGAGGGCCACAAAATGTGCTGTTTGCTTGGACACTGTACATTTTGGTCGTCAAGCAGCAAAATGTGCAGGTAGGAGTGAATAGGTGGATTACATTTCTTTACTACTTACAAAAAAAATCTGAATACTCTTGGTCAACAAAATTCCAATGTTCAGATACTTTTGTCACCTCCCAGCAGTACTCTAAATCTAATAGATCGGATTAGCTTCATAACTATCATGCTATTTTGACCCATCTCTAACACGTGTTCTCTTCTTATTTATTTCCCTATTGACCCTGCAGAATTGACAGTTCCAATGCTATTCTCTCTACCCTCCAGTTTTGTATCCTCCACAAACCTGAACTTTCACAAACCTTGCTGTCATCATAACGATCCTATTCACCTAACATTCTTTGCTCACGAGATAAATGTCCCTTCGGTTGTCTGGCCCTAGCCTCAGGAATTCTCTAAGTTTCTTTCCTTTTTCACCCATATCCCACCTAAACACAACTTCTTGAAATGAGGCCCTTCACCCAAATCTTTGGTTATCTGTCAAAATATCTCTGTTTGGCTTTGTTTGATATTGCTTCTCTGAAATACGTTGGGATATTTAATCATGTTAAATGTGCTGTACAAATGCAACTTCATGCAGTCTAATATTCTAATAAGCAACATCAATAAGGAAATAGAAAAATTCATTTCTAATTCTTGATTCTGGTGAACTTCTCAATGGTCCACAAAGAGAGGTTCAGAATCTGGAATTTTTCTTTAAATGTCTGCTCATTGATGCCTTCATGAGCAATAACATTCTGGATCTCATGGTTACTGTAGTTCAGATTTTTCAATTGGCACATTGTTTTAAGACCAACTTTACTCATTTATAAATGCATGAGTCAAGGTCGAGCTGAAAATAATGTTGAAATGTGTTTGATCTACATAGAATCAATGGTTACAATATTGTAGAAATAATTCGAAACCTTGCAGTTTAAGTGGAAACTAATGATTACCTGTTCAGAAATTTCAGCAGGGAACAATTATCTCATTTAGTCAGGTGAACTTTTTATATTTGATATGCTACAAGTTTTTGTTTTCCCCCTCAGTTGCATTGGGAAAGGTCTGCATCTATAGCTTGAGATTTGCTTTTAAGTCCATTCACAAATCATACATTCTGAAGAAGAATCATTGGATTTGAAACATAAACTCTGTTTCTCTCTGCACAGATTCTAGAAGTACTGTGTTTCTCTAGCATGTTTTTTCAGATTTCCAGCATCTGCAGTATTTTCCTTTATTTATCTAAATCATATCTGTTTATATTTTTCGCATTTTCCCCCACCATCTCCTCAGAACATGGCAATCCCTGTGGAGAATCATCGACATATTTTTCCATTGTATTCAAATCACAAAGAAAGGTTGGGGATTTCCTTGAAAGCACTGCAATTGCTTGAGAGTTTCTGTTCAGTTCCTACCTCTTGATGGTAAACCCAGCGCAATGGCATCTATACCTGGCAATGGAATGTTTGCTGTCACGTACTCAATGACTTATGGTTAAGACGTTTTAAGAAACTGGTACTGGGCCTTGTCACTCGCATGACTCCCAGCTGTGCTATTTTAGCTTAATTTAATGAGTCTTGAGTATCAAACTCAATCACCCATCAAGAGTAATGCCGCCATCTTTTTTGAGAGTTAAACTGAGAGTAATATTGGGTTTAAAGTGGAACATATGGACTTGATATTAATAAATGTGTATATTTTACCTAGAATGTCAAGTGATGTGCCATCCTAAATGCTCCTCTTGCCTGCCAGCAACATGTGGGCTCCCCACAGAATATGCTACACATTTCACAAAAGCATTTTGCCGTGACAAAATGAACTCCCCCGGTTTGCAACTAAAGGATCCAGCAGCCAATGTGCACCTGGAAGGCTGGATGAAGGTTCCAAGGTGAATATTCTTCAATGGGACAGTGTCCCGATCATGAACTGAACCAAAATAGATTTTTACTTGGTAGCACTAAATCTGTTTAATAAATTGCAGCTGAATGTAAGGTTTGGGAGAATTTCTTCCTTGGAAAACCCAAATAAAGTATTTGAAATGCTGTGACCTTTCTCACAGATGAAAATAATGACATGTGTCTGCCTCTTTCTCTTTGTCCGCTTGTTTCAGATCAGTACTTCTTCGCCATCTTTTTGTTTCCTCAGTACTTTATCTCTCTTGCATAATGACTCTTAATTTTATTCTTATTTCTATGTCCGTATTTTATTCATTCTCCTTTTCTGTCTGTTTTTCTCTGTGCCTTTCTTCTTTCTCATTTTCTTCCTTTGCACTATAGGTCCTCAAGATTGATGCACCAAAAAAATGTAGAGTAGTTTTATTGCTTGGGTATAGCTATGTAAACGAGGGCTCTGGTAAGCATTCCTCATAGCTTTGTGGAATCTTGGATAAGCAGAAGGATTGCTATTTAGGAGTGTTTGAAGATTGATACATCCATTCATAGTGACTGCAATTCAACATTGAATATTGATCCTCTGTCCTTGAGGCTGTTGGAAGAAGACTGAGCAAAGAATGCCAGGAAGATCTGATTACACCAGAAGTGGACTATTTGTGTGTGACTCTATCTGCAGTTCCAAGCAGAATTACCAGGCAATGTAACAACTATCTCAGATTTACCAACATTTTTAAGATCCCTTTGCTGAAAACAGACCTGCAGACAATGTCCATGACTAGATAACACCCCTAGCATCTTCCCTATCCCCACAGTGCCCATCTGTAACATAACTTAATATATTTAACAAATGATGACAAACTACTCAACAGAACAAACGGTTTCATTAGCTTTCCCACTAAGAACAATAACTTATAGTATTGCTGCAACCCTCAAAGATCAATGGGGTCAGAATGAAATCTGTGTGTCCATCCAACAGATATTATCTCATGTATTATATAAATCAAAAGGGTTGTAGGGGATGGTTGGTCTATTCCTGCATTCCATGCCACGAATATTGAACTGATCACTGACTTCTAATTGTCTGGTTCAATGTACACTTCTCAAGTAGAAGCCACAACTCTGGTTTCACTTAAAAATAAGGGTAGCACGGGTTTCAATTGCAAGGATGACATCTTTATGAGCATAGTTACTGTCTTTGACAGACTTGCATAAACCAGTGAGACCAATTCCATTCTTTAGTCTATGACATTATTAATATTTTTCTCAAATGCTTCCACTCAGTGATGACTGCTTGCTAGACATCACTCTGAAAACTTGAGTCAGAGGCCACTGATTTTGAGCCATACACCAGGATTTTACCATCATGCTCTAGACCAGCACCTCAATAGAAGAGTGTAAGTTTTCAGAACAGTCACAGGTACCATACTGCATGGACAGGAGTTCATCAAAAATAGTTGGGGACTGTCCTGGGAGTGACTGTAATTAAAAGTCTACTTCATAATCTGACTCTCTGCACATTTAGTTAGCTTTCATTTTTTTCTTCCTTTCTGCAATACTCTTGAGCAGCTATTCATCATGACTCTGGTGCTAGGATAATAAACCTAACCCTCTGCTTTTGTAGAAATTATCTTGTCTTTTTCTTCTCATGCAAAAATAACCAGGGACATTGGTATCTTGTAGGAGTTTGGGATTAGAGGAAGAAAATAGAGTGAGGGAAATTGTAAAATTACAACACTATCAAGAGGACCCTCGGGATTAGTATTGACAGCATGTTGGAGTGTCAGTCTGTGGCACTGCAGCCCAAATACACACACGAGAGACTGAAAAATATAACTGATCAGATTAAAGTATAAAAGTAACTTTTTATAAAAGAATGGGAATGCAGCTAAATGGATGCAAATTAACTGCAAAACACTAATGAACGATTTGATGCACCAGCCTTATGTCGGTATTTTATATCCCAAAAACTACAGAGTGCATAATCCTCTAGGTTAGCCAACTGCACAAGTCTTTAAAAGTGTTTCTGTTCTAGGGGGTGGAAAAGTTAAGCTTTAATATAACCAAATTCAGTTTCGTGATAGCAAGTAATGGGCAAATCATGTATAGTTTATTTATAATGGATATCTTTCTGGACATTTCCATCTTGTAACTGGAGTTTGAATCCATTATAATGCACCTGAATGTTCAGCTTGTGTGTTTTTAATTGTGCCAAATTCATCAATTTACAGACATCATTCAGTATTAAATTTAGCTACCATCGCCAGTTTATTTACGTTTGCTATCATTTTCCATGATCTGAAGAGAGAGTTGAGACAAACTTCAAGCAATTATGGTTTAAAAACTGTTAACCATTTGCTTCAAACAATTCTATAAATAGGGAAAAAGATGTGTTTTAATGTGAGTGACAGGAAGACTGTTTAAAGGCAAATAATCTTTGATGCTGTTAGTTTAATTGATTTTCTCCATTTGCTCTCTATCGCCCTCTGCTGTCTTGGCCAGAGAGACCTCAACATACCTACCTACTGCTGTAACAATAAGAGGATGATATAAAACGAGGCATTTCAAAAGTGACTTCAGTAGTTTTATTTTCTCCCACCATGGCTAACTGTTAATCCTGGGTTTTGAGTACCAATTTGCACCTCTTGGTGCACTATCGGCTGACACATGCGATGGGCAGTCTGGGTTTCAGGTAATTCAAGCTGATGTTTGTGTTCAGATACTATTACATTCCTTCCTCTACCCAAATTTTTCTCTATCCTCCACCCCACTCTCTCACCTGAAACAGTTGTTACATGGCCAGTATGTTTCCATTGGCACCTTGTCCAAGTTATATTTTCTTCATATGGGAGTTTGGACTCTGTTGGCAGATTGTTTCAGTTGCCAGCAAGAAATGAACTTGTCTGCCCTTAATGTCTACATTCATGCTCCTTTCAGTCAGGGAAGGTGTCCAAGTCATTTCTCTTTCTTTTCCAGGCGAGGGACACCAAGGGCAATTACTTTCTTTGCCCCCTTCTCCTTTTCCCCAATAGATTGACTCCCTCAGTAGAAATCAGGGATTTAACCTGATATTGTCCTAGCCCCCGTGATTAAGTATCTTATCACATAAAGCATTTGTCAAGAGTTCTTTAAGAAGTAAGGTAACAGCCTTAGTATTTTAATTTGGGTTGTCCTTCTATATTTCCGAGTATGATGAGAAAAATGTTCACGTGGAAAATTGGAATGACTGAGTGTTAGCAGAAGAATTGCATAGTTTTTCAACAGATATCACCATCTTTCACCCCAAACCATAAACTATTTTAATGTTACATTATCCTCCTGCTCAAGATTCCTAATGGACCTTTAAGACTGAAAATAGTCGAGGGTAGATCCAGGCTGTAATTCATTCAGTGTCTTTGGCTTTCACATGTAGAAGTATTTGCTGATCTGCTTGTTCGAAACAATTGTTTAGTATGTGGCTGTTGTGCTACATTCTACCACCTCATTATAGTGTCTTGTTTTGTCAGGAATGGAAAACGAGGGCAACAGGGTTGGGAGCGCAAATATATTATCCTGGAAGGATCAAAAGTTCTCCTTTATGAAAATGATACAATAGATGGTAGGTATTAAATGTTTTGAGTAACTTTTCAGACATGTTAATCTAGTTTACAAAGTGAGACCTGCACCATCTTGTGGCCAGTGCTCTGATTCCTGGTGATCTCCTATTGGTTTGGAGGGGACTTAACATATACTTTGACCAAACAGTGCAAGAAATCATGCTTTGACTACATTTGGGATGAATATGAAACAAATGAAGGATATACTATTCTTGTCACATTGGGACAACAAACAAAATGTGACTTCAGGAAATGCCTGAACTTTGAGACTTGCTGTTATTGTCTGTGACTTATTAGAGATGAAGTACATGTACTTAAGTGTGACATATTTTGGACCACTTCTGAGCCATTCTAGCATATAGTTATTTGAAGTCTTTAGATATATTTGGGGTAATGGTAATTACATAGTCCAAAGCAAAGAGACCAGTACATCCACAGTCAAACTAAACCTAGTACTTACTAACAATCATGAATTAGTCAAGAGATGGTAACTTGTATAATTTGGGTGTTAAGAGCACTTTCTAATAACATTGATTTTTGTTTAATTGCTTGAGGGGTAATTAGAATCACTGTCATGATAGAGAAGGAGACACAATAAATTTTCAAGGAGAATGAAACTTTATTAGGAGTAAGATTGAAGTGAATGCATTGGACAGAGCTTCTGAAATGGTGATAAGGATAATATCCAGTGCAGAAGCCTTAATCAAGCTTGAGAAGACAGTTGTTAAAGCAGAATGATTCCATTTTGCTAGGTTCTTTACCAAGGTCACTAAAGTCATGTTTAGAAAAGAGTGGAGCTAATAATTCATTTTAGATAGAGGGGCACCTATATATCAAAGTTCAAATAATGTACATTGAAAGCTGGCTAATACCCTTCTGGAATGGCACAAAATCTATTGCTTTTTTTTAAGTAATATACGTATAAGAGTTTAACCAGACAGATGACACCTGAAATGACATTGCTATTGAATCAAGATTTCGGACCAAAAGTGAAATGTGGAAGAGTTGGATATGACTAACTAATTCTAGGTCAAATAGCATTGATAAGTACTATTAGCATTAATAAATGAGAAGGACAAAAGCAGTCCGTGAGGAGTGACAACAAAGAATTAAACTTGTCTAAACTGATTTTTTTTTAAATCACCAAACTGGCTTACAGAATTTGGTTTTGCTGTAACAGGTATTGCAATTGTTGATGACTTGCAAGAAAGTGTGTCTAATTGGGTTGCTACCTGATAATAGCTATCTTCAATGTATATGAAATAACAGGGAGGTAAGTGGTTTCACAGTTTTTCAGGTTCTGAAAAGAAATGTTTTAGAGAAATGATTTTGTACACAGTGAGATGTTTCCACCAGTAACAATACTGTTAGATTAAGCAGTCTAATGTTTCTTCCTTCCCTTTTTAACAGGGCAAAGACCAATTGATGAGTTTGAGCTATGTCAGCCTGATGGAGATGTGACAGTTCATGGAGCTGTTGGAGCCTCTGAGCTTGTAAACACTGCAAAAACAGGTAAGATTTGGCTGCAGTACCTTTAGGGAATAAAAAGATCAATATAATGTCAAGTGTGTAACTATAAAATATATAACTATAAATGGATGTTCTGAAAGGATGTTAAAGAGGTAACTTATTGGCATTAGTGTGCCCCAGACTGTTCCAAGCAGCAGTGCTATTCCCTGCATTTTCTTCAAAACAGGGACGATGTCATAAAGTCTGTTATAGGAGACACCTGATTGAAGGCAAAATGCTTACACTAAAAAAAGTGCTAGGCACAAAACAGTAGTTTTACACTTTTTATTTTGCCAGCAAAGTCAAAACATAATTGTCCTTCAGCACCAGATCTATAATTCTATTGCAGCAGGTCTGGAGTTACATGTAATCCAGATCAGGTAAGGATGACAGATTTCCTTTCTTAGAGGACATTTGTGAACCAAATGGGTTTTTACAATAAGTGATGGTGGTTTCATGGTCATTGTTACTGAGGCTGGCTGTCAAAACTAGGTTAGGTTATGTCCGTATACATTATATGTAACAACTGAATTCATAAAATTTGAATGGGACTTTTTAAAATGTTTTTGGAAAGAGGACAGTTTGATAGGTAATGTTAGAAGATAGTTGTTTGGTAGGCCAGCACTTGACTATTGCTCAAAAAGGGCCCATTTTGTTGAGGCTTTCCATCTTCCACTCATCAGCATGTTGGCAATGAATACCAATTTTAAGGGGGAAACCAAAATGAGAGGAGAGTATTAACTGGTTGTTAAGTAGGTTTCTGATTGCTAGACGTGTTGCCATGGAGAATACATGAATGATGGTTGACTTTTAACTGCCAGGCTTTATTTAAATTTTAAGCCAGACAGGGTGACTGATTCTTTAGGGAGAATGAACCTGCGAACAGCTGTCACCTATTTTGTTGAGTTTAAAACAGGCAGTGTGTGTACATGTTCTGTCTGTCTGCAAAGAACAGAGTCTAGTATGAATATATTTCGTTTCCAGCAGATACAAGTGTGACACAGTGCAAGCCTTACTGACAATCCTCAGTAGCAGAGCTTTGATGAGGCTCATGCAATCGGTGCTACTCTGAATCATGTGGAACGCCACACTTCAAGTATATCCTGCTACCTTGTGTGTAGAAGTGGCAAATTACATTATTGCTGTATCTCTGCTGAGTCTCAGTGACTTCCATATATCTCTCCAGTAGCAGCTTGGAAGAAGCCAAACTTTAACAGCCAAGGTCACCCTGACAGCCGTGGTAAACAGGAATTAAGTTGCTGTCTTTTGAGATTGCATGTGAGGCGACATTAGTTTGTAAAAATGAAAGCATCCCATAAAATGGTCCTCATTTAAAGTTGAGATTAGATTACTGCCTGAAGACCACTGGCACATATGTCGTCCTCATTGAGGACCCTTCTGCTCCTCCTTCCTCTTCTAACAGGTAGCCCTGCACTGCAAGACTGCTTTTCCTTTATTTCGACATGCTCAATTCTAAGAGGAAGCCCCACATGTATCTAGAAGCATCATATTTCAGCACAAGAATTTGAATGAATAGAAAAGAACTTCATTCTGAACACACCTTGTAAAATTTTCAAACTTTTTACTGTAGATCAGTGCCAAAAATGCTTGCAATTTGATTCGGAACCAAGATAAATAATTAAATGAGTATTACTAGCTGTTAATAGGTATATGCACACAAATCACTTAACATAGATGATGACAGATGTGGTGAAGTTTGGATTCCATTTTCAAGAATTAAGTGACCACATATTACTTTAAAATAAAGTGTATACAGCTTAATTAAGCCACCCAGAGAGTCATACAGAACTAAATCCCATTTAGTTTAATGGGCTAGATTTTATCAGCCCTCTAAGGCTCGTTTAAGAGATACTTGTTCCATAAAGCAGTGAGAGAAGGAAGGGGAGAAAACTCTGTTGCCTTCTGTCACCATGGCATTTCCCAGTGGTGGGCAAGGTGGAGGATGAAACTCTGCTGAGTGCCTTTGCATAGTCCACACCGAATCAAGGCCTGATTAACTAGACCCCCAATCCTGGACTCAATTTGCAAGTATGAGGATTGTGTAACAGTAACCACTGTTCCCAGTGGCTCTGTTAGGCCTCTGATTAGCTGCTAGTACTTGGAGAAAGAAATAGGATTTCCAAAAGCAACTAAGTAGCTGCTGGACAGCCAGGAAGGTACTGACTCAATGGAGTTTCCATAACTCACTGAACTACTGTCAGGGCTATGAAACCAATTACTAAATTTTTGCCATTTTGTGTGTTCTGTGAAGAAAGAATTATGTATAGATTTCACTGTGTAAGTGCTAATCAAGAATTTTTTTTATATTGGCAAAATTATGTTGCTACCTGTATGAATAGAGTATCTAAGCTGAAGTTCTAATTTCTAAATCAAACTGTCTTAGATGGCATTACTTTTCTCTGGAAAAATGCACAAACAAGAAATGTCAATGTCTCCTGATTCAGTGTTGATGTTTCTGTCAGTGAGGGTAAAGGCTAATAAAGAAAAGGTGACCTCAGCATAAGTGATGGGCAAGGTGAGAGGTGACCACCCTGATATCTTGCCTACCTATCCTATACTCATTTAGTAAAATTCAAATCAATGATTAACTTGCATTGGACTAATGTAATTGAATTAAGGTAAAACTATCAGCCCTTAGGAGTGAAGTATATTGATGAGTATTCCGAGATGTGTTTGTTAGGAGGAACGTTGTTCTCAGCATGCCTATGTAAATATGGGAGACTAAGGAAGATAGAGCAAGACTGGGGTAAGAGCTTCAACTGCTGAGCAGAACACTGCTACCACAAGCTACAAAAATCCACACACTCCACACTCTGTCTGTTCTTGTGCCAGGATCAATAAACCACTTCCACTTGTCATGAATTGTGTACTCCCATCCTCTCTATTTCATTATACATTATTCAAACGGTTGCTGCTTAACTAAATTGATGAACTGTCTTAAAATCACTTGTGAATTCTCAGCTGCATATTTTATCATTTACAATGCCCAAGCTCTTAGCATTGTTGAGTTACTTTTATCCTTCAAGTAGAATGCACACACTCATTCTGGCCCCTTTTCAAAAGTCATTCGTATAATTTTATTTGCCACAATTTTTCAAAGGTTGGATATTTTTCCATGAAATCAACTGATGAGCAAGGAAGTAAATAATAAATTTATATGTAATGCCTGGAGATGAATCAAAAATATCTTTAAAGAATATCAGCCTTCCAACACATATCACTTGCAGCAATCAAATGCAATGTTGAAGATGTTTCACCTTTTAAGGATGAAGGAGACTCCAAATGATGGGGCATTAACTCAACCATGTCCTGGAAGTAAAAGGAAAATCCCAAAAATATTTCCAGTAATAGCTTAGTTGTATCCTGAAGTATCAAGTGATAGCTTTGAATTATTATTTGCTTCAATTCTCTTTCTCTCAATCAGCTTTTTCTTCGTTTTAGATGTGCCTTACATATTAAAGTTGGAGTCCCAGCCCCACACAACCTGCTGGCCTGGTCAGACACTCTACATGCTGGCTCCAAGCTTCCCAGATAAACAGCGTTGGGCCAATGTATTGGAGTCTGTTGTGGCTTGTGGGCGAAGATCATGTGAAAAAGCAGAGACAGCTGCTGTACGTATTCAGTAAATAGTGTCTGTTCATGCTTCTTTCATCACAGCTTGGTTTCTTTATTTACAGTAATTTGACTTGTTTACCATGTTATTTATGTGCCTAAATAAGCATGTACCATAAACCTGGAATGACCCTTTGTCACTACACAATAGGCTGAAGTAACCCAGAGATGTGAAGATCTTTCCCACTTGGTGAAGGTAAAACGTTTGCACACTTGATTGTGCCTTTCCTGCTTGCTGCCACATAGCCTGTTGCACAGTTCTGACTTGAATCTTTGAAGCTCGTCAACTAAGCCAGTATTTATTTAAAATTATTAAGCATAAAACGTAAACCTCTGCTTTGCAGGTCTTTCTGAAATTTGATTTTTGTTAAAAAACTTGTTTTAACAGTAATTTTTGCAGCTTTCAAGGAAATGTAGGCAAGATCCACCACACAACTGTGAGGATGTTGTCTCTGCACCCCTGTGAAACATGCATGCTTACACATGAGAAGGGCAACTTTTTGCTTTCCAGGAAACTTTGTAACGTATCTACACACCATTCTCTTGGAGGTTCTTCTGAAAGCAGCACTAATCATTGCTCAATGGCATATAACTGCAAAATAATCCCTGTCCTCCAGATTCCCTTTTGTTGTTGGTCTTTCCCATTCCTTTGTGTCTGAGTTATCCTGTCTAACTGCTGGAGTGATTGATTTAGAAAGAAGTCAATCCTTGCCTAAAATTATAAGGTGAGTTTCTAGGTCTGAATGGATATCTGTGTTTGCTTAAAAACAGCCCTTGACCTCTGTATCATTACCCTTCGCTCCTCTGCCCTACTCCTATTTCTACCCCTGTATATGTTCCTCAAATTATGCAAATTCTGTAAATGTGTTGTGTATGCACACTAATGTTGTTGTTTAATTTCTGCAGAAGCTATTAGGAAACTCATTGCTGAAATTGGAGGGAGATGACCGTTTGGACATAAACTGCACTGTGCCACTCACTGAACAGGTATGTTGGCAGGTAGAGGAATTGGATCCTTCCTGTGGCTATTGCATGATCCATTCTCTACATGTAGAGAAGTATATTGTGGAAATACAGGCATCATCATCATCATCATCGGAGGATAGTGTCAAACAAGAACCTGAGATGTCCCTCCTCCACAAAAAGCTAGTTTGGTAAATAGTTTAGGACGATTTTATTTTGAGATGGGTAGGGAAAGAAATAGGCTTGACTTTATGGTTATATGGGCAATGTAATGGAAGAATGCAACACTATAATGCATGCCAGAATCAAGCATTAATAGTTCTTTCTCCTCACATACTATTCCACTCACTTTTGATTCTGTTCTCATGAACTCTTTCATCCTTTTGAGCTACCAATCCTTCTTGAAACTTCCTTTGCTCTACAGCATTATTGAATATATTGATGCCTCTCAAATCCATTGCCATCTATCTCAGACCTTCACTTATGAACACCTCATCAGATTTCTGCTCCTACTTTAATAGAAAATTGACAAAAGTTGCAAATGACTTCCTATGTGACTGTAACAAGGGTAACCTATCCCTCAGCAGTTGTGCCTATTTAACACAGCTCCAGTGTCTACCTCCTGAGCAGGTCTGTTCTTTTCCGATTTCATTCTTACCTATTCAGAGAACTTTCCACACTGGCTTTGTCTCCTGCTCCAATTATTTCCAGGATTCCAAGGAACAGACTTTGACCCTCTTCAGTTTCCATTTCGATGCTACCTTTTGGTAACATCATATTATGATTTGGTGAACGCAAGTCCACAGACTATTGCCCTTAGAGGAAATAAAAAGTCTGATTCTTAGTAATAATCGGGACTCCATAGATCTAGTCTTCCCCTACAACTTCCCAGTATCTACTCCTCTCAGGATTTTATTTTGTACTTGTTTGTGGGATATGAGCATTGCTAGCTTGGCCAACATTTATTGTTGATCTCTTTGTTTTGAGAAGGTGGCATGAGCTGCTTTCTTCATCTGCTGTAATCCTTGGGCTTTAGGCATTCCAACAATGCTATGACCAAGTTCTAGGGTTTTCACTTAGTGACAGTGAAGAAATAGTGATATAATACCAAGCCAAGATGTTGCTAATGTGTGGCTTGGAGTGGAATAAACAGGTGTTCCCCTACATCAGTATCCTTTCTACAGTCTGTGCCCTCAGCCACACCAGGAGAATACACCTCATACCTAAAACTAAATTCTGGATTCTGGTCAGTAGGGAGTGCCCTTGGAGACTTTAATATTAACTGCAGAGTGAAAAAGTTAAACTACATTGTGACAAACCTTCTGCTGATTGCCATGTGTTGTTCCGCAGTTGTTATGGGTGATTTTTAAACTGCAGATGGGCAAGGGTAACGAAGAAGATAAATTTGTAGAGTGCATCAGGAATTATCTTTTAGTGTAATACATTGCAGAACTTATCTATAATCAACCTGTTTTAGATTTAGTAATGTGCAAAGAGGTGGCCTTAATAAGAGATCCCTTGTGCAAGGATATTCCAGGGTTAATGATCACAACATGATAGAATTGCAAATTCAGTTTAAAGGAGAATAACCTGGGTCTCAAATTATATTTTCCTAACTTTAGTAAGGATATGCAGAAGTATGAACAACAATTCATCTAAATTGAGTGGTGAAAATAGGGTAAAGGAAATGTCACTGGATTCAAGAAGTGGTCTAGTGGATTGGAAAACCACTAATATGATGGCCCTGTTCAAGAGGGAAGGAGGCAAAAGAGAAAACTGTTGGCTATTTGGCCTAACATCTGTGGTTGAGAAAAGCTAGAATCGATTAATGAAAAAATAGCAGAAAATTTAGAAAACCCTAATGCAGCCGAGGTTTTATGAATGGGCACCGTGGTTGCCAAATTTGCCAGTGTTCTATAAAGATATAACAAGCATATTTGATAAAAGGAAACCAATAGATGATGCTTATTTGGATTTTCAGAAGGCATTTGATAAGATACCACGTAAAATGTTTTCCACAGTTTAGGAGCTGACAGTATTGAGGGTAATCTGTTCGCATGGATTGAGGGTTGGTTGATGCACAGAAAACAGAGAGCTGGGATGTGGTTGCAGAATAAGGGACACTTACTTAGACCTAAAAAGTGAGAGAATCTCTTTTCCCAGAGGAAAGTGCATGTCTGGAACTCTGTACAGAAGAGAGTTTTGGAGTCTGGATCACTGAAATATTTAGCGAGGACATAGGTTTCTGAAATATCAGGAAGTTGGTGACTGTGCAGACCGAGCATAAAAGAGATGAGGCTAGGGGCAATTCAACCATGATCTTACTGAGGGGCCAGATGGCCTAGGCCTGCTCCTATATCTTAAGCCTCTATATCACTGAGCAGCCACCTTTTTACCTTAGAAATGGTGACAATGGTGTCTGGTACATTTTGTAAGGTGTAACCACACCAGACAGTTCCTTGATGGATCAGTTGAACACACATCCTAGCTTTAGCACAATTCCTCAGATGTCAGTTTGGATTAAGAGAGACGTGTTTGCCATTATCCAGAAGTCCATGTCTGGTTTCATTCCTTTCCCATCAAATCCCTACAGTGTGGAATCAGGCCATTCGGCCCAACAAGTTCACAGCAACCCTACAAAGAGCATCGTGCAAAGACTCATCCTCCTACCCTAAATTTCCCATGGCTAACACATCTAATCTACACATTCCTGAACACTACAGGGCAATTTAGCATAGCCAGTCCACCTAACTTGCTCAGTAGCAACAGCGTGTTCAACCTATAAGATGCAGAAATTCACCAAAGCTCCTCAGACAGCACCTCCCAAACCCATGATATAATACCAAGCCAAGATGTTGCTAATGTGTGGCTTGGAGTGGAATAAACAGGTGTTCCCCTACATCAGTATCCTTTCTACAGTCTGTGCCCTCAGCCACACCAGGAGAATACACCTCATACCTAAAACTAAATTCTGGATTCTGGTCAGTAGGGAGTGCCCTTGGAGACTTTAATATTAACTGCAGAGTGAAAAAGTTAAACTACATTGTGACAAACCTTCTGCTGATTGCCATGTGTTGTTCCGCAGTTGTTATGGGTGATTTTTAAACTGCAGATGGGCAAGGGTAACGAAGAAGATAAATTTGTAGAGTGCATCAGGAATTATCTTTTAGTGTAATACATTGCAGAACTTATCTATAATCAACCTGTTTTAGATTTAGTAATGTGCAAAGAGGTGGCCTTAATAAGAGATCCCTTGTGCAAGGATATTCCAGGGTTAATGATCACAACATGATAGAATTGCAAATTCAGTTTAAAGGAGAATAACCTGGGTCTCAAATTATATTTTCCTAACTTTAGTAAGGATATGCAGAAGTATGAACAACAATTCATCTAAATTGAGTGGTGAAAATAGGGCAGCAGATGCATGGGAGTACCACCACCTTCAAGTTCCCTCCAAGCCACTCACCATCCTGACTTGGAAATATATCGCCATTCCTTCAGTGTTGCTGGCTCAAATCCTGGAATTCCCTCCCTAATGGCATTGTGTGGGTCAACCCACAGCAGATGGACTGCAGCAGTTCGAGAAGACACCTCACCACTACCACCTCAAAGGCAACTAGGGATGGGCAACAAATGCTGGCCCAGCCAGAGACTCCCACAACCTACCAATGAATTTTTAAAAGTGTATCTGCCAAATTGCGCACAGCAAGCTTCTGAAAACGGCAGTGTGATAATAGCCACTTAATTTCTTAATCTCATTGTGAAATCGATTGGTGATTAAATATTGGCTCCTGACTCAGAAAATTCTGGACTAAAATATTTACTCCAGGACCTGAACAGAAAAGTCAAGATTGATATTCAAAGCAACACTGTCACAAGATCCTGTCCACCTATCCAATGGCTATAAAAGATTCCATGGTATAACATCGCAGAAGTAGTAGGAAGTAATCCAACATTTCTGCACAATATTTGTCCCTCAATTAACATAAAAAGATTATCTGGTCATTTATCATTTTTGATATTTCCAGGAGCTAGCTATACACAAATTGTTGCCACATTTCCTATACTACACAGTGGCTACACATCAGAACAAATGTCATTAACTGGAAAGCATTTTGGAATGCTCTGTGTTTTGTGATAGGTGTTATATAAATGCGAGGCTCTCTTTTCTCTGCCAATTTGGACCTCTTGAACATTCCCATTTTAAATGCTGCACCTGTGCCACTCATGTCAAGCATTTGGTCATTGTCGGAATGACTCACGTTATAGCTAAATAACATTTTTTGTTTGTAAAGTGTGTTGAGGTATTTTACATTAATGATGCTATATAAATTAAAATTATTATTATACATCTATTGATGGTGACTATAATCATAATTTTCTGCTGGAATAAAGCAAGCTTGGCTTAGGATTCACTCTTATCAAGTGTATAATTGTTATTTGATATCTGATTGCGGTAAGTTATTGGAGAATATATTTACACTATCTTTATCTGAGAAAAGATGACTTTGTGTATCTACAGATTGTGCTGGTTGGTACAGAGGAAGGTCTATATTCATTAAATGTTGTGAAGAACTCCCTGGTTCACATCCCTGGTGTGGGGTCAGTGTTCCAGCTTCATATCCTGAAGGAGCTTGAACGACTCGTCATGATTGCAGGTTTTTATGGATTTGTTTCAGTATGTTAAGCAGTTGTGCCAAGTGTCCATAACTAGGGTGACCAGATGTGTTTTGTCTTTTAAGGTGTTTTAAACTTTATTAATTGTACTTTTCTTTACATTGGATTTACAAAATCTCTCAATTAAATACCTCCAAAACACCCTTCATACTACAGACACATTCTAATAGCTTATTTCATTTATCTGCTTGGCAGGAGATGAGCGAACCCTCTGTCTGGTGGATGTTAAGAAGGTGAAACAGTCGTTAGCTCAGTCTCACCTGCCAGGCCAACCTGAGCTTGTACCTACAGTCTTTGACAGCCTGAAAGGATGCCATCTGTTTGCAGCAGGGAAAGTGAGCACCACTGTAACTTTTAACCACTAGTATTTACAGATATCTGTCTTAAACTTGGTGTAGTATTCTCCAGTTTTACTGAAGATTCTGTTCCCATCCAGGATTTTCAGTGATCTTAATTTGAGTAAACATATGTAAGATTTAACTAACTGCCAAATAAGGATAAGTGCGTCCTCTGTGTGGCAATAAGATATTTAGAACATAGAACAGTACAGCACAGAACAGGTCTTTCAGCCCACGATGTTATGCTGACCTTTTGATACTCATGTATGCACCCTCAAATTTCTGTGACCATATGCATGTCCAGTAGTCTCTTAAATGTCCCCAATGACCTTGCTTCCACAACTGCTGCTGGCAACGCATTCCATGCTCTCTCAACTTGCTGTGTAAAGAACCCGCCTCTGACATCCCCTCTATACTTTCTTCCAACCAGCTTAAAACTATGACCCCTCATGTTAGTCATTTCTGCCCTGGGAAATAGTCTCTGGCTATCGACTCTATCTATGCCTCTCATTATCTTGTGTACCTCAATTAGGTCCCCTCTCCTCCTCCTTTTCTCCAATGAAAAATGTCCGAGCTCAGTCAACCTCTCTTCATAAGATAAGCCCTCCAGTCCAGGCAGCATCCTGGTAAACCTCCTCTGAACCCTCTCCAAAGCATCCACATCTTTCCTATAATAGGGCGACCAGAACTGGACGCAGTATTCCAAGTGCGGTCTAACCAAAGTTTTATAGAGCTGCAACAAGATCTCACAACTCTTAAACTCAATCCCCCTGTTAATGAAGGCCAAAACAACCCTGTCCACTTGGATAGCCATTTTAAGGGATCTATGTATCTGCACACCAAGATCCCTCTGTTCCTCCACACTGCCAAGAATCCTACCCTTAATCCTGTACTCAGCTTTCAAATTCAACCTTCCAAAATGCATCACCTCGCATTTATCCAGGTTGAACTCCATCTACCACCTCTCAGCCCATCTCTGCATCTTGTCAATGTCCCGCTGCAGCCTACAACAGCCCTCTATACTGTCAACGGCACCTCCAATCTTTGTGTCATCTGCAAACTTGCTGACCCATCCTTCAATCCCCTCATCCAAGTCATTAATAAAAATTACAAACAATAGAGGCCCAAGGACAGAGCCCTGTGGAACACCACTCACCACAGACTTCCAGGCGGAATATTTTCCTTCTACTACCACTCGCTGTCTTCTGTTGGCCAGCCAATTCTGTATCCAGACAGCTAAGTTCCCCTGTATCCCATTCCTCCTGACCTTCTGAATGAGCCTACCATGGGGAACCTTATCAAATGCCTTGCTGAAGTCCATATACACCACATCCAAAGCTCAACCCTCATCAACTTTTCTAGTCACATCCTCAAAGAACTCGATAAGGTTTGTGAGGCATGACCTGCCCCTCACAAAGCCGTGTTGACTGCATTTAATCAAACCATGTTCTTCCAGATGGTCATAAATCCTATCCCTCAGAATCCTTTCTAACACCTTGCAGACGACAGACGTGAGACTTACTGGTCTGTAATTGCTGGGGATTTCCCTATTTCCTTTCTTGAAGAGAGGAATTACATTTGCCTCTCTCCAGTCCTTAGCTACGACTCCAGTGGAGAGCGAGGATGCAAAGATCTTTGCATGTGGCAAAGCAATTGCATTTCTCGTTTCCCAAAGCAGCCAAGGACAAATCTGGTCCGGGCCTGGCGACTTGTCAATCTTAATGTTTGACAAAATTTTCAGCACATCAGCTTCCTCTATCTCTATCCATTCCAGCATGCACACCTGATCTTCAAAGGTTTCAGTCACTACAAAGTTCGTTTTTTTCGTAAAGACAGAAGCAAAAAACTCATTTAGGGCTTCCCCTACCTCCTCAGACTCCACACACAAGTTCCCTATGCTATCCCTGAACGGCCCTATTCTTTCTTTGACCATTCTCTTATTCCTCACATAAGTGTAAAATGCCTTTGTGTTCTCTGTAATCCGTTCTGCCAAGCCTTTCCCATGCCCCCTCCTGGCTCTCCTCAAACCATTTTTGAGCTCCTTTCTCGCCTGCCTGTAATCCTCTAGAGCTGACCTTGACCCTAGCTTCCTCCACCTTATGTAAGCTACCTTCTTCCTTTTGACGAGAAGCTCCACCACTCTCGTCATCCAAGGTTCCTTTATCTTACCACTTCTTGCCTGTCCCAGAGGGACATATTTATTCATCACTTGCAACAACTGTTCCTTAAACAGTCTCCACATGTCTATAGTGCCTTTACCATGGAACAATTGCTCACAATCCATGCTTCCTAACTCATGTCTAACCGCATCATAGTTTCCTCTTTCCCAATTAAATATCCTCCCATTTTGCCTAATCCTCTCCTTCTCCATAGCTATGTAGAATGTAAGGCAGTTGTGGTCACTATCACCAAAATGCTCTCCCACCACAAGATCTGATACCTGCCCTGGCTCGTTTCTGAGCACCAAGTCTAGAATGGCCTCTCCCCTCGTCGGCCTGTCAACATACTGAGTTAGGAAACCCTCCAGAACACACCTTACAAAAACAGCTCCATTCAAACCTTCTGCTCGAAGGAGGTTCCAATCAATATTGGGAAAGTTAAAGTCACCCATTACAACAACCCTACTACGTCCACACTTTTCCAAAATCTGCCGACCTATGCTTTCTTCAATCTCCCTGCTGCTATTGGGAGGCCTGTAGTAAACCCCTAACAAGGTGACTGCTCCCTTGCTGTTCCTAATTTCCACCCATACTGACTCTGTAGGCAGATCTTCCTCAACAATGGAAGCTTCTGTAGCTGTGATACCCTCTCTGATTAGTAGTGCTACACCCCCTCCTCTTTTTTCCCCCCTCCCTATTCTTTTTAAATGCTCTAAACCCTGGAACATCCAGCAACCATTCCTGCCCCTGAGAAACCCATGTCTCTGTTATGGCCACAACATCATAGCACCAGGTACTGATCCATGCTCTAAGTTCATCACTTTTATTCCTGATACTCCTTGCGTTAAAGCAAACACACTTTAACTGATCCCTTGGTTCCTTCCCAGGAAAATCCTTCCCACTAGCTGGTCTATCTCTTGCTATTGCCTCATCTGCATCAACTCTCACCTCCGGTATACAGCTCAGGTCGCAACCCCCCCCCGCCATACTAGTTTAAACCCTCTTGAACTACTCGAACAAACCTTCCATCCAGGACATTGGTCCCCTTCCAGTTCAAATGCAACCCCGTCCTTCTTGTACAGGTCCCACCTTCCCCAGAAGGCATCCCAATTATCTACATATCTGGATATCTAAATATTCACTGTGGGCAGAGATTTGTTGCTTTTTGGGAAAGGAATTGTTTCAGTCTTTTGGATCTGGTGTATGTTATTGGCAAATGCAAGAACATCATCTCTTTCAGCAGCAAAACCAATCCTATGACATCTCTAACTAAATAATTTGAACACTTGAAGGTAGTGAATTTGTAAAAGTTAAAATGAGAATCTGCCCCATTCTGTGTTTGTAGTCCAGTAATTTCTATAGAAATAGGTGGTCTGTTAAAACACTTGATCTATTTTAAACTCAGTTCTCTCAGTGTGATCGGGAGGCTGATTTCAGTGTAACAGTTGTCATGTGTTCTTCCCATTTTTGGAAAGCCCACAAATGAAATGGAACCGGGAGCTAGCAGTTGAGAAAGTTGTGCCTATTGCAAAACCCCTTATTGGCCAAAAATATTAGGTGTGTTTCTCCCAGCATCTGAAGGAAGCCTTTGGTCTCTGCTGTGCCAGTCATGGTAACATGCCCGATCACTACCATATTGCATCATCCCCACCAAGCTCCAATCACTTCATCCATCCCTCCCTGATCACCAGGGTCAAGTCTATGGAGTCCTGGCACTGGCCTTTTTGCCACTTATTTTGGAGGTTAATAGATGGCCAGCCTGTCAGTTTGACTGGCCAAATGTGAGATTGAGGGTGAAAGGATTACAACAAGGTTGTGCAATTAATTTTGGCAGGACGATTGGATTCCTACTCTTGTTACATTTCTCTCACTTCCCCTTACTGTATTTGCTTCCCCATAAAAATGTGGTTCAAAGTCTGTCAAATTTCACACAATTTTATGTTGTAGGAATTGATGGGGACAACACAGCCTTATTTTGCAATGTACCTTTACAGGAAGGAAAGGGCAGTGAATGTTGTTGAAATTGAGAACTAATTTGATCAAACGTCTAACTTTGAGCTCCTGTCCCAGAGCTCAACTGACAGTGTACTAGCAAGCTTGCTCATTATTTCCACTCATGGCAGAATACCAGGTTGCTCATTTCAAAATATGGATTGGAACTCTTGAACCAAAAGATTCAAACACTGGCCTATTGTCTTACTGAATTTAACTGGTTCTGCTCAGATTGCACCTCGATTGTAGGGGAACAGCAAATCTTTTGGGAGGTGCATGAGAGGGTGGTGTTGAATTTTTACGCAATTTCAATTTCCCTTAAGAGTTGCTTCTTTGCAAACTGAATGGTTGCATTTAGTTTTGCGTTCATGAATAGGTATTACCAGACTATTTAAACACAAGTTATTCATGGCACAACTTTCTGAAACTGAGGCATTGATTCTTGATGCATTTATGTGTTCCAGGCTTCTTTTAACTTCCTAAAGATTTACATTTATTGATTATGCCACTAGTTACTGGATCCCTGCAATGAGGCTTCTACCCCTGCCATAATACTGAAATCACTCATGCCATAGTCAAACATTATATCTTTTGTAGCTGGGAATTCTAGACAAAAGTGAGGACTGCAGTTGATGGAAACCAGAGTTTAGATTAGAGTGGTGCTGGAAAAGCACAGCAGGTCAGGTAGCATCTGAGGAGCAGGAAAATCAACATTTCGGGCAAAAGCCCTTCATCAGGAATAGAAGCAGGGAGCCTCCAGGGAGGACAGATAAATACGGGGGGGTGGAGAAGGTAGCACAGAGTACAATAGGTGAATGGAGGTGATAGATCAGAGGGGAGGGTGGAGCAGATAGGTGGGAAGGAAGATTGGCAGGTAGGACAGGTCATGAAGACACTGCTGAGCTGGAAGGTTGGAACTGGGGTAAGTTGGGGGGAGGGGAAATGAGGAAATTGTTGAAGTCCACATTGATGCCCTGGGGTTGAAGTGTTCCAAGGTGGAAGATGAGGCGTTCTTCTTCCAGGTGTCGGGTGATGAGGGAGCAGCGGTGGAGGATACCCAGGACCTGCATGTCCTCGGCAGAGTGGGAGTTGAAATGTTGGGCCATGTGGCGGTGTGGTTGATTGGTGCAGTTGTCCCGGAGATGTTCCCTAAAGCGCTCTGCTAGGAGGCGTCCAGTCTCCCCAATGTAGAGGAGACCGCAACGGGTAGAATAAATGACATATTGGTGGATGTGCAGGTGAAACTTTGAATGTGGAAGGCTCCTTTGGGGCCTTAGATGGAGGTGAGGGAGGAGGTGGGAAGGTTTTGCAATTCCTGCGGTGGCAGGGGAGGATGCCAGGATGGGAGGGTGGGTTGTTGGGGGACATGGACCTGACCAGGTAGTCACGGAGGGAATGGTCTTTGTAGAAAGCGGAAAGGGGTGGGGAGGGAGGGAAATATATCCCTGGTGGTGGGGTCCGTTTGGAGATGGCGGCAATGTCGGCGGATGATGCGGTTAATGCGAAGGTTGGTAGGGTGGAAAGTGAGGACCGGGGGCTTCTGTCCTTGTTACGGTTGGAGGGGTGGGGTTTGAGGGCGGAGGTGCGGGATGTGGATGAGATGCGTTGGAGGGCATCTTCAACCACGTGGGAAGGGAAATTGCGGTCTCTAAAGAAGGAGGCCATTTGGTGTGTTCATGGTGGAACGGGTCCTCCTGGGAGCAGATCCGGCAGAGGCGGAGGAATTGGGAATACGGCACGGCATTTTTTACAAGAGGTAGGGTGGGAAGAGGTATAATCCAGATAGCTGTGGGAGTCGGTGGGTTTGTAAAAAATGTCAGTGTCAAGTCGGTCGTCATTAATGGAGATGGAGAGGTCCAGGAAGGGGAGGGAATTGTCAGAGATGGTCCAGGTAAATTTAAGGTCAGGGTGGAATGTGCTGGTGAAGTTGATGAATTGCTCAACCTCCTCGCGGGAGCACGAGGTGGCTCCGATGCAGTCATCAGTACAGTGGAGGAAAAGGTGGGAGTGTAACTCCGGAAGATGGACTGTTCTACGTAGCCAACAAAAAGGCAGGCATAGCTGGGGCTCATACGGGTGCCCATGGCTACCCCTTTGGTCTGGAGGAAGTGGGAGGATTTGAAGGAGAAATTGTTAAGGGTGAGGACCAGTTCAGCCAAACGAAAGAGAGTGTCAGTGGAGGGGTACTGTTGGGGACGTCGGAAGTCTGCTCCTCAGATGCTGGGAAATTCTGGTCTATTTTCAAATATAAGTCACTTTCCTTCAGCTTCTCAAATACCACTAACATGTTTTTTTTACCCAGTAGATATTTTGTGTTTTGCAGACTGAGGCTGAACCATGTATCTGTGCAGCAATGCCAAACAAAGTGTGCATCTTACGTTATAACGATGGGCTTGACAGCTTCGCCATTCGCAAAGTGAGTGTTTTAATGCAATGAATAAAAAGACCTGTAAAAACCCAGAATAAGAATAATTAATCCATTTACTGTGAACATGCTATGCTTTGGAATTCTCCCACATGCCAACTGTTATCAATCTGTCATACATTCTTAAAGTATTAGATCTGGCCAATGTACCATATTTTTGAGAACTGGTAAATTTAATAAATTTTTAAAAACTAGTAATTATTCTGAACTCTGAAATGGTTGACCACCTCCTGAAAGTATACAGACAGGGTTGGTAATGTCAACTGACCATGAATACACTGCTGACATCACATTCCATGCACAGTAATGCCAGTGCATCCACAGAATGCCCCACATTTAATTCATGTCAATTAGTACTGCCCTGGCAATTATTCTCAGCACACCTGGCCATTGGGTGAAGGAAACAACAGTTGAATATGGTCTTACTTCATGGCATTTATTTGTAATTCCAAATCCTAGAACAATTTTACCTTGGCTGGCTTCCTTTGTGCTTTGTCTCAGTTACTTGCCAATACACCCCAGGGTATAGGTGACCGAGCCGCTTGCTTCCTCACGTTACGTATTTTGTTCCCTTTTGGTACTCGTCTTTCCCCCTTGCTCAATATCTAAATTAGTTATCTAACTTGCTGCAGGGCCTCCTGAAGGTGGCATTTGTACTATTTGCAGTCATTATAAACATTTCCACTGTTTCCTCTTTGAGCATTTGAACCTTTTGTTTTTGTAATTTATTGAAATGTACCAAATCACTAATATCATCTCCTTTGCTCTCTACAGGAGATCGAAACATCTGAGCCTTGCAGCTGTATCCAGTTCACTGGGTATAGCATCATCATTGGTACCAACAAGTTCTACGAGATAGAGATGAAGCACTATACGCTGGAAGGTAAGAACAGCAATTGTATAACAGATGGACTAATTCCTGCAAAATAGTTCTGCCTATATCTCACCTGTACAATATCTGGTCTGAGACCAGATTGTTTGTTATTAGTATAGAAATATTGATATAAATATACACATACTGTGGTGGAGTTCCTTTCCTTCTATTGTTAATCTCACTTCCATTGGGCATAAATAATCAATGAAAAATATTGTCTAAACTTTCCATTTTTCTGCCTTCTCTGCTGGAACTGCTGTCTATTTCTGGGAGTAGGACTCAGCACCAAGTCACTGTTTGTCATAACGTACAGTAGTAATTACTGGCAGACTATTCAGCATTTTTAGAGCATTACTCTCAAAGTTAACTTTATCAATTTCCAGCAGGTGTCAAAATTTTGCAGCCAAAGGAACCCAAGTTAACTCTTTCTTTCTCTCCTTTTCATTGTCTGGGAACACTGAGCAATTGTGTGGATCTCACACCTGAGATCAAGCAACTAAACCAGGCAGTGAACTATCCTCACCAATGCAAGTCAGTGCTACAGAATCCATCAAGTTGATTGACCACCAGAGCCTTGAAGTCTAAGATTTTGTAGTTATTATTCTAATGTATTCATATTTATTGCATTTAGATAGCTGCTTGAACATGAGGATTATTACAAGGTATGGTGAGTGAGCAGTGTGGGATTAGACTAATTGACTAAACTGCACGCTCCTCTGCTCTCTCTTTCTATATGTTCAAATATGTTTAATTCTTTTTAAAAATATCCCTTGCAGAGTTGGACAGCCTTTACGTATATGTTTAGAATAGTTTTATTAAAAACCTTTGTTTGCTAAAAGAGCTTGTATTTATTGTTCTGGTGAATGTGACAATGATTCCTGATCATTGAGAGCTATAAATTTGCCTCTGTCTCTGCCTGCAGAATTTCTGGATAAGAATGACATGACCCTGGCCTCTGCTATTTTTGCTGCATCTTCACACAGTTTCCCAATTGCCATTGCTCAGGTGAATACCAGTGGGCAAAAGGAGGAGTTTCTGCTCTGCTTTCATGGTAAATAATGAGCTCATTGATGTGCCCTTCTTTCTTTTAGAAAGATTCTTGCCTTGAAACATTTATAGTTGAGAGAAAGCATTTTGATGTGCATGTTGATGTAACGGCAATTTATTTCCTTTACATGCAAATGCTAAATTTCTAATACGTTAAGAGATTTTGCAAGAAAATGGAAGCATCAGAACATGGGTACAGAACATCGGAAAGTAAAGATTTCCTTTTTACCATGGAACTTTCTGCATCAGATCTACATTTAAATATCTAAACTCTAATGCACTCTTACCTGTTTAGCTGATCTTGTTAAGTCAACCTTTTCACACCTGATGAAATTACCTCCAAGTTCTTGCTCATTTGCTTTCAAAATCACTTTTAACTCTGCCTTTGTTAGCTTTCTGTGCCGTTAGTCCTGAAAATTTCTCAAATCTCGGGCCGACCACTAGTTTTTGCCACATTATAAGCCTTAGTTTTATATTGTATGTTCTCCTTGATTGCATTTTTTCATCACAGTTAGTTCGTTCTGCTCAGCCAGTCCTCCTCTTTGACTGGAATACATTTTTTCTGAACTATGAAATATCATCTTAAATATCTGGTGCAGCTTTTCCATCTTCCCCTTATTTGTTTTCCCAATGCACTTCACAAAGTCCTTATTCATACCTCTGTAATTACTCTTCATTGCCCTTGTTTAAGTTGAGAACTTTGGTTTGAAACCCAAGTTGTTGTCCGTCAAATTTACTTTGCAATTCTACCACGTTTTGATCGATCCCCTCTAAATTATGCTTAACTATGAGATCTCTTATTAATCCTACCTCTTAACACATTGCAGAATCTATACTTTATATAAAATAGCCAATTCCTGAAATGTACTGCTCTAATAAACAATCCCTGATACGATCTGCATCTTCAATGTTACCCTTGGACATTTGTTTTGTCCAGTCACTATACAGATTAAAATTGCAGTGTGCTTCTTACTTGTTTCATTATTTCTTGATTTATACTTTATCCTTATAGTGAGGCAATTTTCAAGGTCTTATATATATAACTCCCAGCCATGACTTTGCCTTGCTATTTCTTATTTCCAACCAAACTAATTGCACATCACAATTTATTGCATCCATATCACAATTCATCACTCCATTGATCCTTTATTTAAAAAAATTGTCTCACCTCCTTTTCAACTTTTCATTCTTCCAGGATGTTGAATACCTTTGAATATTGAATTCCCTGACTTGTTCCCTGCAACAACCTCTGTGTAATAGCTATAGATTTATATCCATTTATGCCTATTCGTGCCATCAACTTGTCTACCTTGTTAGAAATGCTGCATGCATTCAGATATAAAGAGGCTCAAGCTTTGACTTTCTACTATTACTGTTTACTCTGACTCTCATTTCTACTCCACTCTTCTGCTTATGCTTCCTGCACTTCCTGTCATATTTTATTATTCATCTCTTCATTACTGTGCACCTCTATGCCCATTTTTAGTGTTTTTGTTGTTTGAAACTCCCATTGAATTGAATCCACTATTTCCAATCCTCCCCCGCCCCCCCCCCCCTCAAAATTCATTAGATTAAAGTTCTATCTACAGCTCTAGTAATGTGATTTGCCAGGACACTGGTCCCACCATGTCAAAATGAAGCCTGTCCTAACAGAACAGCTTTCTTTCTCAGGCCTGAGGTAATGGATCCCATTTCTCTCTCTCTCTCCAATTTTTTTTAAGGCACACATTAGATTTGTAATCCTATTTACTCTACACAAATTTGGAAGTGTCTCCGGTGGTAATCCGGAGATAATTATCTTTGGTCTGTCGTGTTATCTCTTTTTTGTGCAATATTTCAACAGTAATAAGACCTTCCAAAATCACAGTTACTGAGAATTTCGTAACTCAAGCAATTTGTTAGTTACCAAATAAATTCTACAGAAATAGATGTATATTTCACAGTTGTATGTCTGGGCTCCTTGAGCTATACTCTGTTCAGAGCATGTTTCTTGTGCTATGCACTCTGTCATTAGCATTTAGTAGAATTCTTGGGCAATTTCACCACTTAAAAGTCACTGTCTTAGTCAATCTTCTTTAACTCTCAATAGAATTTGGTGTCATCGTTGATTCATATGGAAGGCGTAGTCGCACTGATGACTTGAAGTGGAGGCGTTTGCCTTTAGCATTTGGTAAGTGTGTACTCATTGTCTTTTCCAAAATTGTATATCGGAGTTTCTGAGAGCAAAGTTCTAGAAACAGGAATCGTGTAAGAATCAGGATGGCTTGAAAATGATAGAATTTTGAACTCCAAAAATCAAAGTATATTTTCAAAACTTGTAGGCTGCACTAAATTGCATGACATCACAAATGATCAGGAAGACTGCAATTACTAATGTCTTTAAGAAGGCATTAATAAACTTCAGAATAGCATTTATTTTAGCTAATGAATTTGAATACAGATAAGTACAAGGTATTACATATCGGTAGGAGTAATAAAAGGGCCATGTGGTGCTTGGACATGAAAAATCTAAATGGGATAGAGGAGCAAAGGGATCCGGGGATTCAGATACAAAACTCATAACCAGAGGTGACAGAGGTTAATAAGGCATTAACAAAAATCACATGCAATGAGGTTCATTTCAGGGGAGTTATTGAAAAACAGAAAAATATTATTAAACTTGTATCGAACCTTGTTTAGACAACGCTGCACAGTTCTAGTCTCCATGTTATTAGAAAGAATTTAGAACAGTGAGAAAAGTACCTAAAAGATGTACAATAGATGACAGAAGTTGTTCAAGGTTGTAGCACTCAAAAGCGTCAGCAGGGAAGTGCTGTCTTTCGAAAAGAACATGTTAAGAAATGACCAGAAAACAGTTGTTAAAGTCACAAAATTATTTCTTAGGGTAAATTTAGTGAAGACATTTCCATGGGGACCAAAAGTAGGGAGCATAAATACCTGAAAGTCACACATTAAAAAAAAACCTTCTCTACCCCAAGAGAATTAAGAACGTCAAACTTGCTACCATGATGAATAGTTAATAGGCTTGTGGGAACCCCGCATTGCCCGGTTCTACCTCCTTCCCAAGATCCACAAGCCTGTCCACCCTGGCCAACCCATTGTCTCAGCATGCTCCTGCCCCATTGAACTCATCTCTACCTACCTCGACACTGTCCTATCCCCCCCTAGTCCAGGAACTCCCCACATACGTTCGAGACACCACCCACGCACTCCACCTCCTCCAAGACTTCTGTTTCCCCAGCCCATCAACACCTCATCTTCACCATGGATATTCAATCCCTCTACACCTCCATCCGCCATGACCATGGCCTCCAAGCCCTCCGTTCTTTCCTCTCCAGACGTCCCCAACAGTACCCTTCCACCGACACGCTCATTCGTTTGGCCGAACTGGTCCTCACCCTTAACAATTTCTCCTTCGAATCCTCCCACTTCCTCCAGACCAAAGGGGTAGCCATGGGCACACGTATGGGCCCCAGCTATGCCTGTGTCTTTGTTGGCTACGTAGAACAGTTGATCTTCTGTAATTACACTGGCACCACTCCCCACCTCTTCCTCCGCTACATTGATGACTGCATTGGCGCCACCTCGTGCTCCCGCGAGGAGGTTGAACAATTCATCAACTTCACCAACACATTCCACCCTGACCTTAAATTTACCTGGACCATCTCTGACAATTCCCTCCTCTTCTAGGACCTCTCCATCTCCATTAATGACGACCGACTTGACACTGACATTTTTTACAAACCCACCAACTTCCACAGCTACCTGGATTACACCTCTTCCCACCCTACCTCCTGCAAAAATGCCATCCCGTATTCCCAATTCCTCCGCCTCCGCCGTATCTGCTCCCAGGAGAACCAGTTCCACCACAAAACACACCAGATGGCCTCCTTCTTTAGAGACCACAATTTCCCTTCCCACGTGGTTAAAGATGCCCTCCAACGCATCTCGTCCACATCCTGCACCTCCGCCCTCAGACCCTGCACCTCCACCCTCAGACCCCACCCCTCCAACTGTAACAAGGACAGAACGCCCCTGGTGCTCACCTTCCACCCTACCAACCTTCGCATAAACAAAATCATCTGCTGACATTTCTGCCACCTCCAAAAAGACCCCACCACCAGGGATATATTTCCCTCCCACCCCTTTCCGCCTTCCGCAAAGACCGTTCCCTCCATGACTACCTGGTCAGGTCCACGCCCCCCTACAACCCACCCTCCCATCCTGGCACCTTCCCCTGCCACAGCAGGAACTGTAAAACCTGCGCCCACACCTCCACCCTCACCTCTATCCAAGGCCCAAAGGAGCCTTCCCCATCCATCAAAGTTTTACCTGCACATCCACTAATATCATTTATTGTATCCGTTGCTCCCGATGCGGTCTCCTCTACATTGGGGAGACTGGGCGCCTCCTAGCAGAGCGCTTTAGGGAACATCTCCGGGACACCCGCACCAATCAACCACACCGCCCCGTGGCCCAACATTTCAACTCCCCCTTCCACTCTGCCGAGGACATGGAGGTCCTGGGCCTCCTTCACCGCTGCTCCCTCACCACCAGGCGCCTGGAGGAAGAACGCCTCATCTTCCACCTTGGAACACTTCAACCCCAGGGCATCAATGTGGACTTCACCAGTTTCCTCGTTTCCCCTTCCCCCACCTCACCCTAGTTCCAAACTTCCAGCTCAGCACTGTCCCCATGACTTGTCCTACCTGCCTATCTCCTTTTCCACCTATCCACTCCACTCTCTCCTCCCTGACCTATCACCTTCATCCCCTCCCCCACTCACCTATTGTACTCTATGCTACTTTCTCCCCACCCTCCTCTAGCTTATCTCTCCACGCTTCAGGTTCTCTGCCTTTATTCCTGATGAAAGGCTTTTGCCCGAAACGTCGATTTCGCTGCTCCTTGGATGCTGCCTGAACTGCTGTGCTCTTCCAGCACCACTGATCCAGAATCTGGTTTCCAGCATCTGCAGTCATTGTTTTTACCTTGTTTTCAATAAGCATGTTAAATTAAATGCTGGTAGTTAGATGAAGAAAAATGGGAGAAGGCTCATGCCAAGCATAAAATATTGGCCTAACAACCTGCTTCTGTGGCGTAAGTTATGCAAACCAGATAATTGCAGGAAGAGAGTAAGGACTTGTATCAATGCATGGGAGCATGGGAGTCCCAGCAAATTAACAGCAAGACATTATTTGAATGTTTTCATTTGTTTTCTTCTTACAGTTAGTCAAATTAAGAGGCTAGTTGATTGTTGGACAGAAAAATCTGTGACATGCGAGAAGTTCTGGTGGGCAGGTCAACTTAGAGCTGAAGAACAAGGAGAGGGATTTGATTAGGGGGTGAGATTAGATTGCTGGAGGTGACGGTGAGAGATCCTAGCAGGTTTCCTTGACAAACAGGGAGGAAGCACTCTTGCTCATATTGATCCGCAACAGTGCTGAATGAACACTTGCCTGCTGGACCTGGCAGTTCCACTTGACTACCCAGTTTTCAAAACTTTAAGAAACCCGACCACCTGTTTTTAAATATAAAAGCTGCCAAAACCAAAAGTACTCCTATTGCAGCACGTTACTGTAATCTTTCCACTATCTTGGTCAAAATAAAAATTTGCCTCTATTTGTGTGAGTTTATAAACTCATTAATGTTTATATGCCCTGCAACCATTAGTTTTATCAGGAGTCAGCAGAAATTGTAATTAATAATGCTTTGACCCCACAGTTTGTTATTCTGCAAGTATACAAAGTAGTTGACTGCAAGTTTATATGTAACTTGATGTTCACAGTGGAAATTAATCTTGGTGTTAATCCAAGATTGCACATAGTAACATATTGCAAGCAATTCTGGTTAGTAACCTCATTATGATTTTACCAATGGTCTGTAAATGAACTAGCTGGACAGTTCAACTTGTGCTGTATTTGTGATTGTTTCAGCTTACAGAGAACCTTACCTGTTTATAACTCATTTCAACTCGGTAGAGGTTATGGAGATTCAAGGTCGCAATTCAGTCAGGTAAGTCCTGGATCAAATTGTTTGGAATCAATGTTGAGAAATCCATTTAAAATGAAGTTTTCCAATTGATTCACAATACATGGCTGAACTGTAAGTGCACACTAACAGGCTAAAGGTTGTTGGGTTGGACAGCAACCTTATATTCCAGCAGAGAGCCTGGTCAGACATTATTTGACCTGATTGTCAGACAAAGACCAACCCTTTGCTAAATTTTCTACATGATCAAAGTCTGAACATGGTTGAAGATACTCTGACTGACTTGTCTTCCTTTAATTATTTTACTAATTTTGTTCAAATATTTTATCTTTGTGGGAAAGAATATAATTTTTCCAGACAGGATCTTAGATTTTCATTAACTCAACATCGAGTGCCAACCCAAGGGATGATAATCTAATGGGCATGTTATCAGATTTACAGCACTATGTTTTATTTGCTCTGCATTTCTGAGGCATAAACAAGACCTGCACCTTTTGGACAATGTTACGTTGGGAAAATATAGTTTTTCACTGGATGTTGACATTGCACGAGCTGACCAGCGTCACAAAAACACATTATAAAGGAATCATACTGGGATGGTGCACTTCCCGAAGAAGGTTAAGCATCTTTTGTACCAAAGAAAACATAACAGTGAAAAGGGTACCTTTTACCAGAGTTTTGCCTTCTCTTTTATCCTGTTCTGTTTTCCACCATCTTCTCTTCTCTTCTTTCTTCTCCCCCACCACCCTCTACTCCAAAACAAAATCTGTAGAGACATTAAACCCAATCTACTTTAAGTAGCCACTTTGAAAACATATCTTAAAAGAAAGCCAACATGAGAAGAAAAGGTCCTGAGAATATCGGAATAGAAGTAGGCGTATTGGTTCCTCAAATCTGTTCTACCAGTCAGTGAGATTATGTCTGATTTGCAGCCTAACATCATATACCTAACTTTATCCTATATCCCTACCTTTGGTTAGCATAAATCTGTCAATCTCCATTTCAAAATTAACAACTTTAAAGCTTAGCATCAAATGCTGTTTACAGATGAGTGTTCCAATCTTTTAATATCCTTTGCGTATATAAGTATTTCCTAATTTTAATCCTGAAGGATCCGGCTCTCATTTTTTAATACTGTGCACATCCACATCTATCCATTACTCTTACATTTAATTGAAACCCTTTAATCAAATCATTCCTTTATGTTGTGAAATCTTTCTTTTTAATTTTAACCCTCTGAGTTCGGGTATCATTTTGATCAATCTATGCTGGAATCCTTCCAAGGCCAAGACATCCTTCCTACAACTGGTCATAATCCTCCAAGTGTAGCCTAACCAGCACTCTGTGTAGCTAAAGTAAAAATTTTGCCCTTCTTACCTGTCCTCAACATAAAGACAATATGAAGATTTGAGTATTCAACAAAATAAAATGTGGCTATGGCTGTTAGGCCATCATTGCAGAAGGAAAACTGCTTCTGGATTACATTGTAGGACATGGCCCTAGCAACCACAAGTGATCTGTGAAGAATACTATCTTGCCCACTGTTCCCCATGTTCTGCCCTGTAGATCACTGTGATTGGATTCTCTCCCTCCTTCTCTGATATCCTTTGAAGTCTGCTCAAGCTGCCCCTCACTTTGGTACCAACTGGGGAACATACCTTAAAGGACACTGAACCCTGTTTCTAAGGATGCTAATTATTGAAAGTGCTCCTCAGCACCACGTCCATATTCTACCTTTATCTGCACAGGTAGTAAATACATCGTACTTCTTGGACAGTATCAATATCTGTTATTTCACATTCTGTTTCTCATCTGGATTCACCTTGACTTGTACCCAATTAGCTCTCAAACTGCACTCTGTAACTGTACCTATCTAAGACATGTGACTAATGCATGGAACAAACTGTTGAAATACTGCACCCCCTCTCTTACATCTCCAACTCTTAAGCAAATTACTGACGAAGGTTGAGACACCTAGTGCAGATTTATTCAGCTGCTGTAAGCTGCTACATTTTGTAGTCCAGGCACATAAGTTGTTCTGCTACATCTCAGACTCAATCATAGCAAGTCCTCTCTTTAAGTTAAACATGTTTAAGTCGTACCAGTTGTGGCATAGGATTGCAAGTCCTGATCATTGCCATTATTGAGCAGCCTCCTGGTTGTTGTTTGGCCAGCTTGTGGTTTACATCCAGAATCCTGCAACTTGAAGCTGCTTTCACTTCATAGGCTACTGAGCCCTTGTTCATAGTAAGGACTCTGAACAGGAAAGCAAAATATGGGAGCGCAATTGGCAGAGACCTGGAGAGAGGGGGAAGTAATTAGAATATGTTAGTGTATCTTTTTTACTTTTTAGTTTTATTTTTAAAAGTTATTCTAATGATTTAGCAAGATACAGAATTTAAACTTCCAGGGTATACTGTTTTCATTTTTTTCTGACCAGACAGGTTCTACAGAATTTGACAAATGCTTTTACATTGGCTAAAATGGGAAAGGCTGATATGCTTAATATTATTTCATTTAAGATTATACTTTTAAGGAAACAACTACAAGTTAAAGTGAACAACATTCAGGAAGTATAGTAACTAGGTTAACAGCTGGAGACATAAGGGAGGGCAGCAGTATCTCAAGTTTATTCCATGATTTAGTCAGGTACATTGTAGACAGGTACAGTTACAGAATGCTGTGTGTATTGTTATGAAGTTGAAGGTGTGCTGTACCTTTGAGAGAGTGAATGCTGTTTTGCACTAACAGCTTACAAGCACCTGTCATATGACTAGCTATAAGTATCAGAGTGTACTGGAAATTGAAAATATGTAACATTTAGCTGTGAAATGGAGGCCTGAGTTGGTTGCTGTTTCAAATCTAAATTATGCCTCAGGATACTAAAACCCAATCAAGTTTAAATTTATTGTTTTTGCCAACTTTGAACCAATGAGATGATCTGGTCTTGGAGGTATAAAAATAAAGCAAGCATTTTGCAAGTCAGAGAGTAACTGCCATCGAGAGAGAGAGAGAACGATCCAAAAGATTGAAACACTCTCTGTCAAAGGTACCTTTTAATCTGAAACAGCCTCGCAGTAAAAAGAAAGATGACGACCCAGGGAGATCTCCAGCCAGAAGAAGGCAATGACCGAAGACAAGATTCTGTATGGTTTTGAAATTAAGTTGATGTAATTTTAATATAGGTTTTATTGGAACAGCGTATTGTTATAGAGTTGGAGGCAAATATTAAGCAGTTAAGAGAAGGGGAGCTTAGCGTTGTTAGTAGTTGTTGTTTAATGTTCACTTTTAGAGTTAAAGAATAAATCAATTTTATTTTCGTTAAATAGTGGAATTCTCTGTCACTCATAAATTTTAACAGATTACAAAACAAGGTGAGTTTTTCTGGGTGTTTAGTTTAATTAATAGAAGAGTTCACTGTCGTGTTGTAACAGTATGTTCCAATAGGGTACAGGGGAAGGGGAACGCAGATGAGAGAGAGAATGTGGAGCAACAGATATAAAAGGTTTTATCTTGTTTTCTACACACTGGCTTGCACTAAGCTCTCAATACTGGACAAGAAATTGAATACTTCTTCCTCAAGCACACATAAATATCCAACATTGCAGTCCTCCATGCGGATGTAATGATGTAGTGGTACTGGTACTAGACTAGTAATCCAGAACCAAGCTAACGCTCTGGGGACGCTGATTCAAATCCACCATGGCAGGTGGTGAAGTTTGAATTCAATTTTTTTTAAAAACTAGCCTATCAGAGCACTTGTTGTACAGTGTAAGTGTCCCTATCTCTGAGCTAGAATGCTAGAATTCAAGTTCCACATACTCTAGAGGTATGCCATATTTGATCTGATTGGTTTGATTAAAAGTATGTGCAAGTCACCAAAACTCTGCATCTTGAGTATTCTCCACTTCCTGCATCCAACCATTTGTAACTGTGCTTTCAGCTGTCACAGTCCTAAACTCTGGAATTTCCTTCCTAATTCTTTTGTGTCTTCACATCGTTCTGTTTCTTTGATTACCTGTGCTAGTGTCTCCTCCATTAAGTGCAGTTTCAGATTTTGAATTAGGTTCTGTGAAGCAACTTAGGAAACTTGACTGTTAAAGTGCCATAAAACTACAAACTGTTGGAGCTATGATGGTCTACATAAAATACATTTGGGTTAATTTCAACTCTGTTCTTGCCTTGGTAGAGTTCTCAGTGCAAAGCAACTTCGCAGTTTGGTACTCACTGTCATTTTTGGAGTGATGATGTAATTAGTGAGGGAGGAAATCTCTCATTTTGCCACCTCGTTGTTTGAGAGTGAACAGGACAGCTCCAAACCAATCATCTTGGAGCTTGAGTCAAGATTTTGGAATAGTTGTCATCATTCGAGTTTGTGTCTTTGGAGATTAGCTAACCCATAGCTCCTCTTGAAGTTTGCTTATGAAGTTTGAATACTATGACAAATTTATGTAGCTGCAGGTGCAGATGAAATTTGGTTGCAATTTTACTCCAAAGTTGCTCGAAAAATTGGTTCAAACACTACAATCAGTATAGATTAAACATTACTTAACATCATATCAAGCTAAAAAATAGCTGCTTCTCCATTAACTAATGCAGCCAAAATATTTTATCTTTTTTTTTAACTTTGTGGCATGGTGCTAGAGGATAAATAAGCTTAAAGCTAAATTCTAATCTCCTTTTACATCAACCTCCTTCTCCCCACCATGCCAGAGTGTATCTTTTGAGTGACCTTTGAAAGTTACCTCAAGCTTGGGGTGGGGTGGCACGGTGGCTCAATGGTTAGCACTGCTGCCTCACAGTGTCAGGGACCCGTGTTTGATTCCAGCCTCGGGCGACTATCTGCGTGGAGTTTGCACATTCTCCCCGTGTCTGTGTGGATTTCCTCCAGGTGCTCCGGATTCCTCCCACAATCCAAAGATGTGCAGGTCAGGTGGATTGGCCATGCTAAATTGTCCATATAGTTTTAGGAGCATTAGTCAGAGGGAGATGGGTCTGGGTGGGTTACTCTTCGGAGGGTCAGTGTGGATTTGTTGGGCCGAAGGGCCTGTTTCCACACTGTGGGAATCTAATCTAACCTAATCTTCAATCCTTGAAGCAGCTTCCACCTGTAAAGACTGCGCCAATGACTCTTTTTTTTCCTTAAATCCCCAACAGATTGACTCACTTTGAACACTAACATACTACTTGTTTGTTAATGCAAAGTAGTTTTTTTCATAACAACAGCTATTTCTGTCTGTGTGTCTCTCTTCCCATCTTTTATGTCAAGCTTGAATTCCAATAGGTTATGGCCTGCGCCTCTTTTCCATGACAACCAGATATCTCAGAGCAGAGATATGGATGATCAGTTCCCGGTTCAACCATCCCCAAATTCAGGGCATTCTCTAAAAATAAACATTTTTAATACATAACTGTCTTATGAAGCCTGACATTTATAACATTTGTGCATCAGACATTATGGATGTTTATCTGAATATGTGTATTCACAATTTGGTGAATATCTAATCACAGCTTTCCAAATAAATCATTTAAGATGAGATATATAGAAGACTCAACATTTTTACTGTGAACTCTTAAACCTTTAAAATTTGAATGTGGATTAACAACTAAACCTAAATAATTTCAATATATATCAGTGGTTTGGGCACTCTGCCAACTTCCCCTTTTCCAAAAGCACCTCAATGATTCGTATTTTCTACTGAGGACTAACGCCATCTAGTACAGAAACAAATATTACAGGGATATGATTATCCTTAATTAACATGTTATCTTGGCAAAATTGAAATTCTTGATTTACCGAAGGAAAATAAACCATTAAAAGAAGAGGTTATAGATTTTTATCCATTCTGAAGAGTCACTGGACCAGAAATATCAACTCTGCTTTCTGTCAACAGATGCTGCCAGACCTGCTGAGTTGCTCTAGCAATTTGTTTTTTGTTTCAAAATAACAGTGCTGATGTTCAACACGTATTTGGTTTGCTAATGAACTTGAAGGGTGTGAAGTGGCAGCTATGCCTACCTGTATTTCCTGTTCCAAAGTATATGATTGGGCCTTGGTGTCCTTTGAGTGGACTATCAAACTATTCAGTTCCAAAAGTAATTGAGAAGGCAGTGCAAAAGAAGTCATACTATTGTTCCTATTGAAAGAAGTAAAAAACAGTGGGGGGCAAAAACCAAACTGTTGGAAAATCTCAGCTGGTCTGGCAACATCTGTGGAGAGAAACCCTTCTTCAGAACAGAGGTTATGGATTTTTATCTGTTCTAAAGAAGGGTTGCTGGACCTGAATGTTAACTCCATTTCTCTCCACAGATGCTGGCAAACCTTCTGTCTTTTTCCAGCAATTTTGGTTTTTGTTTCTGATCTCCAGCATCTGCAGTTCCTTTCAGTTTTTTTGCAAAGTAGTTGGGAATTGGGACAAACAAAGTTTTTATACCTGATTGTTGTTCTGAGCCCCATGTAATCAGGATAATTATTTATAGTAATTGAAAGTTGGCATCCTGACATGACCTCCAGGACAATAAATGGCATCACAGTGGCCACAGCGCCAACGACCCAAGTTTGATTCCACTCTTGGGTGTGGAGTTTGCATGTTCTCCCTGTGACTGCATGGGTTTCCTCCAGATGCTCCGATTTTCTCTCACAGTCCATAGATGTGCATAGATGGATTGATCATGGGAAACACAAGATTACAGGAATAGGGTACTGGGGTGGGTCTGCTCTTCAGAGGGTTGGTGTGAACTTGATAGACCAAATGTGCTGCTTCCACACAATAGGGATTCTATGATTCCCTTAGCACAATTGTAAGAAAGCAACCAAGTACTACGAGGTAACACCGTGCTTATTTTGTTTTTATAGTGCTCCAAGTCGTGCTCATTTGGACATCCCGAATCCCAGATATCTCGGCCCTGCAATTACACCTGGAGGCATTTACATGGCCTCATCCTATCAAAATAAACAGCGAATTATCTGTTGTAAAGGAAACTTAGTGAAAGAATCAAGCAGTGACCAGCAGGTTGCGATCAACAGCCGCAGGTAAATCAGATGTTACAAAGTAATTCGCGCTTAAAATATGGCGTTCCAAGTTTACATTGTAATTTGACCATCTTTAATTCAAAATGAATGGTCTTAGGTTATTTTTAGGCTTACTTGACAACCTATCCTATTGTTGTTTTCTTCCCACTCATAATGCTCATGTTGTGCAAATCCGATGCTGCTGTAGGAAAAACAAAGAACTTCATCAATTCGCCAAATAACAAGGGAAAATAGCAAAGGGAAAATATGCCATCAAGCCTATTCTAGCTAACCTAGCTCAGTCCACCTTTGTCACGCATTCTTCTCCCACATCCTCCCCCCGCCCCCAACCTCTCCAGCATTTCACACAAAACACAGACACATGTGTACGTGTCCCCACACACAACACATACTATTCTCCTTGACTAAAACAAAACAGTTCATTTTTTTTAAAACTAGCTTGTCTTTGTTCAAAGCAACATTCATATTATTTAGTCCATCCTATGCCTCTGTCAGCCTCTTCTCTTATCTTCTGTCTAGATTGTGTAGTGCTTAAGCTTCTCAAATCTTCCTGATAACTCATTTCTGAAACATTTGAGTTTAGTGTTGTTTTTCTTTTCAAAGTGCATATGTCCCCACTGATATGTAGTAAAAAAAATCTCCATCTCCAACTTCCCTTCCTTCTCCAAAGTCCTTGAATGTGTTGCCACTTCCCAAACCCATGCCCATTTTCCCCAGAATTCCATATTTGAAACCCTCCAATTGAGTTACTATTCCTGCCACAGTATCAACACAGCTCTTATCAAAGCTACAAATGACATCCTATGTGACTATTGAAAGGTACATTATCTCTCATTTTTCTTTGTGCCTGCAGCCTTTGATATGGTTGACTACATCATTCTCCTTTGTCACCTTACCATTGTTGTCTGTTGAGTTGGACTGCACTCTTTCTGGTTCCATTCTCATCTAACTGCTCATAAACAGCAACTCATAAAATGGCTTTTCTTCCCATTTCTGTACAATTACCATTTGTGTCAAGAATCTATCCATGATCCCATCTGTTTCTTATCTTCATGCTGCCCCTTGATGACATCATTGAAATACCTTTCCGCCAAAACTACATCACCCTCATCACCACCAACTCCATCCTTCCCTTCAGCAACTATTTAAGGTTGCTCAGAGCATATTGGAGTTCACAGCCTTGGCGTCATATTTAATCCAAAAGATGAGCTTCCAATCACATCCTCATACCATCAACAAGACCATCTATTTTAACCTCCATGATATCACCCTTATCAACCATAGGTCTTCTGCTCCTGAAACCCTTAACCATATCTTTTATATCTCAAAATATATTCTAAAACATTCCCTGGCTGGAATTCCATGTTCTGTCTGCCATAAATTAAAGTCATCCAACACACTGCTGCCCATGACCCATTTCTCACCATTTAACCCTGTGCTGTTGATGTACATTGGCTGCTAGTCTAACAATGCTGCAATTTTAAAATTTCCATTATGTTTTCAAATTCCTGCATTGCCTCACCCCTTTCTATTACTGTAATCTCCTCCAACTCCATAAGCTTCCTGAGTTATGTTTCTCCAATTCTGCCCTCTTGAGTATCCCTGATTTTGGCTTTGTCAAACTGTTGCCATCTGTGTGATGACATAATGTTGTTTGGGAGAAAGTTCCAAAGGTTTGGCTCATGTACCCTTTAGTATTGCTTATGCCTTTAGCTATCTAGTCTCTAAGCATTGGAGTACCTCCCTAAACTTGACCTCATAAGACCATAAGATGTAGGTCATTTAGCCCTTCAAGTCTAGTCCACTGTTCAATGAGATCATGGTTAAAGATATAACTCAGTTTTACTTTCCTGCTTTTTCTCAATAACTCTTGATATCCTTATTTATTAAAACATCTGTCTTTCTCAGTCTTGACAATATTAATGACTCAGCCTTGACAGCCATTTGCAGTAAAGAATTTCACAGGTTCACTGCCCTGGAGAAAGGAAATTCTCATCGTCTCGATCCTAATTTAGTTTAAACCATGAAAAAAAAAGACGAAGACCGATCAGAAGAGAGAACTCACCCATCCAGCCTGTCCTACACAACTGTGATGCCTTATTGAATTCCAATCTGTGCCCTGCATGGCTCACCTGAAAAACCTGGATCTCAGGTGAAAGGTGAAGAGGCAGATTAAAACCCCATGCCAATATGGGAAAATAATCTGGAAAATACCTGCTTCACTGTCTTCAGATGATCAAAACTACTCCAAGAGTACTCTGGGCCTGATTAATGTTATCCAATGCCTACCTTTTATATGAGGTGATGTCCATCCTAGTTAGAAACAAGCCCAGCTGTTACTTGAAGGAATTCAGTCAACCTCGTGTTCACTGCAAGAGATGACAGCCTTTTACACAAATCTACTACTGTTTATGAAAAAAAATCCTACTCTTGATGCTCCATAAATTATTTAATTCAGGCAAGAGAATTTATTCCTTTATGACGACAATAAACCTCAATCAAGTTTCCCCCAAGTCTAAGTAGAGAGAAACTAACAATCTATTTCTCTCCACTGTTAGGCCCAAAGAGTTTCTCCAGAGTTTTCTGTTTTTCTTTAATTTACAGCAGCCACAGTATTTTTGCTTATATTGCCCAAGCCTGCATTATCTTCATGTGTTTGCACTAAATATTAGAAAGTTTCTGCAAAACTGGTAACAATGGCCCACAAATTCTCCTGCTAATTCTCAACATGCTTAGATGTATTCCTTCTGGCAAAGAGTTTGTCTTTAATTTAACATGCTTCTTCCAAATTGAATTACAAAATAACTCCATGATAGGTTCTCCTCTCAGGCAAATGATTTATAAAATAGTTATTAATTCAATTGTTTGCAATAATTTATCTCCTTAAGGATGGATGTTAAAAGATTTTCTGATAAAAGATTTAGAGCATTAGCCTGGCTTTAATCTTTCCAAAGATGACCAGGCCTATTATTTTTCCGTAACTTTTCTGTTTGTCTATAACTTGGATAGTGAAATTGCATGGTATATATATCATGAAGCAGTGCTTTGGTGGTATGACATTTGAAACCAGTGCATCTCACTGAGTTTTCGCTAGTTTGGTTATCACTGCAGCTCATACAAGAGCACAACTGAATAGTTTTATTCAGGCCAGTTCAACAAAAATGTCAAAGCAAGAGACTATCACAAGTTGGCCAAGGATTTGTGTTGCAATAATACTACCAACTCCAAGGAGGACCGGGACACCTGGCACTCAGTTTGGTGAGAGGTTTAGTCAAGGAACTCCCACATCCTTGTGCAGAGTTTAACCCAATCTGCACTCAAATCCCACTCATGGCAATCATTAATTACTATAGCATTGTAACAAAATGCAACAGCCAGACTCCAAAATATTCAAGGGAAAATAATTTGAATGGTAAGGAAGGAAAATTCAAGTATGTGAAGAATTGAAAAAAAAAAGTTTTCAGTGAAATTTCAAAACTGTTTCTGTGAAGTTTTACCCAGTCATTCTACAATTGAGCAAGTTTTGATATAAACAAAAATCATTCTAACCTTGTTCTTTACTGCTTTTATGTTGTCAGGGTTATATAGAAATGATTCTAAAGCATAACATTTATTCAACACTCATTAACATTCAAATATGTGTCGTGTCGTTATGTAATAAATGCTCACGAGGCTCTTCTCAAAAGCTTTATAAAGTAAGCATTAACAATAAGCCACTTAAAACAATATCAAGAGAGATTATCAAATGATTAGTCAAAGAGGTGGATTTTAAATTAGAATTGTTACGGTGCAGAAGAGGCCACTGAGCCCATCAGGTCGAAACTAGCTCCCTAAAAAAGTATTATGACTTAGTGCCATTATCATATGTTTCCACTTCTGTTCTGTTGATTCTTTTACGAGTGGATAGGAGTGTCTTAAAGGTGAAGAGGTGTATGAAGTAAACTCCATTGTTTAAGGTCTTGGTAGTTGAAGGTTTGGCCAGCAACAGTAGAATGTTTAATTGGGAGATAATCCAGACCAAAATTAGCATATCTTGGAAGGTTTGGGGGCAAGACTGTGGAGATTTCGAGGATGGGAGGGAAGATAGAATGATATGTAAAGGTGTTTTTGATATGAGCAAAGACAAAGGCAGCAAAGTTTTAGATTACTTCAAATATGTAAAAGAGTATTACGAAGGCAGCCACTAGTGCGTTGAAATAGTTGAGTATAGAGGTAATTTTAAAATGTCATTGGTATAAAACTGTCCCTGTTTTACTAGTTTCACGGAAATGTATTTTTTTGTTAGAAATTTGATTATCTTGGCCTATTTAAAAAGAAGGTAGAACATGGAGACATTCCAATTATGTTCTCATTAGACAATCTACAGCAGATGAACAATTTATAGCCAAGAAAACTCCTGTGATTTGTTGTAGCATCACAATGACAAGTTAAAGAAAAACATGTATTCTGCTTTCAAAGTACATGTGCTTCTGGACTTCAAGGGCTAATGAATCCTGATTTATAGGACACTTGCAGGGTTTAGTATCTTTTCTATTGCCTGTACTTTATAGATGCCATTCTGTCTCAAGGTGTGTAGTCAATTCCTGGACCAAAGTTCATTTTGAAGGGGTTCACCAATTATGATAAAACTGTGTAAAGCATGGTGTCCATCTGAATTGGTTGCAGTAGTAACTGAGGTATGTGCAGTGCATATTCTGTTTTTTAGGTCTCCTTCCCACAACATGGACCCTGTTTCACCAACAGCAAACATGACGTGAGTGAGCAGCCATTAACTGCTTGTTTGTGTCAAAACATACACATGTCATGTACGTGACTTCAATTGTTCCTACACTGTCTCCAGTCATCTTGTGCACATCACTGTTAATCGTCTTGTCTTTGGAAGTATTTTAGCACTCCATAATACTTGATTTAATTTTGGCTAACAGTACAATTGGAACTTTGTGTTTTTTTTTAAAGAAGTTTTCTCTGCCCATGCCATTAAATAGCTACCTTTGTGTCACAAGAAGAGACATTTAGTCTATCATCTGAATGAGAAGGTGGTGGGTTCAGGTCTTTTTCCAGGATTTAAACATAATCTTCTTCTGATAGTCCTTCAAAGTGAGGAAGATGCCTGCAATGAAGCAGAGCCTGTGGTAATAACATGTATGGGGAGTTTGTGAAACCTGGAGCCCAGCATGTGGAGTTCTGCCTGATCAAGAGATTGTATTGCTCCTAACTCCTGTTATATAGGTATGTGTAATAAGGTTCTCCAGGTTGATAAACAACCTGTTTGGCCATGCTGTGAGTACACCTTTCATGCCAACAAATTCCAGAATGGGAATCAAACTTCTGGCTCAGACATGGTAACTCTATTCACCGCAGCACAAGATCTCCTTAAATGTAATCTAGGGTGATTATTGCAGTGTAGTACTGAGCAGATCTACATAGGCAGCAGTGCAGCCTTTTAGGTGAGATGTTAAAATGAAAACTGCTCGTTTAAATGAATGTGTGAAAAAGATCACATGACACTATGCCCTGTTTAGTATCCCATTCCTTGACCAGTAGTATCAAAATATACTAACCATACTTTAAGTGTGGGGGCTGTGGGTAGAGAGGATAGGGGGAAGAAATCCACTTTTTTACAAAACAACACTAACTGCAATTCATAGTGATTTATGGAATGAACGGAGACTGTGAAAGATGCTGTATGAAACCATTTTTACTAAATGACTCACTCACTCTCATCATCCTAAGAAGAAAACAAGAAAGTTAAATCTGCAAGAGATTGTTTTTGTGTCTTCACATTGTTCTACAAATAAAGAATGTAATCTGTTGAAGGATTCACAGGCTGATTAACATTCTGACAAGCCATGATATGAATGCTGTCAGTGTTGCTTAAGCACTGTGAATGCTCCATCATTACAATAGGTGATAGGATTGTTAATCTGCAGGATGATTTTATGGTTACAAACAACGTTTACAATAAGGGCACCTATACGCTCCCCCATCCCACCAGACACAAATGTAGAATTCAGGGCTGGAGCTGCTGTCTCCATTTGCCAGGACTAATTGGACATCAGTTCAACTTCTGCCTTTGAAGCAGAAATGCTGCTATTAAATCAAAGGCTAGCACCTTTTTCTGTGTCATTCTAATTGAAAGTAATGCTAGTTTCATTTTCTGCAATGTCTTCCTTATTTTGTGAATAAATGTCAACAAATCATTTTACACCATGTGTAAAACTGAATAGAGCTTGGAATTAGTGGGATTGCTTTTGGATAAAATACCGACTCAGGTATATTATTGGTGAAAAGTCCAGTAGGACTTTCAAAAAGGAGCTGGGAATTTGTGTGATATTCTGACCAACATTTGTTGTCCAATAATGATCAGCATATTAACTGGTTGTTCATCTCACTGCTGCAGGTAGTGTCTTTGTAGATAGACTTTGGTTGCTATATTTACCAAGAAAAAAACATTATCTAAACTCCAGAAGCAGTCCAATTATAAAGTGATTTTAAGCATCCTGATGAACCAATAATGAGGTGCATCAGTGCAAACTAAATATTCTTAACTTAATAACTTACTCCACTCAGCCTTTTCTGTGCCTCATTTGGGAATTAGGAAGATAAAAAATGAAGTTTCATTCAAAGAATAAGGAAGACAATACTGAAAGTGAACTAGTTAATATTTAATATTGTTGTACAGATTCTAGAACCTCATCTTGCATTCTCCAATATCTATGAGTTGAACAAATCTCCTGACTCTTAAACTAGGAAGATTTGAAATATAACTGCATACCACTTGGATGCCAATTGTCATGCAGACTTATAAGGAATTAATTATAATGAAGCCTAAGCAGAAAATAATTTAACACAAGAATACTATTTGGACATTTGACTCTTTGGAAAATAATATCCAATTATTTTTATATCCCTCCCCTTCCCCTCAGCACTCTGTTTGGTTTTCTCTTCATGTGTTTATTCAATTCCCACTTTAATGTTGCTGTAGAATATTCTTCCATCATTGTTTCAGACAGTGCAATCCAGATCAAATAATTTCTTTTTAAGAAAAACCCCTCTTTGTGATGCTTCTTATTCTTGCACTAATTAATTTTAATCTATCCTCTGGTTACTGGCCCTTCTCCTCCTCGAACCAGTTCCTCTTCTCAAACCCATTCATGAATTTTAACATATCTACCAAATCTCCTCTTAAGCTCTGGTGAGTGGAGAACAGCATCTTTTTGTCCAATCTTTCCACATAACTTGTGTTCCTCGATCCTTGTATCGTTCTAGTTGATCTCTTTTACACCCTCTATCAGTTCCTGACATCCTTCATGTGGTATTGTATCCAGAATTGAAGATAGTAATCCAGCCTCAGCAGTACTTTATAAAGATTTGTGTATATACAGTCCCAGGTTTCTCTCTTCCTGCACTTTCTTAAAAATTGGATCATTTAATTCATAAGTCTTAGTAAGAAAAATGAGGAGAGGCAAAATCAATTCACACTACTGTTTTTATTTTAAATTGCATCTTCCATGTGTCCATCCAGTAGCTGAGTCTGTGTTCTTCTGTTTCAATCCTCTTGATTGTTTACCACACTTCTGAATTTCATATTGTCTGCAAACTTGAAATGATGTCTTGTATACCTAAGTCCAAGTTATTAATGAAAGATCAGTGGTTTTAGCAACAATTCTTGGGTCTCAGCCCTATGTACCTTTGTCTAAAAACTGATAAACAGCCATTCACCATTACTCTCTGATTTTTGCCTCTTAGCCAATTTTGTGTCCACGATGCTGCCACCAATTGATTTTAATTCTGTATTATGAGATTTTGTCAAATATTTTTTGAAAGTCCATGTACACAGCATCAGCTTTACTATCCTTAACAATTTCCTCTTATGTAATTGAAAAACACAATCAGGTTAATGAAAAACAACCTACCATAACAAATCTCTGCTGACTTTCATTTATTAACTCATACTTTTTCAAATGCCAATTAACCTGTGGGGGCACAAATTGTGTCAAAAGGCTGATTTTTCTCTTTTGAGTCATAATCCCAATATAATGCCATTTTCTAGGTCATCAGCCCAGACATGTGAATGTTAGGATTTTGGGCATGATCTTTCCAGAAGAAGCTAACTAAATCTGCCTTTGAGATGGTGAGTGGCCTGAGAAGTGGCAAAGTTAACAGGTGGCTAGCTGACTCAACTGTGGGCTCTGAATTGGAGATGGAGAGGAAGGTGGTTGCACAAGGTGGAGATACCTTACTGTTGGTGGTACCAGCAGCCATTTCCCCATGCCCTGCACTGTCTAATTTGCCTGTATTTACATGCAAACAATCCATATTCACTTACAGATATCCTCAGAATTTCCAATTTTGTCCTTCTAACGTGACTGCTACATATGTATTTCATACAACATCCCATTCTGTCTCCTACTGCGAGTATGCAAGCCTCAGAAACAGCAGGAGTTGTCCAGACTTCTGGAAAACTCCTATTGCCTTCTAAAAATGTCAGTTTATATCTTTCTGTAAATGGACTTCCCAGCCCTGATCTGTAGGTTTCTTTCTACATATGAATCCTGACCGTGAGAAAAGCAGGGCTAGGCAGGAACATGTTGAGATATATTTGCTTTCCAGGACTTTCGTAAATTCACAGCTGCCACACCACCTTGATGCCTGCTTTGTATAGCCTTGGAAAATTTCCCCACCATTGACTTTATGCTGCCTAGTTATAGTTTCTGAATTTATCACTTTCTTACTTTAACTACTTTGAATGCTTACAGTCCCCTACCACTAATGCAAAGGAAGAGTGTGGTTAACCTCATCAACTTCATTAATGTCCTTCAGGGAAGGAAATCTGCCTACTTCACCTGGTCTGTCCTACACGTGACTCCAGAGCTACAGCAGTTTCATTGGCTCTCAAAGGCACTCAGAAATGGCTTAGCAAACCACTCCATTCTATCAATTGCTACAAAGTCTCAACAAAGAAATGAAACTGGCCTGACCACTGGGCATCCACTTAAGCACCTAAAAACAATGGCAGAAACAACCCTGTCAGCTCTGCAAAGTCTTCCTTACTAATGGCTGTGCGGTTAGTACAAAAAGCGGGAGAGCTGTCTTACAGACCAGTCAAGCAATAGCCTTACATACTCGTACTCACTGAATCATGTCTTTAAGGTAATGTCCCAAACACCAGCATCACCATCCCTGGGTATGTCTTGTCCCACCAGCAGGACAGACCCAGCAGAGGTGGCGTTAGAGTGGTATATAGTCAGGAGGGAGTTGCCCTGGCAATTCTCATTGACTCTGAATCCCATGAAGTCTCATGGTGCTGGGTTTAACCTGCTCAGTATGGACAGGTTGGACCGAAGGGTCTGTTTCTATGCTGCACATCTCTGTGACTCTATATACCATGTACTGTCCTCCCTTGGCTGATGAATTAGTACTCCTCCAAATTAATCCACACTTGTTGGAAGCACTGAGGGTGGCAAGGATGCAAACTTTACTCTGGATAGGGGATTACAATGTCCAGTACCAAGAATGGCTTGGCAGCAGCACTACAGATCAAGGTGGGGGGTCCCAAAAGCATTGCTACTAGACAGGATCTGCAACAGGTGGTGAGGTAACCAACAAAAAGGGAAAAAAATCTTTCTCAACCTGCAAGCTGCAGATGCATCTGTCCATGACAGTATTAATAAGTGACCACCCTGCAGACCTTGTGGTGACAGTGCCACCTTCACATTAAGAATACCCTCCATTATGTTGCATGGCGCTATCACTGTGCTAAATAAAACAGACTTCAAACAGATCCAGCAACTCAAGACAGGTGCTGGGCCCAGGACACTACCCTCAGCAACTTTAGGACATCCCAGCAACTTCAGGGTAATGTCCAAGACCCAACCACCTTCAGCTGCTTCATCAATGACCTTCCCTCCACCGTAAGGTCAGAAGTAAGGATTTTTGCCAATATTCAGCATCATCTGAGACTCAGATACTGAAGCAGTCCATATTTGACAAGATCTGGATAATATCCAGGCTTGGGCCGAAAAATGGCAAGTGACATTCGTGCCACACAAGTGCCAGGCAATGACCATCACTAATAAGAGACAATCTGACATTCAATGGTGTTACCATTGCTGAAACCTCTAATATCAAAATCTTGGGGTGACCTTCGTCGTATAAATACAGTGATAAAAAGAGCAGGTCAGAGGCTAGGAATACTGCAGCAACTAACTGACCTGCTGACTCCCCAAAGCCCATCCACTATTTACAAGGCACGAGTCAGGACTGATGGAATGATCCCCACTTGTCTGGATGAATGCAGTTCCAACAACACAAGAAACTCGATACTACCCAGGACAGAGTAGCCTAATTAATTGACATCACATCCAGTTCCTCTATCACTGACATTCAGTAGCAACAGTGTAAATTATCCATAGGAATTCACCAAAGATCCTTCCACAGCACATTTCATACCCACAACCACTTCCACCTAGAAGAACAAGGGCAGCAAATGCAGGGGAACACAATGACCTACAAATTCCCCTCACCATCTTAACTTAGAAATATATCACCATTCCTTCACTGTCACTGGGTCAAAATCCTGGAATTCCATCTCTAATGGCATTGTGGGTCAACCCACAGCACATGTAATATAGCAGTTCAAGAAGGCAGCTCACCACCACCTTCTCCAGATAGATATAGACATGCAATAAATGCTGGCCCAGCCAGCAACGTCCACTTCTCACAAGGGAATATTACTCTTGTTTTATCTGATCATTCAGTACAAACAACTTCCTCAGAGAGTAATGATGATGTCTGTTCTGAACAGCCACATTTTTCTGTCCAGTTATCAATTTTTTTATGAATAAAAGTTGTTTACTTCAGTGCCACTTATTTCCTTAAGAAGTCATTAAATCAGTCTGAAAACCTGCCACTTATTTCCTTAAGTAATCATTAAATCAGTCTGAAAACCTGAACCAACCAATGCCCTGTATTGACTTTCACGTTGTTGAAACTTGAAACTTCTGTCTCCTGACCAGAATCCTTTCTCCCTCTGTGACCAGTAGCAGCCCTAACAAGCGCGGCCTTCCCTCCTACAATGAGCACATGTCAAAGAAATTGGCACCTGGCCCAAGAGAAAATTCACCTCAGGATTTGAACAGATCTGTCAGGTACAGAGAAGGTAGACAAGAGGTGAGAAGAGAGAAATCACCACGCAGGGGCTTGGAGAGGGAGAAATCTCCAGGCAGACCTTTGGACCCCAGTAGGGAGAGGTCACCAGGAAGGATGTTGGATGATAACAGAGGTATCCGTGTACCTACAGGATCGTCGAGGGCCCCAGTTACCAAGGTATCTTCCGCACAGTTGATTGTAATTTGAGATCCAGTACTTAGAAATGTATTTAAATAGTGCGTGGTACTAACGTTAATCTGTTTATGTTGACCAGACCTGGGACCAGTCTGCTGTGTGAGTCCAGTGCTATGTTACAAATGAAGAGGCGTGTACTGAGCATGTGAATTCCACTCTTTCAGCTGTTGGAAGAATAACTATGGAGATCCACAGGACAAACTAAAACTACGCACGTTTGTTCGCTTTAGTCACTAAATGTGGGAGGGTGGGTGGGGGAGCAATGTAAATATTAAACTGCTGCTCGCAAGCTACCTTATGACTGGCTATCGGGAGTATGGATGGTAACTGTTTCTATATGGAAGCTGATTCATTTATTTGAGGGTGAAGGACATGAATTATTAAATGCACAAAACGAGAGAGAATTCCCTATGTCTTGTGATACTCATTTGACAGCAGAATCTTCTAATCCTCTCCAGTGAAGGTCTAGCTGGACTTTTTGGGTATTGATGGAAGATCGGGATGCTGTTTTGACTCAACAATGCAGATTAACTGTACACAGTTCATTACTTGAATTTTATACAATGGTCATGAAGGGATCTGAACATGAGATCGCAGCAGGACTGAATATATATTTTGTAATAACCTATAGCTTTTTGCTATTTAATCTTTTTCTCTGTCCTGCACTGCTGCTTTGTCCTGGATGTACAGACGTTCACTCAAATACAATTTACCGCAGATTTTTGTACTATGTTTCACTGATCTGTATTGAAAATTTCCCAGTTCTGAAGTGCGTTCCTAATTTTGTGATATGACTGTTTTCTTCCTCTTTGTACCCTGTCACTTGCGAATATGCAATGCGTGAGATGAGAGGTTGAGTCACATTTCTGGTGACTCATTTTCCATAAAAGTGCTTAATTAAATTCTACACTAATTTGCATATCTTTACATGGCAAGTGTCTGATTTTATTTTATTTTAAGAGCAAAAGTGCTTTTAGCATTTCATAATGCTGTTCATAACATGAAGATGTTCACATTTAACCAGAAATTGTCACACATTATAACACAAAATACCTTTTTTCTTTATCTAAGCATTAAGTGTACCCGGAAAATTCTGGGTTCCAAGTCTGCTCAAATTAGATTCAGTGAAAATACCCTCCTAAATGAGCCCTTTATCACATTGTGACCTCACTCGATCAGTTTATCCTCAGCTGCAAAATTATAGCACTGAGACAAAACTTCAGTCTTCCTATTTCCTAATCTCCAAATGCAAATTATCTACAGTACATATGAATGACTTGGATGTAGGAAGTGAATATCACTAAGTTTGTGAATGACACCAAAAGTAGGTTGGAAGGCAAGTAATAAGGATGACAGGATCTGCAGAGGGATATAGGTAGGTTAAGTGAGTGTGCAAAAGCCTGGTAGATAGAATATAATTTGCAAAAAATTAAGCGTATGCACTTTGGCTGGAAAAATAGAAGAGCTGAATATTATTTGAATGGACATGGACTGCAGAAAACTATGGAACTGAGGGATTGGGAGTCTTTGTCCATGAATCGCAAGCTAGCATCTTAATTCGGCAACTAATAGAGAAGGCGAATAGAGTGTAAAAACAGTGAATTATTGATAAAACTATAGAAGGCACTAATCATACCACACCAAGAATACAGATAACGGTTTTAGTAAGAAAGACATACTGGTTTTGGGGTTAATCCAGAGAAGGTACGCAAAGTTGTTCTTGAGTTTATAGCAATTTTCTCATGAGGAGAGCGTGAATAGATTGAGGCTACACTCATTAAAGTTTAGAAGAATGAAGAGTGACCTTCATTAAATTACATTAAATTCTGAGGGAGCTTGATAGGATAGATACAGAGAGGCTGTTTCTCTTTATGGAAAAGTACAAAACCAGAGGGCATAATCTCAGTGCACAGGATCATTCACATAAGACAGAGTTGAGCAGAAAGTGGAATACTTTACCTCAGGGATCTGTAAAGTCTGCATCATTAAGTATATTCAAGACTGATATAGACACATTGTTAATCAGGAAGGGAATCTAGAAATATCAGGGTAAGTAAGGAAAATGGACTTGAGAGTTATCAGATTGGCCTCATTGAATGGCAGAGTAGATTTCATGGGCCAAGTGGTGACGGTCTGCCTGTATATCTTGTAACCCAGTCTATAACGTAAACTATTGAGTGGAACCACAACAATGCTCAATTACATTCAGAACAAAGCATTCAAAAGTTGCTCTGAGTTCAATGTAGAAGGGTTCGTTGAACTGGTAGGATATTGTTTTAAAGAACAATGAAATTACTTTTTCCCTCATTTCTTGATCAGAAAGGTTGGAACATTGTTTTGTTTTGGGAGTAGAGAACTGTCCTTTTCTACAATTGAACACTGTCTGAAATTGTTGCATCAATGTTAAATCTGGGAGGCTATAAAGTGCCAACCAATGCAGAGTGCTGTTCCTCAAGCTGACATTGAGCCTCATTGGAAAACCTAATAGGCCAAGGATGGAGAGCTGAAAATGTGTTGCTGGAAAAGCGCAGTAGGTCAGGCAGCATCCAAGGACCAGCAACACATTTTCAGCTCTGATCTCCAGCATCTGCAGTCCTCACTTTGACCTCTCCATCCTTGAGGAGAATGTGGGAAGAGGGTGGAGAATAAAAGGAGCGGGAAGCCACTGCAAGCTCTGGGTTACGTGAACAAATTGCATGAGGGTCTCTGCAAAACAGTCAGCCAAACAGAGTTTGATCTTCCCTGTGTAGCAGGGAATGTTGTGAGCAGTGAATACAGTATACTGAATTGAAGGATACACATGTAAATCGCTGATTCACATGGAAGCAGCATTTGAGGCCATCTATGCTGAGGAGAGAGGAAGTAAAAGTGGCAGCTGTCACATAGCCTGTGCTGACGTGGGAAGATAGCTGGGACAAGGGAACTATAGAAGTGATTTATGGAGCAAATCAGGTTGTTGTGGAGGCTTTGAGCATCTTTGGAATGCTGAAAGGGAAGTGGAAGATGTGTATGGAGGCAGGAGAAAGGCTGGAGAGTGAGCAATTGATTAGAAGGCTGGTGGACTGACGAAGGGATTCCTATCATGGCACCAGGGGAGAGGTCAAGAGATGATATTTTCAAAATATCTAGACAGATTTCCTGGGTTTGATGTGGTACCTGATGGTTTATTTGGGCACTTATCTGATGAGATCAAGTAAGTGTTGCCAGAAATAAAAAAACATGAAATGCTGGAAATTATCAGCAGACCTGGCAGCATGTATGAGGAGGTGGGGGAGACTGAACTCTGTTTCTCTTTTCTCAGATGGTGCCTGACCTGCTGAATATCTATAAGACTGTAAGATATAGGAACAGAGGTAGGCCATATGTCCCATCAAGTCTGTTCACCATTCAGTCAAACCATGGCTGACCTGATAATCCACAGTTCCACTTTCTGGACTAATCCCCATAACAACTGATTCCCTTACTGATTAAAATTCTGTCTAACTCGGGCTCGAATATACTTTATGAACTGGCCTCTATTAGCCCTCTGTGCTAATGAATTCCACAGATTCACTACCATCCCTAATTCCATTTTAAACGAGCAACCCAGAAGTTTGAGATTATGCTGTAGACATTGTAATAAGGGGAAACAACCTCTCTGCATCTCTCTTGTCAAGCCCAATAAGAATCTTTTACATTTCAATAAGATCACCTCTCATTCTTCTAAACTCCAATTAATACTGACTCAACCTCTCATGAAATCCCTTCATACTTGGGATCAATCTAGGAAATCATCTCTGGATTCTCTCCAATGACATTACATCCTTCCTTGGATAAGCTGACCAAATTCCAGATTTTCAGCAGTCTGTACTACTTTGTTTTTGACTGTAATATTCCATTTAATTGAACAACTTTCTGGCCCTTGTAAGATATTCTCTTTTGGCCCATATGATGAAAAATGAGTTCTAGAATGGAGTATTAGAGAGCTTAAAAATGTGTTGCTGGAAAAGCGCAGCAGGTCAGGCAGCATCAAAGGAGCAGGAGAATTGACGTTTCGGACATAAGCCCTTCTTCAGTTTCCTGAAGAAGGGCTTATGCCCGAAACATCGATTCTCCTGCTCTTTTGATGCTGCCTGACCTGCTGCGCTTTTCCAGCAACATATTTTTAAGCTCTGATCTCCAGCATCTGCAGTCCTCACTTTCTCATATTAGAGAGCTGTCAACTTCCATGGATTCATACCACAATGAGAAGTCATGACTTGAAGATATGAGGGTAAAAAGATTATTTCCAGCTCTGCCGGGAGTAGGTTAGATACAAAAAGCTTAAACATAGGCAAAATTTTAGACTGACAAATTATGTATGTTTCCTAATGCCTGAAGTGTTGACACCAGACTGCACTGGACAATCAAACTTCAAAGAACTCAAAGCTGTTGTTTTCAAAAAAAACACAAGCTATGTTTGTTTCAGTTATATGTTCACATAAATGTAGTTAGATAGAAAGCAAGCAATCCACCTTAAAAGATGCACACTCTGCAGAATGTTTCCCAGCTGTAATGTGGTTTTGTAATGCAACACCAGTATACCCATTCAAAATCTTTCAGTGGTGTTATTACCTCTTGCATGTCATACAGTCTGATCACAAATATTTGTCCAATTCTTGTCTGGCTGTGAAGAATGATTTCACAAGTTTGCCTTTGAGCTCGCAATATGTGCCCAAAAAGAATAGTTAAATTAATGTTCATCATATTATTTAAAGTTAGGTTTTCAAATGCAGTTAACCAAAGAACTCTAATTAGTTGTCACTGATAATACGCAGCACTCACAAATCATCAATTTTGGTTAATACAACAGATAATTGATGCATCAGCAGTGATCGAGAAGCTTTTTTCTGAATTTGACTGAAAGCATCTATCATCAATTGTCACTATTTCTACACGTGGAGAATCAGTTACCTTTAATTCCTCAAAGTAACTGTGAGTTTGTTGTTCAGTAATTTATTTCTGGGATACTTTCCCTGAGAGACTTCATTGAAAATGCCTTGGCTCCATTTGGACCCAAGTACCTTTTTGGTAATTGTTTCATAGAAATAGTCATGACTGCATTATTTGTGTTGCAAAATGCAAAATGAAGGGAGCACTTCCTACATAAGCGCAGATGCAATGTCAGTGTCAAGCTGTTAAAAGTGAAGGACACCTTTAAGCGTGCCTATACTTTGTTGCTGAATTGTGCATTACTTTTTGCAAGCTGGTGTCTTATGACCATGTTCTTAACAAAAAACAATTCTCAGTTAATGGAAAAAAATAGCATTTACTCAGAGCAACTACTTTAACAATCAGGTTCTTATTATGACAAAAATAGATACGTTATTCTCAAACAATTAATCCATTTGGGCAAGGCCCAGACTTGGAAACAAAAACTACGTGCTTTCAATCATGGAGTTTCAAATTTGGATGCATTAAAAACAATATATTTAAGGAGAAAAAAATTATTGCCCCATTTGGGTCTTGAAATCATGGTCCTGGGATTTAAAAAAAATCACAATGTGCCAAGTGACACGTTGTATAGCAAAAGCCTTTCCAACATGTTTCCAAATTTTAAAGAAAAATATTGTTAAAATTACAGTCTTTTTTTATGGAGTTAAACTGGCCTGGGTGCAAAATGGCATGTACCCACAGTCTTGGTGCAAGAATCTGCACTAGTGGCTATACAGCAGATCAAGTGCACTGTTACTGATGCCTGTCCAGTTGTTGCAGGAGTTAGTATTTGTTAATATGAGAAAGTCGAAGTACAAATCAGCCAACAGCAGGCAGTGGGTGGCTGCTGTACCCAAAAGCAGGCATATTGAAATCTCTAGCTGAAGAGAAAATTGGCTTTGGGCAAGTCCTACATAGGACCAAGCAAAACCCTACCAAAGTTCAAGGCTATGTAAGGTCCACCAGCTTGTCAGCCATGTGTGGAGAAGGGATGCTCCAGTATACTTTAATTCCAGCTGTTAAGACCATAATGCCTGCTACTGTTGCAATAGGTGCATACTGGAGACCGATGGTAACAGTGAGCTCTGTTTATCTTGTTTTCTGAGATAGACGGGTCCCAACCTTGGTGGCAGGAGAGGGTGGAGCCAACATTCAAGGCCATACAGATCAGAGAAGTGCTGCAGCAGGAACCCGAGCAATCACTCCAGATACCCTGTGATTCCAGTTAGTCTCTCAGAAGGGCAAGTTTCCCTCTCCGATGCAATGATGATGCACAATCTGCAGTGTTGTAGGAGAGTAACCCCTGACCAAGGACAAAGACTCAGGAGATAGACAGAATTCAGGCACATGGCAGACTTTATTCTTATTCAAGCAACAGCTGGGTAATGCAGAGAGAAGGCCAAAAGATCTTCCCCAAAATCTGGCCTCAATATGTGAACCCAATCATTCCTTTAATCTACATCTCAGATCAGAAGAGAGATTAATGGCACACTGTGGCTTCTACAGTGAAAAACAGTATTTTTGTACATTTTGTGTTACAATAATCACAAACAACATGGTTACTTTGTCCTCCTCTTTTCTCTATACAACCAATCCTGTGAAATAACTGATCAATGATGGACACACCTATGGACAACCCTAAGTTTTATGATGCCTAACAGACATTGCGATTTCTAGACTTTGGGATCTTTCTATGTAAAGTATTAATTCACATTCCAAATTTACTGGCTTTTCTCCTTTGGACATGTCCCTGACTTGCTTATCTCTAAGGACTGGTGGAATTCTATTGCTCATTGTATTCCACTTGCTATCTTTATCAAATTCTATCATTCCTCAGATCAAACTTTGGTCATAGTATTAATTTCTATAATAGAAATACTACTACTGTTCGCACTCTTTAGCTAATGAGACAAGGTATGCCAGGCATCTCTTTAATGTTCTCCCCTAATGCTTTTATTCTATAATTATGTTGAAATCTATCTGTGCTTATTTGAAGAATCTTTAAGTAGAACCTATTTCTTAATATTGTAAATAGTTTCAAAGAAGCAGCTAATTTCTGCGAGAAACCTTTAGCTGCTGTTTTCATGGCTGCATGATGCTTAACTAATGCTGTTCTCCTAATGGGATAACATCCTTTCGTTAATGAGACTGGAATTAATTACTTGTTGTAGTGTAATGATCCTTCAAAGCTTCTTTTTACGCATCTGTGTATGTTACAAATCTTCAAATTGTTCATCCTTCAATATATCCTTTTGCCCTTGGAATAACCCCTTCTCAAAGGCACTGTTGTTTGACTTAAATGCTGAAGAAGGCTTTTTAATTCTGTTTTAATCAGTTTGTTAACAGCAGTTGGTCAACCATCTTGTGTTTAAATGCTGAAGCAGGCTTTTTTCAGTTCTGGCTATTTTGGGTCTCTCAAAAATATAGGGGCAGCTCCAACAAGTGTTGATATTTGAGGCCATCAATGCTTAGTGGTAGTCATGTCTAACTCTTCTGCAATCATCATTCATGATCTCCCCCCCTGACCCTTCAAACAAGATGCAGAGGAATGTGAATCAGGCACCTCTGTTGACCCTGAGTTCTGGTAAATTCTCATGTCTATGCTGAGTGTAGGCTTGAATCTGAACTTGTTGGCCCAGAGCATCCATTGGAGGGTGGGGTTTTTTTTGGAGCAGTGTGGATAGGGTTTACATGTCAGCACTAGGTGGAAATCCCAACATAGCTGATTATGCAGGAGTTGCCTGGACTGTTGGGATTTGTTTGGGAAAATTACTTGTATCAGGAACTCTGCGAAAAAGTGCCCATCTCTGAGCTAGGGATTTCAGAGGGTTCAAACTCAATTAAGCTTATTAGCTACTCCCGTAGTTAGAGAATTAAAACCTGCTCTAGCTCCTAGGTAACTTATCAAATGTACCCCCAACTTACCACTAACTCCTCTGACTATCCTTCCCCCAATCTCTCGCACCCCCGACCAAATCCTACTGAATCCTGCCCATCTTGACAATTCATCCACTTATGTGGCACCCTGAACCCCCACCCACCCAAACACACACACATGCCTTCCATTCTACCCTCCCACTCACCTTCTCTCTGTAGTTTTCAAAGTGGCTGCAGGACCTTTAAGTCACTAAACATGAAATTTGATGTTGAGAACAGCGGTGTTGTTTCCACCCTGATCCTCTGCATTCCTGTTTTTGCGGACTCCTGGATTTGTCTGTTCTGCTTTGGAAGAGAAACCACCTAGAAATTAACTGGAAGAACTACTGTAAAGATAGAGCCTTAATTTCTTCCAAACAGATCTGAAATGGCTGGGGTGGGGGGTGTTGAGGCGAGGTTTGATCCTGTTATGAAAATCTGAGCCAGTAGCAGGCTGTATACACACATGAAACAATACTGTTTCACGTCTGAGTGTATACCATATGTTCAAACTACTATGGAGTGCTGCTGAAGCATGGTGTTACTCTCAAACATCAGAAATGGGAAAAATTGGTTTGAGGAAGAAGGTAAAATATTTAGAAACAAACTAAGTTTAATCTAAAATAGTGCTAGCTTCTTTGCCAAGGAAAATGGCACTTTAAAGTTGACTTTCACTTTAGCAGTTGAAGGTATGATAACATAAGAAACAAGAGCAGATGTAGACTGTATGGTGAAATTGGCTGATACCATGGAATAATGTATTGAATTTGCCATTTAGTACAATCCTGCCCAATTGTCAGCCTGCTTTGAGTAACCCTCAATTCAGCAAGATGCCAGAAATCTGTCTTTTTCAACTTTAAATGTATTCGGTGATAGAGCATCCACAATCCTCTGGGGCAGAGATTCCAAACATTCAAAACTCTTTGAGTGATGAGATGTCTCCTTGTCTCAGTCGTAAATGATTGTCCCTTCAACTTGAGCCCGTACTCCCATGTTCTACGTTGCCCAGAAAAGGGCAATAACCTTTTATTGTCTATCCTGACAAGCCCTTCATAATCCTGAATGATCAATGTTCATTTTCTTCTAAATCCCAGATGATATATTTACGCTGCTCGTATAGGTTGTAAATAGCTGTCACACCAGCACTGATTCTTGTAGCACCACGCTAATCATAGCCTGCGAATGTAAAAATTGCCCTTTTTATCTCTGCACTTTGCTTCAATGGATCTTCACACTGTGCTAAAATACTGCCCTCAACTCTATCTTGCATTATAGTATTTGAAGATGCAATTCTGATTTCTGGATGTTGAGGGCAGTGAAGCTGTGTAGCAAAGAGCTCATTGAGGCTGGGGCTGCTGAGAGAGTGGTGTCTTACTTGGTAGTGGCAGAAGATGAGGCTGAACAGTAAACACTAGATAGCACACAACATTATTGGCAGGCTGTAGATGACGTCAAAATTATATTTGAGCTCCTGAGAAGAAACTCTGTTTTTTGACCTAGTAATGGTCCATATCAATCTCCTGCTTCAGACAGGGGATGCATTGCATACTGGGGATACGCAAGGTGCAAACGCATCATGTATTGTGGTGGAAGAGGCTGAGGAGGAAGACCGATGATGCCTGCGTAAGAAGTGGATTGACAGTGAAACCCTGCAGCCATGGTCTCGATAAATCAGTCACTACCTATCCTCAGCAATCCTCAAACTGTTAGGCCTTTCGATGCTGTGACTCTTCTCAACTGCTCCTGCAAGACAGTGAGCTGCTCACCAAAGTGTGAGGTCAACCGAGTGATAAACACATAACCATCGAGGTGAATGACTCTGATTTGGCAGCCACAGTTCTCTCTGGAATGTGGAAACCTACCGGCTTAAGAACATACACAGTCATTGTCATCCCTTCCCACTAACTGCTCACATTCATGGATGTTGCCCACTTCATTCAGAGAGATGGATGTCACTCTCCAGGGCATCTCACACACTGTACCCAAGACTATCTCACCAACTGCAAAGATCATCCTCCCTGTTCACTAGCCAGCTCAAGCACTTTGATCTCTGGATTTGTTCGAGTCTCGCAGCTCCTTCACACATCTTGATCTTCTTAATTATTGGGCCTTTGTTTGCTGCAAAGCGGGACCTCCATGCATTGAATGGGGGCAGCACAATGGCTTAGTAGTTAGCACTGCTGTCTCACAGCACGAGGGACCCAGGTTCGATTCAAGCCTCAGGCAACAGTCTGTGTGGAGTTTGCACATTCTCCCTGTCTCTGCATGGGTTTCCTCTGGGTTCTCCGGTTTCCTCCCACAATCCAGAGATGAGCAGGTCGGGTGAATTGGCCTTGTTAAATTGCCCATAGTGTTCAGGGATGTGTAGGATAGGTGCATTTGTCAGGGTAAATGTAGAGTAATGGGGAAAGGGTTTGGGTGGGATACTCTTCGGAGGGTCGGTGTAGACTTGTTGGGCCGAAGGGCCTGTTTCTAAGAATACCTTGCCTGCTTTCCCTCCAGTCTGTGATAGGCTATCCCACTGGTCAGGTTGACATATCTCCCTCAATCGACTTGGTAAAGGGTGCTTAGTGTCTTTGTCTTTTTTCCAAATGTGATTGTTTCTTTTTCTCACCCTTCCATGAGATCCATTTGACTACTAAAACCCCTCACTTCTTGTCCTCTTGTCAGATGTCGATATCACACATGCAGACTCAACTTGGTCACTCACCTCTCATAAATGTCATGATTTCACGGGCTTTTATGCTGCCAATGTCCACTTCCATGGAAAGAGTGACCACTTGCACAGAGTGTTGTACATCATCAATTGGTTATTTCACACAGCCTGGCTACTTGAATCAGATAGAGTAAAACCTCACCTTGGCCTTTCTGTGTCTCAATGAAGTACAGCTAAGTGCTTTTAGCTTGTACGAAACTGTGGGACAGCCATTAGAGTGAAGATTGAAAAAGAGCCTGCGGAATTAGGAACTCTGCTCAAACTGTTCACATGCCTACCTTCCTTATTCCTTCAGTCATAACCTTATCTGATGTTGTAGATTCACTAGAGGAATCACTTGTGCATTTACCAGTATCTCACTGTGTCAATTGTATTGTAAATGTTAAATAACCATTCACTTTATTTGAAGTTTCCAATATTCAGTCATCTCCACTGTTCCTTTAGGCTACCAAATGGCCATTGGACTCAAGAGAAATGGTACAACCAGAGTAGAAGAAAAACAATGGGTGTCATAAACATGACAAATTATTCACTGTGGCAATATTGTATAGGCAGGGCTGACGGCCAGTCAGTTCAGTATTGATGTGTAATTTGATAGCTAGACCATGACTGTGACTCGCAATAGCTGCAGACACTCCAGCCACCTCTTCCTGTCGTTTTCCAAAGGTTCAGTGCAGTCTTCGCCTTCCTGCTCCTACAGGCTCAGTCCTTCCTCCAGCACTCTGCTGTATAAGGGCAGTAGGCCACTACTACACTCGGTGAGAGTGACTGCCCTTGACATCAAGGCCACATTTGAATGAGTACGGCATCAAGGAGCCCTGGCAAAACTGGAGCTATTGGCAATCAGAGGAAAATCTCTCCACTTTTTGAAGTCATACTTAGCACAAATGGGAGTAGTTGGTGTTGTTAGAGATCAGTCACTCAGCTCCAAAATCTCTGCAGCAATACCTCAGGGTAAAGTCCTATGCCCTCTATCAAGTTTTCAGTATTTTTGCTGGAATATGATCATGACCCATAGCCTTTATAGTATCCAATTCCTCATACTGTATGGGTTGAATCAAATGGCTGAAGAGGGAAGCAGGAAAGGTGGTGGTGGAGCTCTGTGAATGAGTGCATAGGGTTAATAAAAAGCATGTCAGAAACCCAACCTGATTGCACTTCTGCATTTAACCAGGTGGTTTTTGATGGTGTGCAAAACACTTTCATGGGGATTAGTTAATGTAATATGTAATGTGCCACTTGATGGCATGAAGTGGGGATGTTCTCTGATAACTGCACAATATTAAGCACCATTTCTGACTCCTCAGATACTAAAGCAGTCCATGTCCATCTGCAGCAAGACATGGACAATACCCTTGCTTGGATTGACAAGTGGTAAGTAACATCCCTAGTACAAGTACCAGGCAATAACTATTTCCAACAAGAAGACCTAATCACTGCCCCCTTACACCCAATAGCATCACCATCACTGAAGCCTCCATTAACAACATCTTGAGGGTTATAATTGACCAGAAACTGAACAGGCCTAGCCATAAATATAAATACTATGGCTACAAGAGCAAGTCAGAAACTAAGAATCTTGAAGTAAGTAACTCACTTCCTGATTGGCATCACATCAAAACATTCACTCCCTCCACTACTGATGCAGAGTAGCAGCAGTGTACTCTAATTGCACTGCCGAAATTCACCAAGGCTCATTGGATAGCACCAAGAAGTACAAGGGCAGCAGCAGAACCTGAAAGTGTCCGCTCCAAGCCATTCACCATCCCGACTTGGAAAGACATCACCATTCCTTCAATATTGCTGGGTCAAATTTTTGGGTCAAGCAGTGATGCTACAATAAAATCAATTCTTCAAGATCTTCAGGATATGATCCAAATTTAAAACTGAAAATTAGAAAATAGCACAGAAGTTTGAAAGACAGTGAAAGTGAAGGGTGTATGTTTGAAATGCATGAGTTGGCAGTAGATATTCTTTCCAATTCATCATCATTAGTAACCTAATCTGTACAGTAGTCAAAAAGTGTGGCGCTGGAAAAGCACAGCAGGTCAGGCAACATCTGAGGAGCAGAAGAGTCGGGCATATGTTCTTCATTAGGAAACGCTTCATCTGTACAGTATCTTAATGTGCGACTGGCTACTGTATTCTGGAAGATGCATTGAACAGCATTCTCAAGAGCTGAGGTCATTCATGAATCAATAAACTAGTTTATTTTCAAAGAAAATAGAGATTAAAAATAATTTTTGGTTGATCCAGACTGATTTAGCAGTAACTTCCTTCATTTTAGCATCTAGCTGTTTCTTAATTTATTCCAAGAAGAAAGATTGGCTTGTCCTTTAAGTCCAATGCATGGAACTGATGGCCAAGGATTAGTGGCGCAGCACATGAACTTCGTCCTTCTCCATCATTACACCTCCGCACGTGATTAGATGGAGAACCTGTTAATACTGGAAGCCTAAGTAAAAGTGCGACACGTCCTGATCAAAAGAATTTCTGAATGTAGATAAGCTGCACTAGTTACCCAGAGAGCAACCCAGCTGCAAAGACTCATGGATCACATGTCTCGTGTTTATATCATGTTCTGCTTCACCATCAGTGTTAATACAGGACAAGCTCCCGTTTCTCTCCCTTATGTGATCAGACTCAACCATACAACACTGGAAACTGTCAGTACATTCTGTACCTCAGATCTATGGTGACAGAAGTCTATTTCTTGGCAAAGAGGCGATGCATGAGGTGGGAGAGGAGGAACAAATCAATATGTAGACTGCTGCACGTGTGCCATTCAGTTATGTACAATTGACAATACAAATTGTTTGTGGTGGACATGTTTCGTGCCCTAAAGTCAGGTGAAGCCCAAGATCTAATTTTTCCCCAGATTTTTTTTTAAACTTCATTCTTGGGATGTGGGTAAGGCTGACACTCTGTTATCCATTTCTGCTTGCACTGAATTGGCTTTCTTAATGTGTGCCATTTCAGAAGACTATTAAGAGTTGACCGCATTTTGTCCCACTCTACCTAGGGGTTAATTCCAATCATTGTTCCCACTGTAAATGAGGATCTGTGCCTTGAAAGAACCTATCTTTCGACTGTGAATTTATTGGTAACAATGTCTTCTCCAAGTCAGAAAGTTGTGCTCAAATTCCATTCCAGAAGCCAGAGCACAAAGAATTCTCAACATTGTGTCCACAAGGCTATGTCTTCAGACCCTTACTATAAGCCCTCTACACTCATGTCTGTGTGGCTAAATTCCATCCTAACTCTTTTTACAAGTTCGCTGACAACACCATGATTGTAGGCCAGATCTCAAACAAGACAGAAAACAGGAAAGAGATGTGTGCATGATGGCATAATATAAAGATAACGATCTCTCCCTCAATATCAGCAAAATGTTCGAGCTGGTCACTAACTTCAGGAAGCAAGGTGGAGGGCACATCCCTATCTACATCATGGTTGAGAGAGCCAAATTCCTTGGAGTGATGATCACTAACAATCTGTCCTAGTCCACCCACGTTGATGCTACAGTGGAGAAAGCACAGCAATGCCTCTACTGCCTCAGGAGGCTAAGGAAATTCAGTATGTTCATAAAGACTGTCACTAATTTTTATAGATGCAAAATAGAAAGCATTCTGTCCGGATGCATCATTGTTTGGTATGGCAACTGCTCTGCCCAGGACCGCAAGAAACTAAGTGAAAACAGCCTAGACCATCACGTAAGGCCCATTTACTCCATCTATATTTCTCGGTGTCTTGGAAAAGCAGCTGACATCATCAAAGACCCCCTCCACCCCAGTTATAATCTCTCCCAATCTCTCCTTTTGGGCAGAGGATACAAAAGCTTAAACACACATACTAATAACTTCAAGAACAGCTTCCCTGCTGTAATGAGACTTCTGAATGGACCTCTCAAATTTTAAACTTAATGTTGATCTTGCTCTTTGTGCATCTTCTCTGCAGCTGTAACATTGTATTTCTCAGTCTGTTCTATTACCCTAATGCACTTTGTATGGTATGGTCTTCCTGTACTGCACACAAAACAAAACCTTTCGCTGTACCTGTGTACATGTGACAATAATAAATCAAAACACAACAATGTCCCTTCTTCCTCAGGATTCTAAAGAAATTCAGCATGTCCATAAGGACCCTCATTCACTTTTACAGATGTATCATAGAAAGCATTCTATCTGGGTGTATAACAGCCTGGTATAACAACTGTTCTGCTCAGGACTGTAAAAAACTACAGAAAGTTGCATGCACAGACCATCACGGAAGCCAACCTCCCATGGACTCCACCTACAATTCTTGTTGCCTTGGAAAGGCTGCCAAGAGCATCAAAGTTCCCTTCTACGCTGGTAATACTCTCTTCCAACCTATTCTGCTAGGCAAAACATACAGAAGCTTGAACACATGCACCAACAGGTTCAAGAATACCTTGTTCTCTGCTGTTATTCGACTGCCAAATGGACCTCTAATTTCCAATCTAATGTTGACCTTGCTTTTGTGCATCTCCTATGCCATCATCACCTTGCTGTAAGCACCCTATGGTCAGTATGATCTTGTTTGCTATGATCTGCTCACAAAACAAAATTTTCACTGTACCTAAGTACATGTGACAATAATAAATCAGATCAAATCAAATCAAAACCTGGCTGACCCTCTAGTGCAGTGCTGAGGGAGTGCTCAGTGCTGCCTTTGGTTGACGCCACAGATGCCATTATAATGGTTTGAAGAGTGAGTTTTCCCCAATGTCTTGAATATCCCCGAAGTTTCTGTCTGCAAATTGCCTGCTCATGTCTCTTTCCCAACGGCTGGAGATTTATGTCCCGAGATCATAAAACGTGCTCCATAAAGGCAAGTATTTTCTCTCTTTGTTAAAAATGCACGGGACATATTAATATTCCACCAAATATCATTTGAGAACGTTCAAAAGAAGAGTCTGTGGATCTAGAAACGTTAATGTTTCTCTCTCCCCAGCATCCGCACCATTTTGCTTTAAGTCTAGAGTTCTCTCGGGTCGACTTCTAAGACGCGCTCGTTTGGTGCAAAGTCCAATCATAGGGAGGTGGGTGTAGTTTTTAACTTTGTTTAACAATACAAAACCAAATGTAACAGTAATACAAACCATTTAAACACAAGACAATGTCGGCAGCAATGGAAATCCCAGAAAGTGACATTCATTTCCAGAAAAGTAAGGTAATGGGTCCTTCTCATTTCTCGGTAACATATTAATTAATAGAATAAAAAAGGATACTCATGACTAACCAAGGAATGCCAAAAGCTCATGAATTCCAGCTAACGTTTCTAATTGTAAATAAAACGAAAAATGTTATATTTCGCAATATTTAATACATTGAGCACGTCACTCCTTAATTAAATTATGGGAGCAAGTTTGAATGGGGCGATTATCTCTCTTATTAATGGTAGAACTAAAAAAAAGTTACTGTTTAAATTTATTGAGAAAGATGCCCGGGAAGCTAGAGAGGCGTGGATTGCTGTCTGATTTCTGGCGTTTTTTGAAGTGATGTGCTGGAGATTTGAGGAACTTTCGCAGATGTGTGAGGATGAAAACGATGGAGAGACAGAGGTTACTGAAGGGGAATGCAGAGGAAGGTGGCAGGGTAAGTCCCACAGTGAGACAGGCAGAGAGAGGCGCAGAGAATCTGTTTCACCTTGATAGATATTGTAAGTTTCTCTTCTTGTCAGATCCTTGGGCGAAGGGAATGTTTGAAATCAAGTCAAGATCTTTGCTTGAATCAAAGGTGTAGGTGGCTGTGTGTAACTCTGTGGTTGGGGAAGTGGGGGGCAGAGCGAACGGGTGATCAGGAAGAGATGAACAGACATTACATATCTATGTTACGTATATGCATTTTGTAATAACATATGTATGTTGCGCATTTTGTATATGCATTTGTTGTGTATTACCATAAGTATCCGTGTTTAGCTTTTATGCTTGCTTTATAGTCTATATATAGATTGTTTCAAAAGCAACAATGTGTGTTGGGTAAATGACATCCCACCCAACGGGATTTCTGACAGAACTGTATTGCCAGTGTGCAGTGAGGCTGGACTCTGACTTTGACAATTACCAGATACTACCCCAATCAGCAAATGGAGAATGTCCCATGTCTTGGTCCATTCAATTATCAGACCCACTCTGTGCCTCAAATGTATATAGTGTCTTGCATAAGTAAGAAATGATTAGAGACAACATGGTTTTGTGCAAGAGAAATTGTGTCTCACAAACTTGACATGAGTGTTTTGAGGAAGTAACCAGGAAGATTGATGAGAGCAGCCCTGTAGACATTGTTTACTTGGACTTTAGTAAAGCCCTTAACAAAGTTCCACATGGTAGACTAATTAGTAAAGTTAGATCACACGAGATTCAGGGTGATTCAAAAATGGCTTACCGGCAGGAATCAAAGAGTGATGTTTTTCGGACTGGAGGCCCATGACCAGTAGTGTTTTGCAATGATTGGTGCTGGGTCCACTTTAGTTTGTTATTTATATAAATGATTTAGATCAGAATGTAGATGGTGTGGTTAGTACGTTTGCAGGTGACACAAAGATTGGTGGTATTATGGACAGTGAGGGAGGTTACTTAGGGTTACACAGAGATCTTGATCGATTGCATCAATGGGTTGAACAGTGGCAGATGGAATTTAATTTTAATAAATATGAGGCATTGCATTTTGATAAAACAAACAAGGGCAGGACTTATTGAGTTAAAAGTAGGGACTTGGGTAATGTTATAAACAGAGAGACCTAGCCTTCAGGTACATAATTCTATGAAATTTGCTTCACATGGAGTTAGGATATTTAAAAAGGCATTTAGCACACTTGCCTTCTTTTCTTAGACCCTTGAGTGTAGGAGTTGGGATGTTACGATGAGGTTACATAGGACATTGATGAGGCCTCTGCTGGAGCACTGTGTCTAGTTCTGGTTGCTGTGTTATAGGAAGGATATTGTTAAGCTGGAGCGGGTTTGGAAAAGATTTACCAGGATGTTACCAAGAGGGTTTGAGTTATAAGGAAAGCCTGGATAGGCTGGGACCTTTTTTGTCTGGAGCGCAGGAGATTGAGGGGTGACCATATAGAGGTTTATAAAATCATAAGGGACATAGATGGGATGAATGGCAGGTGTATTTTTCCTAGGGTGGTGGTTTGCAAGACTAGGGGGATATTTTTAAGGTGAAAGGACAAAGATTTAAAAATGACACGAGAGGCAATTTTATTTGACACAATAGTTTGTGTGTGGAGTGAACATCCCAAGGAAATGTTGGATGCACGTACTGCCACAAGGTTTAAAAGACATTTAGATATGCACATGAATAGGAAATATTTGGAGGGATATGGGCCAAGCGCATGCAGGTGGGACTAGTTTAGTTTGGGATTATGTTCGGAATGGACTAGTTGGACCGAAGGGGTCTGTTTCTGTGCTGTATGACTGTAACTCTAAATGCCTTTAGCCTTTGCAAATTTGTTTTTCTTGATATGCAAAGACTATACAGAGCTTTAGTACCTATGTACGTAAAGTTTTTTTATTGAATAAAGTACTTTTGCAATTGATTAAGGAAAGGAGCTAACTGGAAAAGGTAAAACAGGTGGCAAGTGTATAGCAGTGAGAGGACATTCTGCAGAGTGGTGAAGACAATGGGGTGATATCTTATTTTAAGCAATGTTTAAGTATTGGGTGTGCAGAATGTCACCAGAAGCTTTTCATTTTTAACATTAGTTAGTGGGAGGTGAGAATCCTTAGAAAAGTCAGAATTTATTGTCCATCCCTAATTACCCTTGAGACAGTGTTCAACAACTAACAAGGTCAGAACAGTTTGGTCTTCTTTTATAATAAGTGGTTTGAAACGTAGAAGCCTAGTCCACTGAGACCAGAGCAGAATAAGCTTTGTCTGTCCTCGTTTCTGAAGATTGCGCTTCCGTTGGATTAGTCTCCAGCTTCTGCAGGTTGGCTGACCAGGAAACGTGCCACTCTTACTGCTTGCCATTGGGTGAAAATCAGCCTCTTTCACCATGTTATGAACACTCCATCAGTAAGGACACTCCTATTGCATCAGCAGATCTCCAAGGTTAAAACAGATACAACTGACTTTTATGTAATAATGGTCTCCTCGGGTCACTTCTCTGGAGCTCTTAAGATGTGTCTTTTCTCGCAGCACTCCCATCCCCATCACCATAATGTGAACCCAATCTGGAGGCCTCAGTTCTTTGCCCAAAGATGGGTCTGACCCCTAGCACCACCAGCTCCACCACAGACAGGGTGAGGAGCTTAGTCTAGCATCCACCCTCGCAAGGACAGGGAGTAAACCTCGTGCTTTTGGCACCAATCTGATCCGCACTAGCCGACTTAGCTAACCGTTCCTCACTGAGATAGAGTTTCTGTGGCAATGTCCACTGTTTTTTTACATTTGTGTTGTAGCTCAGCACCCCTTGGACCATCACACCCTCGACTCCACTGAACATATTCTCCAGTGACCTTCACAAATTCTCAGCTGAGTAGTCAACACTGTCCCTGCTTTTTGTATCATCTTCCAATCGCCCTACACAAAGATAATCCTTCCCTCCTTTCCACACAATACACCTTTCACATTCAGAACTCTCTTTACAGGATGGCGGCCCTGGACTTTATTCGTCACTGCATACCCACCTGTACCACTAGGAAAAGGATCTTGTTCCAGGGGTTGTAAGTCCCAGGAATATTCTGTTGTGAGAAATTGAGCTTCTGAGGCATTGTGCTCCATGAAGACCCTGTGCTAAATGTGTCGAAGCCTTGGAGCTGGATCTCCAGTGTCCATGCACTCTTCCCCATAAAACAATATACAGCCGAAGAGTGGGAATTTGTTGCTGTTGGTGATCTTGCTGGATGTATTGTGGTCAGTATCCCCATTTGTCACACGGGAGACTGGAGTTCAATTCTCCAATGGAGAGAAGTTGATGTATTATTGATATCAGGAGATAAAGGGATAGTATACATAGAGCTAGATGATCAGCCATGATTTGTTTGAATGGCAGAGGATGCCTGATAAGATGGATGGCCTTATGCAAGTCCCTATATTCCTGGTCAAACGGTGAGCCACATAACCTCCTTCCATGTTGCAGGGAAATGCAGGCCAAAGTGATCAAGACAGGTAAACAGACCTTTTGCAAGGCATGTTCTTGTCGAGCAGTGAAGGCACATTCTCAGAAGACATGCTGTCAGCACCAAACAGCCTCTCACTCAGAACACCTCAGTTCCACTGAAGAAGGAACTTAACAGGTTGAGTCTTGCGAAAGGAAATTGTTGCAAAGACTGTCGGAGCCAGAAAGCATATTTAAGACAGGAGGTAATTACATACGCAGATATGGCATACTTAACCATCAGCTCCCTCGGGTTTCTCCAATTGCCTACACATCCACCTGGGTAAAACCACATTGAGTGGGGTAGTGTAAGAGAACCCTGAGCTTATGTTAATTTTAAGGGACTTAATATCCCTTATGCACATGAACCTGCTTCTATGTCCCTCTCTATCCTTGGTAGTTAAGATGCTGCCCACTAATTCTGTCTTCCCAGTGTTTAATTTTAATGTGAACATCATCATAGAATTAAAATAAAAAGCAGAACTCAGAGTGAAATTTCATTATTAATGTCTTGGTAAAGTTGTTGGGTGGCTGATGTACTTTCGAATTAATCAGGCAAGTTGGTGGAACATTATTTTTTAACTTTTCCTGAGCATGGCTTTAAATCAGGAAAATTAAATTTCTCTGGTTGTTTCAGTCCTTATGGTACTACTGTTTAATGAATTGGGTTTTGGACTTTGTGAAGTCAGATGGAACGTTATCCTTTCTGTTCTGTGGAATTTGTTGATATCCTTGCAGAACAACTAAAAAAGAAATAATTTATAAATGCATAGTTGATAAAACACTGACAGCTGATGAGTCCCATCTAGTCCAATTTAGACAAGCTCCAAATCACAAAACTGCTTCATTAGTTTCATAGAGTCATAGAGATGTACAGCACGGAAACAGGCCCTTTGGTCCAACCGTCCATGCCAATCAGATATCCCAATCCAATCTAGTCCCATCCGCCAGCACCTGACCCATACCCCTCCAAACTCTTCCTGTTCACATACCCATCCAGATGCCTTTTAAATGTTGCAATTGTACTAGTCTCCACCATTTCCTCTGGCAGTTCATTCCATACATGCACCACCCTCTGCATGAAAATGTTGCCCCTTAGATCCCTTTTATATCTTTCCCCTCTCACCCTAAACCTATGACCTCTAGTTCTGGACTCCTCCACTCCAGGGAAAAGACTATTTATCCTATCCATGCCCCTCAGAATTTTACAAGCCTCTATAAGGTCACCCCTCAGCCTCCAACGCTCCAGGAAAAACAGCCTCAGTCTATTCAACCTCACCCTATGACTCAAATCCTCCAAACCCTGCAACATCCTTGTTAATCTTTTCTGAACCCTTTCAAGTTTCACAACATTCTTCTGATAGGAAGGAGACCAGAATTGCATGCAATATTCCAAAAGTGGCCTGTACAAATGTCCTGTATAGCTGCAACATGACCTCCCAACTCTTGTACTCAATACTCTGACCAATAAAGGAAAGCATACCAAACGCCTTCTTCACTATCCTATCTACCTGCAACTCTACTTTCAAGGAGCTATGAACCTGCACTCCAAGGTCTCTTTGTTCAGCAACACTCCCTAGGAACTTACCATTAAGTGTATAGGTCCTACTAAGATTTGCTTTCCCAAAATGCAGCATCTTGCATTTATCTGAATTAAATTCCACCGGCCACTTCTCAGCCCATTGGCCCATCTGATCAAGATCCCATTGTAATCTGAGGTAACCCTCTTCGCTGTCCACGACAGTTGCAATTTTGGCGTCATATGCAAACTTATTAACTATATCTCTTATGCTCACATTCAAATCCAAATCATTTATATAAATGACAAAAAGTAGTGGACCCAGTGCCAATCCTTGTGGCACTCTACTGGTCACAGGCCTCCAGTCTGAAAAACAACCCTCCACCACCACCCTCTGTCTTCTACGTTTGAGCCAGTTCTGTATCCAAATGGCTAGTTGTACCTGTATTCCATGAGATTTAACCTTGCTAACCAGTCTCCCATGGGGAACCTGGATTGACCTAATCTAGTCAACTTAGATATTGTACACAAGTACATTGTGCAAAGTTAAAAATATATTTATGATGTTGAGGTGCCAGTGTTGGACTGAGGTGGGCAAAGTTAGGTCATAGTCCTGGTGACGAAGGAGCAGGGCTCCGAAAGCTTGTGATTTTAAATAAACCTGTTGGACTATAACCTGGTGTCATGTGACTTCTGAAAATGTATTTGCTTTTCCCTTTTCTCAATTCTTGATCTCAGAGGTCATGTGGCATTTCTCTCCTACAGATTTACAATAGAGTCTGTTGTATTTTTATATGACCTCCCTTCTAATAATTTACAGTGGTTTATGTCTATATCTTGCTCAGAAAAGGATCATTCTAATAATTATCAAAAAGAAAATAAGCCAGAAGCCACAGGAGTTTATGCAGGAGAAATAAGTAACATATCAAGTGAATATCATGTGTTCTTCCCTGGGGATGAAAATCATGTTATGCTTCATTCACAACAAGTTCTGATTGATGTCATGTGGCTGTTATTTGCAGTATTTTCATCACAAGGAGATGGGTTTCAGTTTTTTCACATTGGCAAAACCACTTAGCATGAGATAACATCAATACATGACTGCTAGACCTAAGCGCCTCTTATGAATAGCAGATTGTCTGTCTGGTGTTTGATTAGGAGCAGGGAATTAAGATTTAGATGATGTACAGAAGAGATGATCAAATACTCTATCAAATAGTGGAACTTGCTGGTCTTGTGTCAGTCCCTGATATGTAGCAGAATTTTAATTTTAAATTGTTATTGGTGATTTTTGTCACTCCTGCGAAAGGTCTTTTGTTTATTTGGAGTAAGCAAGATGGTGGTGGAGTAGAACGGTGCAGTCAGAGTTCATCTGCTCTGTCAATTCATTTTTTTTCCTTTTTTTCTCTCTCGTGTTTTTTTTCTCTTTCCTGTCCTTTTCCCCAGCCCTCAGCAGAGCTGAGGCAGGCAGCGACCCAGAGCAGAACAGAGACGGCAACAGCAAGCCCAGAGTGAAGCTGACTACTGGTTGGGAGCCGGTGGAGCCCAGTCAGACCATAGAGTCATAGACATGTACGGCATGGAAACATACCCTTCAGTCCAACCTGTCCATGCTGACCAGATATCCCAACCTAATCTAGTCCCACCTGCCAGCACCCGGCCCATATCCCTCCAAACCCTTCCTATTCATATACCCATCCAAATGCCTTTTAAATGTTGCAATTGTACCAGCCTCCACCACTTCCTGTGGCAGCTCATTCCATACATGTTCTACCCGCTGCATGAAACAGTTGCCCCTTAGGTCCCTTTTATATCTTTCCCCTCTCACCCTAAACCTATGCCCTCTAGTTCTGGACTCCCCGATCCCAGGGAAAAGACTTTGTCTATTTATCCTATCCATGCCCCTCATCATTTTGTAAACCTCTATAAGGTCACCCCTCAGCCTCCGACCCTCCAGGGAAAACACCCCCAGCCTGTTCAGACTCTCCCCATAGCTCAAATCCTCCAACCCTGGCAAAATGCTTGTAAGTCTTTTCTGAACCCTTTCAAGTTTCACAACATCTTTCCGATAGGAAGGAGACCAGAATTGCACACAATATTCCAACAGTGGCCTAACCAATGTCCTGTACAGCCGCAACATGACCTCCCAACTCCTGTACTCAATACTCTGACCAATAAAAGAAAGCATACCAAACGCCTTCTTCACTATCCTATCGATCTGCGACTCCACTTTCAAGGAGCTATGAACTTGCATTCCAAGGTCTCTTTGTTCAGCAGCATGCTCTAGGACCTTACCATTAAGTGTATAAGTCCTGCTAAGATTTGCTTTCCCAAAATGCTGCATCTCGCATTTATCTGAATTAAACTCCATCTGCCACTTCTCGGCCCATTGGCCCATCTGGTCCAGATCCTGTTGTAATCTAAGGTAACTTTCTTCGCTGTCCACAACACCTCCAATTTTGGTGTCATCTGCAAACTTACAAACTGTACCTCTTATGCTCGCATCCAAATCATTTATATAAATGACAAAAAGTAGAGGACCCAGCCCCGATCCTTGTGTCACTCCACTGGTCACAGGCTTCCAGTCTGAAAAACAACCCTCCACCACCACTCTCTGTCTTCTACCTTTGAGCCAATTCTGTATCCAAATGGCTAGTTCTCCCTGTATTCCTTGCTAACCAGTTTCCCATGGGGAACCTTGTCAAATGCCTTACTGAAGTCCATATAGATCACATCTACCGCTCTGCCCTCATCAATCCTCTTTGTTATTTCTTCAAAAAACTTGGTCAAGTTTGTGAGACATGATTTCCCCCGCACAAAACCATGTTGACTATCCCTAATCAGTCCTTGCCTTTCCAAATACATGTACATCCTGTCCCTCAGGATTCCCTCCAACAACTTGCCCACCACCGATGTCGGGCTCACTGGTCTATAGTTCCCTGACTTGTCCTTACTACCCGTCTGAAAGAGTCGCACCACGTTAGCCAACCTCCAGTCTTCCGGCACCTCACCTGTGACTATTCATGATACAAATATCTCAGCAAAAGGCCGAGCAATCACTTCCCTAGCTTCCCACAGAGTTCCAAGGTACATCTTGGAACTCTGTGGCGGCACGGTGGCACAGTGGTTAGCACTGCTGCCTCACAGCGCCAGAGACCTGGGTTCAATTCCCGCCTCAGGCGACTGACTGTGTGGAGTTTGCACGTTCTCTCCGTGTCTGCGTGGGTTTCCTCCGGGTGCTCCGGTTTCCTCCCACAGTCCAAAGATGTGCGGGTTAGGTGAATTGGCCATGCTAAATTGCCCGTAGTGTTAGGTAAGGAGTAAATGTAGGGGTATGGGTGGGTTACGCTTCGGCGGGTCGGTGTGGACTTGTTGGGCCGAAGGGCCTGTTTCCACACTGTAGTGTAATCTAATCTAATCTGATCAGGTCCTGGGGATTTATCCACTTCTATGCGTTTCAAGACATCCAGCACTTCCTCCTCTGTAATATGGACATTTTACAAGGTGTCACCATCTATTTAGCTACTTGCTATATCTTCCATATCCATTTCCACAGTAAATACTGATGCAAAATAGTATCTCCCCCATTTTCTGCAGCTCAATACAAAGGCCGCCTTGCTGATCTTTGAGGGGCCCTATTCTTTCCATAGTTACTCTTTTGTCCTTAGTATATTTGTAAAAACTCTTTGTAATCTCCTTAATTCTATTTGCCAAAGCTATTTCATGTCCCCTTTTTGCCCTCCTGATTTCCCTCTTAAGTATATTCCTACTGCCTTTGTATTCTTCTAAGGATTCACTCGATTTATCCTGTCTACATCTTACATATGCTTCCTTCTTTTTCTTAACCAAACCTTCAATTTCTTTAGTCATCCAGCATTCCCTATACCTACCAGCCTTTCCTTTCACCCTAACAGGAATGTACTTTCTCTGGATTCTCGTTATCTCATTTCTGAAGGCTTCCCATTTTCTAGCCGTCTCTTTACCTGCGAACATCTGCCCCCAATCAGCTTTTGAAAGTTCTTGCCTAATACCATCAAAATTGGCCTTTCTCCAATTTAGAACTTCAACTTTTAGATCTGGTCTATCCTTTTCCATCACTATTTTAAATCTAATAAAATTATGGTCGCTGGCCCCAAAGTGCTCCCCCACAGACACCTCAGTCACCTGCCCTGCCTTATTTCCCAAGAGTAGGTCAAGTTTTGTACCTTCTCTAGTACGTACATCCACATACTGAATCAGAAAATTGTCTTGTACACACTTAAAGTTAAAATCCCCAACTATAACCACCCTATTATTCTTACAGATAGCTGAGATCTCCTTACAAGTTTGTTTCTCAATTTCCCTCTGACTATTAGGGGTCCATAATACAGTCCCAATAAGGTGATCATCCCTTTCTTATTTCTCAGTTCCACCCAAATAACTTCCCTGGATGTATTTCCAGGAATATCCTCCCTCAGCACAGCTGTAATGCTATCCCTTATCAAAAATGCCATTCCCCCTCTTCTCTTGCCTCCCTTTCTATCCTTTCTGTAGCATTTGTATCCTGGAATGTTAAGCTGCCAGTCCTGTCCATTCCTGAGCCATGTTTCTGTAATTGCTATGATATTCCAGTCCCGTGTCCCTAACCATGCCCTGAATTCATCTGCCTTCCCTGTTTGGCCCCTTGCATTGAAATAAATGCAGTTTAATTTATTAGTCCTACCTTGTCCCTGCCTGCCCTGACTATTTGACTTGCTTCTGTTCTCAACTGTACCAGTCTCAGATTGATCTCTTTCCTCACTATCTCCCTGGGTCCCACCCCCACCTTACTAGTTTAAGTCCTCCCGAACAGCTCCAGCAAATTTCCCTGCCAGTATATTAGTCCCCTTCCAATTTAGGTGCAAACCGTCCTTCCTGTACAGGTCACTTCTACCCCAAAAGAGATTCCAATGATCCAAAAATGTGAATCCTTCTCCCATACACCAGCTCCTCAGCCATGCATTCATCTGCTCTAACCTCCTATTCCTGCCCTCACTAGATCATAGCACCAGGAGTAATCCAGATATTACTACCCTTGAGGACCTCCTTTTTAAATTCCTGCCTAACTCTCTGTAATCTCCCTTCAGAATCTCAACCTTTTTCCTTCCTATGTCGTTGGTTCCAATGTAGACAATGATCTCTTGCTGGCCCCTCTCCTCTGTGAGAACATTCTGCACCCTCTCTGAGTCATCCTTGATCCTGGCACCAGGAAAGCAACACACCATTCTGATTTTTCTCTGCTGGCCACAGAAACGTCTGTCTGTACCTTGGACTAGAGAATCCCCTAACACAATTGATCTCTTGGAAGCCGACATACCCCTCGTTGCATTAGAGCCAGTCTCATTACCAGAAACTTGGCTGTTCGTGCTACATTCCCCTGAGATTCCATCACCTACATTTTCCAAAACAGCATACCTGTTTGAAATGGGTATATCCACAGAAGACTCCTGCGCTAGGTACCTACCTCTCTTACCTGTCCTGGAGTTAGCCCATCTTTGTGACTGTATCTGAGACTTTCCCCCCTTCCTATAACTGCCATCCATCACATACTTTTGCTGTTGCAAATTCCTCATTGCTTCTGTGTCTCCAACCGATCCATTCGATCTGATAAGATTCGCAACCAGCAGCATTTATGGCAGATATAATCCGCAGTAACCCTTAAACTCTCTTTAAACTCCCACATCTGACAAGAAGCGCATATCACTCTACTAAGGGCCATTTTTGCTCCTTCACAATCTACAGACCCAGAAAATAACACTGTCTTATTCCTCTACGATTCGGAGATGCCGGTGTTGGACTGGGGTGTACAAAGTTAAAAATCACATAACACCAGGTTATAGTCCAACAGGTTTAATTGGAAGCACACTAGCTTTCGGAGCGACGCTCTTTCATCAGGTGATTGTGGAGGGCTTGATCGTAACACAGAATTTATAGCAAAAAATTTGCAGTGTGATGTAACTGAAATTATACATTGAAGAATTGATTGTCTGTTAAGCCTTTCATCTGTTAGAATACAGTGATAGTTTCACTTCTTTCATGTGTAAATCACAAAACCCTTTTTTTAAAGTTGCATTCTCGGGTTAGCTGTTAACAATGGTGATAGCTAGACAATATGTTGAAGGTGTTAGCCCCCTGTGTTCTCTGTCTATGACCTGATGTTTAGACAATCTAAACATCAGGTCATAGACAGAGAACACAGGGGGCTAACATCTTCAACACATTGTCTAGCTATCACCATTGTTAACAGCTAACCCGAGAATGCAACTTCAAAAAAAGGGTTTTGTGATTTACACATGAAAGAAGTGAAACTATCACTGTATTCTAACAGATGAAAGGCTTAACAGACAATCAATTCTTCAATGTATAATTTCAGTTACATCACACTGCAAATTTTTGCTATAAATTCTGTGTTACGATCGAGCCCTCCACAATCACCTGATGAAGGAGCGTCGCTCCGAAAGCTAGTGTGCTTCCAATTAAACCTGTTGGACTATAACCTGGTGTTGTGTGATTTTTAACTTTATTCCTCTACAAAACACTGCCATGTGGAAGTCATTATAAAAAGACTATCATGTCTATCTTTTTAGTTGTATTTCTTATTTTCCTAACTCATACTATGTCTATCTGTGATGTCGCGTAACGTTTTTTCTTTATTTTCTTTTTTTTTGTACCTAAGATGGCGCCATGTGTTGCTGACATTGTGCACTTTTCACTGTACTCCTGATCATCTGTCACTTGAGTATACGTGATAATAAACCCAATTCTAATGTATACCTATACTGCCTACACCTACAATCAGAGAATCAATTGGTGAAGTAGCAGCCCTCCTTTGGATCTCAACCTTCCAATTAAAGACAGTGGGACTGTTATTGTATTTTTTTCATAAAACTCCAAATACACTTCTCCCAACCTATTAAAGCGCAGACTCTAAAACCCTTGGTGAGGTGTAAGTTGCTGAAGTGCTTTATTTTGTGAACACATCCCACTCAATCTCACTTCTCAATCATTTGGGGAAAAATACTAACCTCCGGTCTCATCTCTCCTCTGGGATAGGTGCTTTTGCATTACCTTTTTAAGTTCTGAATTCTATTAAACTGAGAGATTGCGAACAGGAGTAGGTGTATTCAACCTTGTTCTGCTGTTCATTTAGATCATGCCTCTTTTCTATCTTTAAGCCTTACCTCTCATCTTAGTTTTGAAAATTTCAATTGATCTCAGCAGCGCTAGATTCTTACCCCACTTTGTTTCCCTCCCCACACAGCGAATGGCACAGTTGTAATATTAAGGCTATGCTCCTTGGTTCAAAATTCTCCGCCAGCGGAAACCATGTCTGTCCTTGTACGCCATCAGTTCTTTTAATTAGGTTGAAACCATCAAATACGTCACTCCTTGATCTTCTATACTGTAGGGAGTACAAGTCTCACCTATATGACCTACCCTCATGATTTAACCCCTTCAGTCCTTGTATGTGTGATTCTGAGGAGCAGTGGGTTAAGTCCCTGCTTATGAGCCTGGCACTCTAGGTTCAAGTCAGCACGGTGGATCAGTGGTTAGCACTGCTTCCCTCATAGTGCCAGGACCCGGGTTCAATTCCAGCCTTGGATGACTGTCTGTGTGGAGCTTGCACGTTCTCTTTGTGTCTGCGTGGGTTTCCTCCAGGTGCTCCAGTTTCATCCCACAGTCCAATGATGTGCAGGTTAGGTGAATTGGCCATGTTTACTTGCCCCAGGGATGTCCAAGCTAGGTGGGTAGCCATGGAAAGTTCAGGGATAGGGCGGGATGGGTGGGATTCTCTTCAGAATCAATGTGGACTCAGTGGGCTGAATGGCTTGCTTCCACAGTGTAGGGATTCTAAGATTCAAAGTCCCATGCCAGGACTTGATGAACAAGGAAGATGCATTCTTCATCACAGTGTAAATCTGCAAATCATCCCCAACATGTGGGCAGAGCAGAAGAGCTTCCTGGTCAATATGCAAATTGAAAAACAATTTGTGTCCTCTGCCATCATTATCTGTAACTCTGCTTGACTGCGGGCTTGTCAAGGTACAAGTTGCTGCAGTAACCTGAACTCCTGGTAACTGTCCTGCATTGTTTTTAAGCTTTAAGCTTTCACTTCTATGCTCAAGACTATTTACCACAGTCCTTTGATTTGACACAGAAACCTAATCACAGAACAGCCCAATGCAGAAAGAAGTTATAAAGCTCATTGTGTTTCTTTGAATGAGTTATCCAATTTGTCCTATTCCACTGCTCTTTCCCGGTAACACAGCAAATATTTCTCTTTTAAATATTTATCCAATTTGAAAGTTATGCAGCTGCCTCCTCCACCCATTCAACCAATGCATTTCGGGTCAAAACTCGCCATGTCACTCACTCTTCCTCCCTGTTTTCAGTGTTTGTCATCTCAATTATTTTGAGTCCAGCATCCTCCAGTTAGTGACCATTCTGGCAAATAATCTATCTAAGTAAATATTCATTTTCAAGTCATCCTTTCACTAAAGTAAATATACCAGGTGTTAAAGCTGGGAGTCCTCATTATGCCATTTCTATCATCCACCACATTTGGAGGAATCCCAAACTAAGATCGGTCTTGTGTAAAATGGTGCTTTTGTTTTATGCCGACTTAATATTAAAGTTTGACTGCCACAGAATGGTCTTGATCATGAACGTTTAGAGAGTTATGTGCCAGTGGTTTTCCTTTGTCAAATTACTTTTTCTGTTATTCTAAAGTAAGCTTCTGTGCGAGTGTGTTCTATCCTTGCAAATAAAGACCATCTACCTCTGGAGTCTTTGTAAACTGCACTGTGGTAATACTATGTGAAACCCAATGTTATCACACTGGTCTCTGATAACATAGATGTTAGGTAATGCAATTGGCAGGAGAAAGTGAGGACTGCAGATGCTGGAGATCAGAGCTGAAAATGTGTTGCTGGAAAAGCGCAGCAGGTCAGGCAGCATCCAAGGAGCAGGAGAATCGACGTTTCGGGCATGAGCCCTTCTTCAGGAATTGGCAGCCCACCACTGTTATTTTTTAAATAAATTAACAATCTGTGAAGCTAAAGAAATACATTTGAATTTTACATTTCCAGTGGCATTATTTTATTGCGATAAAATGTTTTGGAGAGAGTCACACCAGTCACAAGGTTGTGTATCAGTGGTGTATAAAAAGGATAAAGCAGGATTTGTGGCTGCATTCTGCTGAGAGCTCTGATACTGATTGTGGGAGAGTTTCACCACTGGTTAACTTTGATTCTGAACCAGCATGAGGTTCTCAAGGATGGGGCATTCAGATCGTGCTGCAATCAGGTTTGTATACTCCAGCATTGCACCTCCTTAGATCACTGTCCACTCCTCCTTGGGTAGTGTGCATTCTGGAGGAGGCTTCTTCAGTCAGGAGGATTTGGGAGGGTAGCTGGTCAGCCACAAGTATGTCCTGTGGTCCAGTACTGGTGTGCAACCTGCTGCTGCCTACAGGCCTGCAGGGAATGGGCAACAGGATTGGTAGGCCAAGGTAGCTGCAGTAAAGCAGAAGGTGCCAGAGAAACTCAGCAAGTCCAGCAGCCAGCATGGAGAGAGAAACAGTTAATGGTTGGAGGCCAAGATGATTCTCCTTCCATACTCCAAGGGGTTTGGAAATGGTGATTTTTATACTGCTGACAGGAATAAAAGTAAATGGGCCAGACTGTGAGGGAGCCACAAATGTTCTTAATAGTGTTTAAGGAGTGGTCGAGATGTATGTGAATGAAGGTGCCAACATGGCCTCCTTTCTCTTCAACCAAGGATTTCACCTTCCCCTTCCCCCCCACCACCACTGCCACCACCCATGGCTGAGAGGACCCTCAACCCAGGCTGACCCGTCTCTTGTACTTCTGCCGTCACTCTTCCCCTTCCTCCCTGAGCAATGATAAGGTTTCCCTCTTCCTCCCCATCTACACCACGAGTCTCCACATTCAAAGCATCATCCTCAGCCATTCGCAGCACCTCCAGTAGGATACTGCTATCAAATGCATTTTCCCCTCCCCTCCACTGTCAGCATTCTACAGGGACTGTTCCTTCTGGGACACCCTGGTCCACACTTCCATCACACCTAACACTTCCACACTCCTCCATGGCACCTTCCTATGCAGTCGCAGAAGGTGTAACTCACCCTTTGCTTTGTCCAAGGCCCCACACTCTTCTGCAAGTGAAGCAACATTTTATTTATACTGTTTTCAATCTAGTCTACTGCATTCACTGCTCACTATTTGGTGTCCTTTACACTGGGTAACCCACTTTATAGAACACCTCTGCACTGTCTGTAGGAATGACTCTGGCCTTCCAGTTGCTCAGCATTTCAATAAACACTCTCGCTCTCATGCCTTTTCTGTCTTGAGCCTACTGCCGTGTTCCAACAAAGCACAACACAAGCTTCAAGGTCAGCACCTCACTTTATGCTTAGGCATTTTACAGCCTCTAGCATTCAATATTGAATTCCAGAACTTCAGAGTACGACTTCTGTGCCCCAATTTTCTCACACCAAACCCCAAACCCCACCCGCCACCCCATAGTTGTGTTGTTGACTTGGCTCTCGAGACAGCATACTCATTTTTCTCCTTTTCATACCTACATTTATTCTCATTTCACATCTCTCTCTCTCTCTTTTCTCACTCTTTTGCTCTTCCTTCAGAGTGGCACGGTGGCTCAGTGGTTAGCACTGCTGCCTCATAGCACCAGGGAGCTGGGTTCAATTCCAGCCTCAGGTGACTGTGCCAACTCCACACAGATATTCTCCCTGTGTCTGTGGGGGTTTCCTCTGGGTGTTCCAGTTTCCTCCCACAGTCCAAAGATGTGCAGGTAACATGGATTGGCCATGCTAAAATGTCCACAGTGTCCATGGAAGTGTAAATTAGGTGGATTGGCCATGGCAATATAGGGTTACAGGGATAAGTTAGTTGGCTGATCTAGGGTGGGATGCTCTTCAGAGAGTTGGTGTGGACTTATCCAGTTAAATGATGCCTGTTTCCACACTATAGGGATTCTATTCTATGGACTTGTCTCTGTCTATCTCTCCTTCAAGGCCATTAGTAACCACTTGGTCTTTTGCTCTGGGCAACCTCACAATCTGTTCCACCAATCTTCCTCTCCCATTGTCAACCACACAAAATATACATAATTTTCCAGGCCCCTTTACTTCTAAAGGAAAACCTTACTAGACTCAACACTAACTCTTCTCTCACCAAGAGACTTTAGGACCTGCAGGGTTCCTCCAATATGTTGTTTTTATATCAGGATTTACAGTATTTTACTTTTCTTTCAGGTAGGCAGATGCACTGTCTGGAGGGTGAAGATCACTTACCTGAATGGCAGTGCCTAGGAATACTGCATGTGACAAGGGGGACAGTCATATCCCTTTGTAGCATGTGTCTGGACGACTGCCTCCAATTATGTTGATGACTGCTGGATGACATTTAAGTAACTGGCCTTGATTTGTTTTTTTTTTACCCCCTTCACTGGGTCATTGCAGCAATCCTATGGAGAGCTTGGTAGAATTTTGCAACCCATCACTGTATAAAGAGATGTCATATTCAGGTGTATCTACCATCACAGCTACTGCTGACAATGGCAGTAAATAGGCTTGACTGATAGAAAAGAATTGCCAAGCTTAAAGAGCAACTAAGATTGTATTGAAGGATATAGCAGGTTTAAGGGGTTACATCATCTGTTTCCCTTGATTTATGTTCTGATGTAAACTTGTTCAATGGATCTGTCTAAACATCAATGAGAATTGGATTATACTAATCTGCTGATTATTTTTCCCCCTCAATGCTTCATGCACTAGTAATTAATCAAATACCACTCGCATTTTAATCTCTTCAGAAGTTATATGAAGCCTTTCTGGTTGGGTCATGAGCTAGGATCCTTGGAAGTGTTAACAATCTGGAACACTAACGTCAAAGTTGGTAGGGATTTGGACAGCAATAGTTCATTTTGAAATTCTCCTTCAAATTTTGAAAATATTTGTCTGGCCCCATTCTGGACATAATACCATAAACTGAACCAGCCATACAAATGCTGTGACTACAAGAACAGGTCAGAATCGAGGAATCTGCAGCAAATAATTCATCTCCCGACTCGCCAAAGCCTGTCTGTCCATCATCTGCAAGTCACAAGTAAGGAGTGTGATGGAGTAGTCCCCACTTGCCTGGATGACTGCAGCCCCAACAACACTCAAGTAGCTCCACACCATCCAGGTCAAAGCAGCCCACTTCATATGCAACCCTTTCATCATCTTCAACATGTATTGCCATCATCATTGCGTAGTGACAAGATTGTGTACCATTCCATAAGATGTACTACAGTAACTCACCAAGGCTGCTCTGACATCACTTTCCAAACCCACAACCGCCACCACCTAAACAGAAAAGGGCAACAGATGCACAGGAAGCTGTGAATTCCCTCCAAGCTACTCACCATCCTGAACTTAGAACTATGTCACTGTTCTTTCAGAGTCACAGGTTCAAAATCCTGGAACTCCCTCTAGCAAATGGATTGCAGTGATTCAAGAAGTCAACTCAGCATTCGAGATGGCCAATGAATACTGGCCTGGCCAACAACACCCACAATCCCCTAAACAAAATCTTTGAATGGTGCCGCATTGTAAAAATAATTGTCGGCCTTTACTTTTTGTCTTGCAGCTTCCATCTATCACTCTTCTCCTGGCAGTGTTTTCCGCAGGGATCGGAGGAACCTTTCAGTACGGATACAATGTTTCCATTATCAATGCTCCTACCATGGTGAGTCCTGGCTTTAATCTATTTTTGTCTTGTCTGTCTAAGGATGTGAAATCTGACCTGATTGTGGAGCTGTTGCTATTCAGTCTGCCCTTGGCTCTTGATCAGCATATTTGGAGGTGGGCATAAGTTGGCTGCAATGTTCTGAACAATCCCCTCAATTTGACTGCAGTCTGCAGCTCACTCCTGGGTATCTGTTATTCTACACATAATTGTCCCGAATCCCCTTGATAAAATCCCAATCTGTAATTGACTTCCATTTTTAAGGGACTCTGCACATTAGCAACTCCAATCCTTTGATTAGATTCCAGTCTGGGGCCTGGCCAGTAGAGGGTTTAACACAAGTGGGATATTGCAACCCATGGACACTAATCTGAATTCCAATTTGAAATGCAAAATGGAGCAGTGAGTTAGTGATTCATCAATGGCTTGGTGTTGTTGAAGGATCATTCACTCTCTGATTTCTCTCTCTTTGTTCCATCAGCTTTGAGAGCTACAGTTATGCCAAAGCCTATTGTGTAGAAGTAAATGCATCATAGATCCACAAAGTGCAGTTGGTTCACTGACTTCTCATTGGCTCGATTTGAGTGAAAAGGGTTCAAATTCCACTTTGAAAATGGAGAACAAAGCTGACAGTACAGTGCAGTGCTGAGGGAGTGCTGCTGTATTGGAGGTATTGTTTTACACATGAGGAGTTAAGCCAATGCCTGTCAGCCCTGATCATTGAACAAAAGAAGATCCAGGTTGTCTTCCCCATTTCCCCAGTTACCTTTCCTTCCTTCTCCCATGGCAGCAGCTGGCTTTGGGTGAGATGCTGGAACATATATGTTAATATCACAGTTAGATCAGAGAGGTGTCCATGGGTGCCCTCATTGGGTCTGAGCGATGACCCCTCTTCGTCGGCTGCATAGGCACCATTTCCCACCTTTTGCTCCCCTACATCGATGACTGTATTGGCGCTGCCTCTTGCTCCCATGAGGAGCTCAAACAGTTCATCCACTTCACCCACACCTTCCGCCCCAAACTCAAATTCACCTGGACCATCTCTGACACTTTACTCCCCTTCCTTGACCTCTCTGTCTCCATCTCTGATTGCCGACTCAGCACCAACATCTAATTCAAACCCACCAGCTACCTCGATTACACCTCCTACCAGACCTACCCCTCTCAAAATGCGATCCCATATTCCCTATTCCTCTGCCTCCGCTGTATCTGTTCCCAGGAAGAGCAATTCCACTCCAGGATGTCCCAGATGTCCTCCTACTTCAAGGACGGTAATTTCCCATTCCCCATGATCAACAATGCCCTCAACTGCATCTCCTCAATTTCCCACGCCTCTGCCCTCAACCAATCCCCCTCTAAATTAAAACAAGGATAGAGTCCTCTAGTCATGTTGCACCCCACTAATCTCCAACACATCACCCTCCACCACTTCTGCCATCTGCAGGATGACCCCCACAGCCAAAATGATATTTTTTCCCCATCCTGCTTTTCACAGGGACTGTTCCCTCTGTGACTCCCTCGTGAAGTCCACACTCCCCACCAACCCCTCCATCATACCTGGAACCTTGCCCTGCGGCCACACGAGATGCAAAACCTGTCCCCACACTTCCCCACTTACCTCCCCCTCACCTCCATACAAGGCCCCAAAGAAATGTTCCAAGTCTGGCAGAGATTCACGTGCATTACCTCTAACCTGATTTGTTGCATCCGTTGCTCCTGATGTGCTCGCCTCTACGCTGGAGAGACAGGCGCAAACTTACAGAATCGATTCAGGGAACATTCATGGTCCGTACGCTCTAATCAACCCCACCTCCCGTTTGCCAGTCATTTCAATACCCCCTCCCACTCCCTTGACAACATATCCATCCTGGGCCTCCTCCACTGTCAAAACAAGGCCACACCCAAACTGGAGGAAGAACACCTCATCTTCCATCTTGGGAGCTTACAACCATAAAACCTTAACATAGAATTCACCAGCTTCCAAATCTCCACACTGCCTCCTCCCACCTCATTGCAGGCCCACCCTGCCCTCTTAACTTGACCCAACCTCTCCGTCTACCTTCCCACCTATCTGCTCCATCTTTCCCACTGACCAATCATAGCCACCTCCTACCGACATCCTCTATCACCATCCCACTCACCTTTCCCCCAGCCTCACCCCCCTTTTTTATTTCTCAGCCCCCTTCCCCTCCCTGAGTCCTGATGAAAGGTTCCAACCTGAAACGTCGACTCCCTTCCCCCCCCCCCCCTCCTCTGAGGCTGCTTAACCTGCTGTGCTTTCTCCAGCTCCCTTTTTTTGTCCACTTCCACCACAGTTGGAAGACACAGGTTGGGTGTACTGGGCTTTCCAGTCGATTGTTGTTCATGCAGGATTGTTCTTAAGAATAGCAAGATTGAAAGCCAAGAGTTGTTAACAGAATGGGCCTTTTGAGTTGTTATTAATACAGTGTTATTCAAGCACAAGAGATTACTGATATTAAAAATATAAAGTTCCCTTAATGAGTGATCCTCGGAAATGTTATGAAGCATTAATGTTGGGCCATTTTATAAGCATCTTCTCTACATTATAGTTATTGGTCTCTGAAAACCTTATTCTCAGTGGGTGTATTCTGTCACAATCCCAGCATATCCAAAAATTCATCAATGAGACATGGAACATCCGATATAGTGACGACCTGGATAGAGGTTTGCTGCGATTTCTGTGGTCTGCAATTGTTTCCATGTTCACACTAGGTGGATCTCTGGGGGCATGGCTTGGAGGACACCTGGCAGTCAGATATGGTCGGTAAGTCTCTCCAAGTTTACTCTTAACAATGTAGCCTACACTGACCTAACCTTGCCTAACCAGTCTACCATGAGAAACTTTATTGACCACCTTACTGAAATCCATGTAGATCATGTCCACTGTCCTGCCCTCATCAGTCCTCTTCTTACTTCTTCAAAAAGTACAGGTTCATAGTTTCTTGGAAGTGGAGTCACATGTGGTTCGGATAGTGAAGAAGGCGTTTGGTATGCTTTTCTTTATTGGTCAGTGCATTGAGTACAAGAGTTGGGAGATCATGTTGTGGCTGTACAAGTCATTGATTAGGCTACTTTTGGAATATTGTGAGCAATTCTGGCCTCACCTCCCACAGGAAGAATGTTGTGAAAATTCGAAAGGGTTCAGAAAAGATTTACAAGAATGTTGCCAGGGTTGGAGGGTTTGATCTATAGGGAGAGGCTGAATAGGCTGGGACAGTTTTCCCTGGAGCGTTGGAGGCTGAGGGGTGACTTTATAGAGGTTTATAAAATCATGAGGGGGGTTGATAAGATAAATAGACAAACTCTTTTCCCTGGGGTCGGGTAGTCCAGAACTAGAGGGAATAGGTTTAGTTTGAGAGGGGAAAGATATAAAAAGGACCTAAGGGGCAACCTTTCCATGCAGAGAGTGGTGTGTGTATGGAATGAGCTGCCAGAGGAAGTGGTGGAGGCTGGTACAATTCCAACATTTAAAAGGCATCTAGATGGGTATATGATAGGAAGGGGATAGAGGAAAATGGGCCAAGTGCTGGCAAAGGAGACTAGATTAGGTTAGGATTTCTGGTGGGCATGGACAAGTTGGACTGAAGCGTCTGTTTCTGTGCTATACATCTTTATGACTTTATGATATACAACTACTGATTGGACCCAAATTATGTCTGGATTTGGTGAAATCAGTGATAAATTCTATTATACTTCAAAACTATGATTCGACAGACCACATCAAGTGCAACCTGTCCATGGTGGTTTTATTTCTTGCTCTTATTAATAATCCAATATCTCTTCTGAGATCCTTCAACCCTCTGATTTTATTGTCTTCAAACATAAAATATAGTTATATCAAGGAGAAGACCTGCCGTCACCTCCTCAGAGCAACTAATGCTGGTCTACTTGACTCACGTCCAGTGAAAAATAATTTTTATCAGAAAAAAAGCAGTAAAAAGAGAACGTAGCCCTGAGCAAAGACCATAAGGAATAGGAACAAGAGTTGACCATTCAACCTCTTGAGCTTGCATCACCACCTGATAGGATTATGGCTGGTCCACATCCCTTACATCCATTTTCCTGCCTTTTCTCCATAACCCTTGACTGCCCGAATCCCCAAGAATCTATTTATCCCAGCCTTCAATATTCACAAGGATTGTCCTCCTCAGCTCTCTGAAACAAGGAGTTCCAAAGATACTCAACCTTCTGAGAGAAGAAATTCCTTCCCTCCTCTGTCTTAAATTGGCACTCATTTATTCTGATACAAAGCCCTCTGGTCCTAGACTCTCCCATGAGGGGAAACACCCTCTCAGCATTTGCCCTCTCAAGCCCCTTAAGAATCCGATATGTTTCAATGAGATCATCTCTCATTATTCTAATCTCTAGTGAGTCCCAAGTCTTTGCTCATAAGATGGTCCCACCATACAGGGGTACATCCTAGTGAATCACATCCTGGAGCCTGTGAGGTGGAGCAAGTGGGAGAGTAGCAAACTAACAGTTCTACAGCAGCCTGTCCCTTTGTACTGTTTGTATTTAATATATGTATTTAATTGATGTTTAGTAACCTGTATTCTACTCACTGTAGCTCATTTCTATATTTCAGGAAAGGGACACTTTTACTCACTAACATCCCTGTTTTGATTGGATCCATTTTGATGGCAACAAGTAAACCGGCTGGAATGTTTGAACTTTTATTCATCGGCAGGTTTCTTGTGGGACTACATTCTGGTACGGAGATGCTGTGGCAACCTTAATGTATATTAATGATCTAGCTCCTGTCACACAGGTCCATCTCCAAGTTTGTGAATGTGAAACTTGGAAGTGTTGTAAACTGTGAGGGGGACACCTGTAAAACCACAAAAGGACAAAGACAAGTTGGAGTGGAGAGAGAACTAGCAGAGAAGAGTGAGGTGATGCTTTGATAAAAGAACACAGGAATACAGTCTAAAATGAAAGGTGTTATCCTAAAAGGCTCTGCAGAAGCAGAGAGACCTGGAAGTATATGTTTGTAAGGTGGCAGGACAGGGAGAGTGAGCAGTTGGTACATTATACGACATCTTAGACTTGATCAATAAAGAGCATAGAATATAGGAGAAAGCAGTTATTCTGAACTTGTTCAATCTCAGCCTGGGCACCACATATAGGAACGATGTGAATGCATTAGAGAAAATGCCAAAGGCATTTATGACAATGACTGTGATGAGAAGCTTCCAGTTATGAGGACAGATTGGAGAAGCTGGGATTATTGTCCTTGGAGAGGAGAAGGCTAAGAGGAGATTTGGTAGAGGTTTTCAAAATCATGATGGGAATGAACAGAGTGGATAGGGAGAAAACAGTCCTTTTCATAAAACAATCAAGAGGGCACTGGTATAAGGGAATTTGCAAATGTGATATGAGAAAAATTTGACACTCAGTGAGTAGTTAATGTATGGAATGGACTGCCTGGAATTGGGATGGAGGCAGAATTGAGATATTCAAGAGAGCTTCAGATGATTAATTAAATAAAAGCAATATTTCAGACTATGGGGAAAAGGCAGGTGAATGCCACTAAATCATAGTGCTTCGTCAGAGAGCTAGTGCAGGCAAGAGGGATTGAACAGCTTTCTGCACTGTAACAATTCTGTAATTTTCCTACAGGTATTGAAAAATCCTGCTGCCTATGGCAGTTAGGGAGCCCTTTGCAGCTTTAGACTGTTAGTTGTGTTAGAAATCTTGTTGCAAAGTACAAAACTATCTGCTTTTAGCTAATTCACATGTTTCACATGCTTGAGGTTTACTACTTGGTTAATGCTTCCAATTGACTAAAGTTATTATTGATTAAAGCAGGTGGTCTTTTAGTATATAAGTTACCACTTGCTCCTCAAGAAATCCTTACTTTGATTGCAGTAGAGTCATACAGCGCAAACAGACCCCTCGGTCCAACTCATCAATGGTAACTAGACATCCTAAACTGAACTTAATCCCATTTGTGAAAATTTGTCCCATATCCTTCTAAAACCTTCCTATTCATGTACCCATCCAGATGCCTTTTAAATGTTGCAATTGTACCTGTCTCCACCAGTTCCTTTGGCAGCTCATTCCCGCTGTGCGAGAAAACTGCCCCTCAGATCCCCTTTAAATCTTTTCTGTCTCACCTTAAACATATGCCCTCTAGTTTGAACTCCCCTACCCTGGTCAAAAGACCTTGACTATTCACCTTATTCACGCCCCTCATTATTTTATAAACCTCAATAAGGTCACCTCTGAGCCTCTGAAGCTTCAGGAAAAAAAGTCCCAGCCTATTCAGTCTCTCCCTAAAGTCAAGCTCTCCAGTCCTGACAACACCCTTCTAAATATTTTCTGTACCCTTTCTAATTTAACAACATCCTTCCAATAGCAGGGCAACCAGCATTGTATGCAGTATTCTAAAGGTGGCTTTACCAATGTCTTGTACAGATGCAACATGATACCCCAACTCAATGTTCTGACCGATGAAGGCAAACACACCAAGCACCGCCTTCACCAACCTATCTACGTGAGATACCAGTTTCAAGGAGTTATGAGCCTGCATTCTTAGGAGCCTCTTCAACAACACTTCCCAAGGCCCTACCATTAACCGTGTAGGTCCTGCTCTGATTTGCCTTACCCAAATGGAACACCTCACATTTATCTAAATTAAAGTTCATCTGCCATTTGGTCCATCTGAACAAGATCTCGTGGTACTCTTAGATAACCTTTTTCGCAGTCCACTATTACCATCAATTTTGGTGTCATCCTCAAACTTACTAACCATACCTCCTATATTCACATCCAAGTTATTAATATAAATGATGAACAACAGTAGACCCAGCACCAATCCTTGTAGCACTTGCTGGTCACAGACCTCCAGTATAATAAACTACCACCCTCTATCTTCTATCCTCAAGTCAATTTTGTATACAACTGGCTAACTCTTCCTGGATCCCAGGTGACCTAACCTTACTAACCAGTCTACTATGCAGGCCCTTTTCAATGTCTTGCTACAGTCCACAACATGTCCCACTCTGCCTTCATCTATCTTCATGGTAATCTCTTCAAAAAACTCAATCAATTTTGTGAGACACAATCTCCCACACAGAAAGCCATGCTGACTATCCCTAATCAGTCCTTGTCTTTCTAAATGCACGTAAATCCTATCTCTCAGAATTCCCTCCAACAACTTATCCACCACTGACATCAGACTCATTGATCTGTAGTTCTCCGGCTTTTCCTTGCAGCCTTTCTTAAATAATGGCACCACATTAGCCACCCTCCAGTCTTTTTGTACCTCACACATGGCTGTGAATAATGCAAAGTCCTGGGATGCAATCCTGCGATTGGAGAGTTTGAGCTATAGGGAGAGATATGGACCAAATGCTGGCAAGTGGGACTAGATCAGTTTAAAATACCCGGTCAGCGCAGACAAGTTAGACCAAAGGGTTGGTTTTCATGCTGTCTGACTCTATGCCTCTATGTAGCTTTATCAGCTCCTGGGGTTTATCGACTTTTTATGTTGTTTTAATACATCCAGCACCCCTTTTTCTGTAATGTGTACTCTTTTCAGGACATCACTATTTAATTCCCAATTTCTCTAGCTTTCATGTCTTTCTCCACAGTAAATACTGAAGTGAAATATCCATTTATTATCTTATCCATAGCCTGCGATAGACAGCACACATAGACAACTTCTTTAAGAAGAAGTCATAAATGGGTCATTTTCTGGTAGGCAAGATGTAATGGGTGGTATGCTGCAGAGGTCAGTGCTGGGACCTCAGCTTGCTATATAATACTGTGTATGAAGGGTTGCTACATTTGTTGATGACACGAGGATAAGTAGAAAAGTAAGTTGCAAAAAGAACATAAGGAAGCTGCAAAGTGATATTGCTGGGTTAAAAGAGGAGGAAAAGATTTGCCAAATGGAATATAATGAAGGAAATAGGAAATTGTCCATTTTAGCAAAAAGGATAAAAGAAAATCATGTTGTCCAAATGGTGAGAAATTATAGAGCTCCACCTGTGGAGCCTGGGTGTCCTCGTGCATGAACTGGAAAAGGTTAATAAGCAGGTCCAGCAAGTAGTTAGGAAAGGTAATGGAATATTAATGTTAATTACTGGGGGAATTGAAATAGAGAATGCGTGAATTGAACAAAGTACTGGTGAGACCGCATCCAGTGTACTGTGTACGGTGGTTGGTTACCTTACTTAAGGAAGGATGTTAATACATTGGAAGTAGCTCAGAAGATTTACCAGACTAATACTGGGAATGGGTTTCTTATGTAGAAAGATTGGACAGGCTAGGCTAGTATCTATTGGAGTTTAGAGTAAAGGGTGAGTTGATTAAACTAGACCAAGGATGCTGAGGGGTTTTGAAAGGTGGATGTAGACAGTATGTTTCATCTTACGGAGAATCAAGAACTGGGGGTGGTCCCCATATAAGACAGATAAGGAGAATTTCTTTTCCCACAGAAGGCTGAGAGTCTTTCGAACTCTGTATCGAAAACAGCAGTGAAAGCAGAGGCCTTTCATGTTCTTAAGGTAGAGATAGATAGATTCTTGGAATGCAAGGAGGTGAAAGATAGGTAACAATGTGGAATAATCCAATCAGTCGTGAACTCACTGAATAGTGGAGCAGGTTCAAGGAGCCAAGTGCTGCACTTGTACTACAATAGTAACCTCTTTGTGGAACCTGTTTCTGTCAGTGTGACTAAGATCAGACATTTGAGAAGTGAAGAATTCTTCCGCAGCTGTGAATTTTCTTTATTGACACTGCCAACCATGTCACTGAATCTCTCCCCTGAACATACATATTGGGAAGAATGTTTTCTACAGGGCAATGTGTAAAAAAAAGCACAGTGGACAATCAGATTCTAATTGTTTTTTTTTCATTAAACTCTTCTTGCAGGAGTTAGTCTGTGTGTGCAGCCCATGTATTTAGGAGAGATTGCACCCAAAGCCGTGAGAGGGGCAATATGTATGGGGACATCAGTGTTCATTACTGTAGGGATTCTAACTGGACAGATAATCGGGCAGAGGTAAGGCAAATGAACATCTAAAGTTTGTTGCCGCAAGTTTCAATGAGTAGAAAATTGAGAGCTGTGCCCTTTAGTATAATACAGTTGTCTGCATTGGCAGATGAGGTCGCTGCCTGTAGCACATATTCCTGAAATTCTGAGTGGATTGTGCACAATTACCAAATTATCCTGTTACTGTAGAATCCCACATAATGCTGCTAATACAACATATTACACAACATAGCATGAAAGAGCAATCTCTGAACCTGACTGTCCTAGGGACGAGGGAAGCTTAGTAATGCAGGACCTGTAACATGTATCAAAATATGAAGTGAGCTTCTCTTAACATTTACAAGAAAGAAAAGGATAACTGACGTCTTTATTATTTTATGTATTGAGGAGAATGAAGGGAATACTTTAATGTTTTAGAATGTAACTTCAATTGCCTGCTTTATTGAAGTAAATAGCCCACAGACTTCAAGCCTTAGCCACAGTCGATTGAATAATCAGCAGCTTTTCAAAGGTGGGTGCTCAGCTTAGCAAAATGTGATACCTTCCATTAGTTGGTGTGCAGAGTAGCGGGTTCCTGTGCTGAACTGCCTTATGTGTTCACCTAAATGCTGGGTGAGTAAGGGTTATGTTGCAGATTGTAAAAAGGTGAAGATTTCCTTATTGCAGTGGCTGTTAGTACAGAAACTAGAGGGATCAAAGAAATGCTGGCCCTTATATCCAGAACACTTATAATACACGAGTGTAGAAGCCTTGCCTTACAAATGAAGTTCTAATTAGACCACACCTAGAGTTACTGGGAACAGTTACGAGCACCTTGGAGGGAATGCAACATTAACTAGAATGTTACCTGGGCTCTGAGTGTTAAACTATGACAAACTCCCTTTGAATTTAGACGACCAAGTGGTGACTTGATCGAGGTTTTCAAAAAATAAAGCAGAACTGATGGTGTAGATAGAAATCGACTATTTTGCTGCAATGGAGGGTATAGAGCTGGGGGACATTGTGTAAAAATTGGAACCAGAGCTTTCAGAAATGAAATTAGGAAGCATATGGTTTGGAACTCCTCTCTGCAAACAAGGTTTGATGCTTCACCAATTTTTATACTTAAAACTGTGAGATCAGTAGATTTTAGTCATAAGCTATTATAAGTTATACAAAGGCAGTGGGTGTACGGTGATACATTATGGATCAACCATTACTTTACTGAAGGGTGAGGGCTGGGGCTAAATGACCTCCTCCTTCTGATGCCATCCTTCAATCTCTTCCCAATTTATTGAATAGTATAGGTATAATAGAGAATATATGATATAGAACAGTATAGCTTGTGATTACTGTCATTTATTAACCATTCCATGCTGAATATAGTTTAAATGGCCCATTTGGCAGCACCATACTTGAATATTGCTGAACAAAGACCACATTTTATCAAAGCTTTTCATCCTTCAGTTCAATTCACAAGAACAGCAACATTTGTACTGCATGAGAGAGAAAAGCTGATTAGTTAGCAAGTACACTCTGGTAGAAGTCTTGCCATGGGGAATGTGCCAATTAATGGTTATTGATAATTAATCCTCAGGAAATTAAGTTTTAAATGTGAGGGATAAAATATGAAGTCGAAAAGTGCAATGCAGGAAAAGCAGAGCAGGTCAGGCATTATCCAAAGAGCAGGAGAGTCGACATTTTGAGCATAAGCTCTTCGTCAGCATCTGCAGTGCTCACTTTCTCCCAGTCGATAAAATATCTAGTGTCAAAATCCAGAGTTTTAATGGGTATAATTGTGCCTCCATGAGGCACCCCATTTAAGCCTCTTCAAATCTGTAATTAAGAAAGCAATTTGACCCTAAGTAACTGAATAAGTTTGAAATAATGAATGAGGCGCCATGTACTTTCACTGCTTTTCTTTTTGGTGCTAATGCTAGGGAGTTGCTTGGAGGAGAGGGACAGTGGTCAATCCTTCTCTGCTCCAGCTGTATTCCTGCTGTACTCCAGCTATTACTGTTACCATGGTTCCCTGAGAGTCCCAGATACCTTTACATTGATAAAGGAGAGGAAATGAAAGCCACCCATGGTAAGTACTGTTCTTGTTTAAGATATTCTTTAAATGGTCGGCCCACTTTTTAACAACGTAGATTAATTTTACACTAAATAATAGAACTTCATATGGAACAGTTCTATTTTGCTTAATCTAACCTCCTCCAGTACATTCCAGCTCTCACTGGATTCTGACCAATCTCCTGCTCTAAACGACATAGTCTGTGAAGCACATCTTAACAACATTTAAAGATGCACTACAAATGGAAGCCGATGCCTAATCTTCAATACAATGCTAATTGACTGTAACTGGCTTTTAGCACAGTACAAATCCAACTGCATTCCATCTTAACCTCCTTTAGTATATTACATCTGCGCTTGACACAGCCCTTCATCACTCATCCTGGTCGAAACACAATCTATACAATTCAGCACCGTGGAGCTCCATTCATTGCTGCACTACTTTCTTTCAAATAATTCAGTAACAGTCCAAAAGTTTAATATTACCAAATGTATTTTAGCTCCATTGAACACTTTAAGCATTATAAAGTCTGCAGTCCAACTTCAGAATGCAACACAATTTGAGAAATATCCCTGACAATTTAACCATATTTGATTAATAAATGTTCATTACATGTCACCTTAGTTTACTGATAGCACTCTCCCCTCTGTATCAAAGATTGAGGGTTCAAGTTCTACTCTAGAGAGCCGTGCACAGGATGCAGACTGACATTTCAGTGCAGGACTGAAGGAGTTTTGCAATGGCAGAGATATGACCTCTCAGGTGAGATGCAAATTCCCATCCCACTGCTTCAAAGAAGAGCAGGGGGATTCTCTCCAATGTTTTTCCTCAACCAGTCATCCAGTCACCATAACATTGCTATATGTGGGATATTATTTCCTAAATTCACCCAGTTACTGAATTTCGAAAGTACAGATTGGCTGTCAAGTGGTTTGAACATGATTCTGAAGTTAGGACGTGTGCTATTTCAGTGTAAGATTTTTCATTCATGAGCAAGGCAGTGCTGAACTATATTGTGAACACTGGTCAATCAGGTCATTTGTAAAATTTGGAGAACTGAGTGCATAGCCAATTTTAGCAGAATGATGCTTCATCTAGGAAGTGAAGTGAAAATGGAGTCTTTTTCTGCCCCAGCTCTCAAGAAATTCCACAATACAAATTCGTACTTGAGTGAATTGGTGGATTTGGAGAAGGAATGTGCAGTGGTACGTGTGCAGCAGTCAAAGCGACCATGTGAACTTCTCTCTGATCGCTCGACCCGATGGCAGTTGATCACCACCGTCCTGATGAATATGGCTCAACAATTCAGTGGGATCAATGCTGTGAGTATCTGCGCTGAGGAAGAGTCATATTGAACTCAAAATGTTCACTCTGTCTGTCTCTCTCCACCAATGTTGCCAGAACTGCTGGGTTTCTCCAGGACTCTCTTGTGGTTGTTTCTGAGAGTATGAGAATCAGATTATCACAGAGCAATTTACCCCGTCATCTTACAAATGTTAAAATGAAACCTTTGAACACCAGTCACTTAAGGTCTTTGTGGATATATGACAATGTTTTAAGTTAAGTTTAAGAGATCTTCAGTCATTGCTTCATTGCAAATAACAAAATAGAACTGGAAAAATGTGCTGATGGTGTTACATTCTTTCCAAACAATTACATTTATCTTTAACTAGATACATGTTGATTGGAGGCTTTATTGACAGAGGTTCTGGCTGGGATTCATCCATTTACGTTGAGGTTTATATTGAGATCATTCATTGTACAACCAACATGAACAAGTTTATTCATGTACACAATTCGTACTTATAACGAATAAAAACCGAAAGAACTGCAGATGCTAGAAATCAGAAACAAAAACAGAAATTGCTGGAAAAGCTCAACAGAACTGGCAGCATCTGAGGAGAGATCTCAGACTTAATGTTTCGGGTCCAGTAACCCTTCCTCAGAATTTGTAATGAATATGCTCAAGGGAATTGGCATAAATTTTGGGAAAGTGTTGCAGGCTCTCTGCATGTTATTTTTATACATTGGGTGTTTGAACATATGACTCAGGACATCAGTATAAGTTTTTTTTAAAAAGGTTACAAATTAAACTCCAATTCCAATGTTTTTTTATTTGAGACTTGAGCTATTTGGGCAAAGGAAACAGTTTGATGCAGTAATTCAGCAAACTTTACTTCATTTGTAAAGTAATACTGAAGATAGCAGGCAGTTATTTTACAGGATTATGACTTCACTTGCTTCTGGTTTAATTTAGGGCACAGAATCAACACTCAGTCTTTGGTCCATCTCCAAACTCCATGAGGCCTTCTGTTTCTGATTGGATAACTTCAGTTTCAAACTTAGTGTGTGTCTTGTTTCCCAAACAAGCTGCTGTTTAACTCCTTCTAAGCCACAACCCACATCAATACTAGTCAAAGCAGAACAATACTTTACTCTTTGACATACTTTCATTATCACACTGCTGCTCAATTTAATAGGCACTTGACTTTTAAGAATAAGTCTATATCATTAATCACTATGTTAAGAACTATGTTTACGTTTCATGTTTATTATGTTATGCTATATGGTTGGAGTCATACTTGGCACATGGGAAGATGATTGTGTTTCTTGAAGGTCAGTCATCTCAGCTCCAGGATTGTCTGGAGCAATTCTTCAGGGCAGTGTCCTAGGCTCAACCATCTGTAGCTGCTTCATCAATGACTTTCCCTCCATCATAAAGTCACAGTGGGGACGTTCACCAATGATTGCACAATGTTCAGCACCATTCACAACTCCTCAGCTGCTGGAGCAGTTCATGCTCTACTGCAACAAGATCTGGGCAATATCCAGGCTTGGGCTGACAAGTGGCAAGTGACATTCACATCGCACAAATGTCAGGCAATAACCATCTGCAACAAGAGAATCTAAACATCTCTTGAAATTCAATGGTGTTACCATCACTGAATCCCCCACTATCAGCATCCTAGAGGTTGCTGATGACCAGAAGCTTAATGAGCCAAATAAATACCGTGGTGACAAAAACAGCCCAGACGCTGGGAATATTGTGACCAGAAACTCATCTCCTGACTCCCCAAAGCCTGTCCACTATCTCCAAGGCACAGGTCAGTAGTGTGATGGAATACTCCCCACTTGTCTGGATGGGTGCAACTCCAAGAACACGTGAGAATCTTGACACCATCCAGGATGAAGCAGCCCACTCGATTAGCACCAAACTCACAAACATTCACTCCCTCTACCACTAACGCTCAGTCTCAGCAGTGTGTGCTATCTACAAGATGTATTGCAGAAATTCACCAAAGATCCTCCGACATCACCTTCCAAATCCACAGCCACTTTCATCTAGAAGGATAAGGGCAGCAGATACATCACCATCTTCAACTTCCTCTCCAAGCCACTCACCATTCTGACTTGGAAATATATTGCCATTCCTTTACTGTTGTTAGGTCAAAATCTTGGAATTCCCTCCCTAAGGAAATTGTGTGTCTACCTACAAAAAACAGGCGGTTCAAGAGAGCAGCTTGCTACCACTTTCTTAGGGCATCAATGAATTGTTAATAAATGCTGCCCCAGCCAACGATGCCCACTTCCTGTCCTTGGTCAAGAATGCACTCAGTGAGGGGAGCATGTAATATCTAGCCCATGAGTCAGGCAGAGTTCACAGAAAGAGAAACAAGAGCTTGTTCATGTTTCACATTCACATGAAAGATCATTGACCTGAAATGTTAGCCTTGTTTCTCTCACACAGATTTTGACTCCTGTCACTTAGCCACTGATATGGAGCAAACTGTAAACAGCTCAGCTGGTTACCTCACTTTTCACAGTGTCCCTCCAGATTTTCAGGTTGCTGGAGTTATGGTAGAGTGTGCTGGCTTAAGGAGTGACAAACTCTGTTACTTGGGTTTCTTTATCTTCACTGTAGTATTTGCTGTGTCTGATACAATGAGCCATTTCTCTGGTGCAAGTGCATTGAGCCAGTGGAAATAATCTCTCTCATATACACACATATGCTCACATATATCACACATGCATGCACTCTGGGAAATCCTTACTAGAGTTCTCCTTCGTTAACATCACTGAAACCCGGAGACTATTGAATATGTGCAAATTTTCATTTCCTATTTTAATGGTCACTTTTTGCCTTAAGGTTCTAGCCTTGCTTCATTGATCTGAATTAAAGCAAGTTAATAATTTCCAGAAGGAAAAAGAATAACACTTCAAAGAAATAATTAGCCCTTGAATTAGGATATCAAGTAGTTTAGTTTAGCAGTTAACGACAAACAAAATAAAAATTGCATTGATTTTTGGGGAGTTTGTGATCGCATTTGCCTAATGCAGGCAAGTTAGCAATTTGTGGCAAATTTCTGATAGTTCATAAGAAGTAACAGTTTAGATTCAAAATATTAGTTATTTACGATGAAGGAAGTGTATAACTGGGACAATTGAGAATGTTTCATTGATCCTGAACACAGGGTAGTGGGTTGTGGAACAGTGTGCTCTCTGTTCCTGTTCACCAACCCAGACCCAGTTCACCAACCCTATCCCATAACCCCATGTAATCCACCTAACCTGGAGAGGAGGATTCCCACTGTCCAGATGTTTGCGAACTTCCAAGCAATTGGCACAAATTTCGAATCAACGATAAACAAAATAAAAATTGCATTGATTTTTGGGCAGTTTGTGATCACATTTACCTGAGTGGAATAGAGGGAAAAAATAAAAATGAGGTTTAAACATCATCTTTAAAATGATGTCGAGCCCTTTATGTTCAAATTCATGCAGTACACATGCAGTGCACATGAGAAAATAGGCCATTCTCTGTGTAGATTGATAACTGTTGAGTTCACTATGTAAATGATGTGGGTGTCACTGGCTGAGTCAGTACTTATTGATGCCATTTAATTGCCCTTGAGAAAGTGGTAGTGAGCTGCCTTCATGAACCAGTCCACATGGTGTAAAGATGTTACAAAGCCAGCAACAGTGAATGAACAGAGAAATACTTCCAAGTCAGGATAGTGTGTGGCTTGGGGAGGGGAACTCAAAGCTGGCAATATTCCCATGCATCTATTGCCCTTGTGTTTACTGGGTGGTAAAGGTTTCACTTTTGGAAGGCACTGTTGAAGGAGCCTCAATGAGCTGTTCTGTGAGTTATAACAACTAACCACAAGCAGGTCAGCATTCTTGGTACCAGTACAAAATCTGACCAAATAATTGAATGAGACCCAGATGGGAAGAAACATTCATCTGAACCTTTTATCAACCAGTTACCAATCAGATAATGATGTGTCTGTGTTCTGTGATGTTTCTTTTGTACTTGCAACATAAATGAGATAATTTTCTGTTTCAGATCTACTTCTATGCCACCTATATCTTTATTCAAGCTGGAATTACTGAAGCGTATATCCCGTATGCTACAATGGGCACTGGGGCATGCGAGTGCCTCGCTGCCCTATGCTGTGTAAGTGGAAGAAACAGTTGCAAACCCATCAAATGACAACTGGTCAAGCAGAAACCAATGGGACTGTTTTCATGGTTTGTCTCACCTCCAAATCCCTCATTTAAATATGTGAACACAGATCCCACTAACACATAGTCAATGGGAACCATAGCTCAAAACCGTATTCTCAGTGAGAATATTTCAAAGCTTGTGCCCAGTGTTCAGATTTGATCCCACCGATACCAGGTACAGTACTGCATGCATCTCCCTATGGTTTCCAGTTGGTGGGCTCCAAAATAAATAGAGGTATAAAATTGATCAAACAATTAAACAGCTGCTTTTGAATTTCCTTCTTAAAAGTAGGTGGCTGTGCTCAAAGTGCCAGTGTTTGCAAATGGTGTGTCAGTTGAGACTGTGCCCTTGTGATTTGGAGCAGCTTATTACCAGTTGGAGAAAGGTTGGGGTGCATTGCAAGGCTGCATTTGGTTCAGTGGCAGTGTCTTAGCCTAGGGCCAAGCGGTCTGGGTTCAAGTCCCACCAGAGGTGTGCTACAGGCTGATGTTTGAACAGACTGATTACAACGGATTACAGGACTTGTTAGACGAGAGTCTAGTGATGCCGTGTTGGTGCTCCTGACAGAACAGCTGGGTTCAAATCCTAGCTGCCCCAGAGGTGGGCCATATGTGCAAACGAGTTAAAGCTGGTGAAAGATCAGGTCATAGAGCATGGAAACAGACCCTTCAGTCCAACTTGTCCATGCCAACCAAATATCCCAAATTAACCTAGTCCCATTTGGCCCATATCTCTCTAAACCCTTTCTATTCATGTACACATTCCAATGCCTTTTAAATGCTGTAATTGTACCAGCCTCCACCGCTTCCTCTGGTAGCCCATTCCATACACACACCACCCTCTGTGTGAAAAAGTTGCCCCTGAGGTTCCTTTTATATCTTTCCTCTCTCACCCTAAACCTATGCCCTGTGATTTTAGATTCCCCTATCTTGGGAAAAAGACTTTGGTTATTCACCCTATCTGTGTTCCTCATGATTTTATAAACCTCTATAATGTCCCCCGTCAGCCTCCGACGTTCCAGGGAAAACAGCCCCAGCCTATGCAGCCTCTCCCTATAGCTCAAACCCTCCAATGCTGGCAACATCCTTGTAAATCTTTTCTGCACCCTTTCAAATTTAGCACATTTTTCCTATAGCAGAGAGTCCCGAGTATTAGGGTTTTGTGGAACAGTTGGTAGTGTCCCTAGCTCTGGCTTATAAAGCCTGGGTGAATTGCCACCTGCCATGGAAGTTGTTTTTCTTTAAAATATAAGAGCTAGTTTTCATTTGGTAGTGCTAATTTGTGGAAGAGGAAAGTGATAGTGTATACCTGTGTTGAGCTGCACATTGTGAGTAAATCTATTGGAAGACAGAGTGGATCCAGTCCCTCTTGCTGGATAGATCTCACCAAATGAACACATAGTGGGTGGCCTCATTTGCAGAGTGAAAATATTAGGGTCCAAGACAGAGCCACATCTTACTGACTCACAGGTTATGACAGCCTGGACAATTAGTACGGCAATAATATGTACAATCTGCTTCACCCTGGAGCCTGGGTTTAAATGAGCCCAGTCTAAAATGTTTGAGATTTATGATGTTGTGAGGCCCAGCTCCTAGTGATTTTAAGGGGTTCACACCAAAGGAATATCTGCAACCAAGGTTAAACTTAACAGATTTTGGGAAAAGAATGAGCTGTTTGAATAGCTACAGTCACTGAAGCAGAAACCATGTCCACACATAAATAGGATTGAGATATGACCAAAGTGAAGTGGGGAATGGGTATTGGAATAGAGCGAGTGGAGCTCCTGTTTAACGGTGCTACTGACTGACCTGGTAATGTTGGTTATCGGGTTTCACCATGTAATACTATTTCATCATGTAATATTCCCAACTCCCTCTAATTTAAGATGCTGGACAACAGGATGTCCATTTTAAATCCCCTTACTCTAAAATATTATTTAAAAAGATATCATTCAGTTAACGTGTACCGAACAAACTAATTTGGTTCAGTACAGGCAGGGGTCAGCTCAATTGGCTGGACAGAGTGACACCAATAGCACGGGTTCAATTTTCAATGCTTCAGCCAAGGAGTAAGCTCACTGCCCCTTCAGAAATGGTGTGAAAGGGCTCCCTTGGCTGGAGGGCATTCGTAGCTCATCCAATGCTCAGGCTGAGGGATAAGACAGGAAGCTACCTGTCCAAGATTCAGGAGACCCAGAGTTGCAACTGTGCCCCCATATTGACCCTGGGGTGGGGGGTCAGAAATGTGGGTCCCTCCCCTAAACTATCAAGATCTTCCTTTCATCCCCAATTACTGCCTGAGCCCACACAATGTCCCAGATCAACATTGCCTGCCCATATTGCTGATTAGATATCACTGTTGCCATGGCAACTGAACTAACCTCAACTGGCTACATGTCATTCGCTAATGACCACCTGAAATGAGCCCCTTTAAAAATGGCTGGGGATCAGGACTGTGTTGGGGAAACCAGCACAACAGCCATTTGAGCTAAATTGTGACCCCGCTCACTTCTGATCCAGAACCTGGCATGTTTTCAAAAATCCAGTCTCAGTCATCTTTTCCCAGCAATTGTGCACTCCAGTCTCTGTCAGCCCACATCTCAATTAGTCAGGAATGCAAATCGCAGAACTTTAGCTCAACAAGGACATTTCCTTATCAGCACAAGTTACAAGCACCATTAATATACATATCACATGAGGACCTAAATTTCTCTTGAACGAGTGCAGGACACTATCCATCCAACCTGGGATTGAAAGGTGCATCAAATTTTAGAATCAAAAAGGTTTGCTATTCTAGAACTGACAATGAGTTCGAAGAAGTGAGTTATGTTCGTTGGCTGGAAGTGCTGTTATTAAGAGCCACAGAAGTTCCTTTAACATCAGAGATAGTCATGCAGATTGCTTCATTCTATTACATAATTCAGTTTGATTAGTTTTTCTACTGGAGATTATTGGTCATTACATGAAGCAGCATAACTTTGTGTAATTCTTCCTCTTGTAATGTCTCAGACGGTGCTAATGATGTCATTACTTCCTAGAGTCTTCTAATTGAACGTCTTGGAAGGCGAGTGCTTATTCTCGGTGGATACTCACTCATGGCTTTGTGGTGTGCTGCGATGACTGTTACACTGACCTATCAGGTAAAATGTTTCATATGTTGTCACTTACCGGCTTGAACTAATGTCAAGGAGACAAGGCAGAGTGGCATTTAACTATTCAAGTAGATGTAAGTTCAAAATTTGGGGATACAAATTCTGCTCTGCATCGCTGAGAGGAATAGAAGCCTGCGTCTTTCGTGTCTGTTAAAGCCAATAGATGGACAATGACCACAACTGTAGAGTCTTTTTGTGTCTGTGGCATAGTTGAATTTTTGCCCCTTTGATATTATAATGAAAAAAATGATTAGTTTTGGAAATGAAAATGCGTTAGTGCTAATGGCTGGTATGAAGGAAGAACTCTCTGCAAGTAACTCAGTACCTGACTCCCCAAAGTCTGTCCACCATCTACATGTTACAAATTAGGAGTGTGATGGAATACTTCCCATTTGCCTGGATGGGTGTAGCTCCAACAATACTCAAGAAACTTGACACTATCCAGTGATTCCACTTGACTGGCACTATATTCACTACCTTCAACCTCCCCACCTCCTCCACTCAACCTCAGCAGCAGCAGCATATACCATCCACAAGATGCACTGTATTAACTCACCAAGATTCCTTCAAGAATACATTCCAAACTCATGATTTCTGCTATTCAGACAAGGACAGCAGCTGCATGGGAACATCTATATTGACCAGCAAGTGGCACATCATTGTGACATGGAGCTATATTGTTATGCTTACACTGTCACTCTGTCAAAATCCTGGAGTTTCCTCTCTAACAGCACTGGGAGCGATGCTATGCCACATGCACTGCAGCAGATCAAGAAGGTCATTTGGAGATGAGCAACAATGCTGATATTGCCACCATTGCTCAAATTCCAAGAATGACTGATTAATGAAATAGCATCATTAATCAGTTAAATCTATGCAGTGGCCTGTTCGGCAAAAAATGTTGGCTCACTGGAACTAGAGTTGTCGATACTTCTGGTCATTTGAAAATTGGAGGGGAGCTATCAAAAGCTAGTCAAATTGATACCATTCCCAGTTAGAGTCAAAAAGTATTACAACACAGGCGTTTCAGCTCATTCATCCACGCCATTCATTAACCACCTAACTACTCTAGTCCCATTTGCCAGCATTTGACTCCTAGCCTTGAAAGTGATGGCATTTCAAGTGATCATCTAATCACTACTCAAGTGTTGCAATGGTCCCTGTTTCTACTCCTTGAGACAGTGAGAACCAATGAATGAAAAAATGCCTTCCTTAAATCCCCTCTAAAAGTTGATTGATTTATTTATTGTCATATGTATTTGTAACAAAATGCAGTGGAGAAGTGTTATATAGTGTTGCCAATTCCAGTGCCTTCTTAAAACACAGAAAAATAAACCAAAATACACCACAGAGGAACCTCGATTATCCGAATGGGACGGGTGGGTACTATTTCATTCAGATAACTGATTATTCGGTTAATTAATTCAATGCCTTTCCTCTGGGGCTCGGAGTTTTCTGAAGTTTCCTGTTTCCTCACTCTGCCTGCCTACCTCCCTCTCTCTGTCTCAGGGTTTGTTTCCAAACAGGCACACCTTTGTGTGTAAGGGACCTGCAGCATTGCTGAAGCCTCTCCCCAACTCACCACCCCACCACCCCAATCAGTTTAATGGGATTAACACCGCAAGCGCTTGCTAAGTCCACTTCCCAATCAGGATACTAGTTAACAGCACCCCGTGCGCTTGCCCTGAACCCTGTCCACCCGTATCCCCAACCCCTCAACCCCGTCCAATGCCGCCCCCGCAACCGGATCCAATGCCGCACCCCATCCACACCCTTAACCCCGCTCAACATCGCACCCCTTTGACCCCCCTCGCCCCGTGTGCGCCCCCAATCCCTTCCAATTTCGCCTACCCAAGCCCCCACCCCCCAACCCCCTACAGGCAACAATGCAAAGTGGCCGAGCAGAGGCTGATAGCTAAATTTGGTACCCATGGGGATGGCCTCAACCGGGACCTTGGGTTCATATCACACTACAGGTAACCTGACTGCATGACACACACATACAGACACAGACACACGCTCACACACACACTCCTACGAACCCATACACTCACACAGACCCTCTCTCATACACAAGCTGTCTCATACACTCACACATATACTCCTACACTCACACATGCACCTTCTCACAGACTTATACTCTTTTACACTCACATTCTCTCACAGACACTCATACCCTCCCTGCATGCGAGCACACACACACACACACACAACTTTGTGGGGTGAATTTGTGCTTGCAGAATGACATTTTATTTTGCTCAAAAACTGCATGAATCCATGTAAGATTCTGTAAATCCCTTTTTTAGATTAGAATCAGTCTGAACATTGGGGCACAGACAGCCTCAGGGCACCTCACATCTTCAATGCATTATCTGAGCCGACATGGCACCTATTGTTAAAGTTCACTTGAGAATGTAGCTTTAAGAAAATTCTGGGATTTGCATATGAAAGAACGGAAACCAATATGGTCATTCTAAAAGATGAGAGACTTAACTAACAATCCAGGTCTTTTTCAATATATAATTTCAGTTACATCACATTGTAAACTCTTTGTTATAAATTCCGTGTCCTACAATCTTATACTCCGCAACCACCTGATGAAGGAGCAGTGCTCCAAAAGCTAGTGCTTCCAAATAAAACTGTTGGAATATAACCTGGTGTTGTGTGATTTTTAACTTGGTACACCCCTGTCCAACACCGGCATCTCCAAATCATATCTGAGATTTCTACATCCTAGTCAGGTCCCCACTTCAACCTTCTCTGTTCTAAGGAAATCAACACCAGCCTATCTAGTCTGTCTTCATAGTAGAATTGCTCCAGCCAAAGCAATATCCTGGTGAATCTCTTCTGCTCGCTGTCTTGTCCAATCACATCCTTCTTATAGTGTATTGACCAGAACTGCATACAGTACTCCAGCTATGACCTAATTAAAGTCCCATCCAGCCCCCTAGGATATGTCTCATTTGGCCCAGGGACTTACCCAAATTTAAGCTCGCAAAAACCAGTAACGGATTCTCCTTCTAAGTTGTAAAGTGATCAGATATCACAGTCCTCTTGCCCCATTTGTCTATCTATACTGCCCTTCACTATAGTGAATACAGATTAAAGTACTCATTGATATCCTCATTGTATGTGTTCTTACTCACCCATAGTTTCCTACTTACATCCCTAATGGTCTCTAATCTTTCCCTGGTTATCTTCTTGCACCTAATATTCTGATAAAATGCCTTTTGGTTTTTCCTTTATTTTACCCACCAGTGTTTATTCATGCCCCCCTCTTTGTTTTACCAATTTATTTTTTAAGTAACTCCCTTGAACTTTCGATCTGCCTGTTGGGTTTCTGGTGTCTTGAGTCCTTGATATTTATCATAAGCTTCCCATTTTGTCCTTATCCAAGCCTCATTGTTCTTTGACATGCAGGGTTCTCTGGAATTGTTAGTCCCACTATTCACCTTTAAAGGGTGCCCCTGCATCATCTTTGATGACCCTGTTTCCTCTTTGAAAAGCTCCCAGTGAAGATCTTACAACAAGCAAATGTCCCAGCCCATTTTGGCCAGATTCTGTCTCAGCATGTTAAAATTGGCCTGTCCACAATTCAGAACTTTTATATTTGCTCCATCTTTGTCCTTTTCCATGACGACCTCAAATCTTAGTGTCACTGCCACTGTCTCTGAAACGCTCTCCCTCTTCTACCTCTTGCCCAGCTTTGTTCTACAAAATGAGGTCAAACACTTTCTATGTGTTGGCTTCAAAAGCCCTCTTGAGTTTATGGCAGAATGGTTTTAAATTGAGCTGGTTTGTCTCAGAGAGCCACAATTATTTATTTAACACTTTTAAAAATGTAATTTTGGAATGTGGGCATCTCTGGCCATGCCAGCATTTATTGCCCATCCCTAGTTTAGATTAGATTCCCTAAAGAGTGGAAACAGGCCCTTTGGCCCAACCAGTCCACAGCGACCCTCCGAAGAGTAACCCACCCAGACCCATTTCGCTCTGACTAATGTACCTAACACTATGGGCAATTTAACATGTCCAAATCACCTGACCTGCACATCTTTGGACTGTGGGAGGAAACTCACGCAGACATGAGGAGAATGTGCAAACAGACAGACAGTCACCTGAGGCTGAAATCGAACCTGGAACCCTGGTGCTGTGAAGCAGCAGTGCTAATCACTGTGCCATCGTGCCACCCTTGAGAAGTTGCCCTTGAGAAGATGGTGCTGAGCTGCTGCCTTGAATACTGCAGTCACATTCTGTAGGTTGACCCACAATGCCATTAGGGAGGGAATTCCAAGATTTTGACCCAGCGAAGGAACAGCGATATATTTCCAAGTCAGGAAGATGAGTGGCTTGGAGGGGAACTTGAAGATGATGATGTTCCATGTATCCCATGTTCCCACTTCGCCCAAAGAGGTCAATTCTGAATTTCCACAGGAGTTTTCTGATTCCTGCTGTAACCTTGGTGTGAGATCAGGAGAACTCCTAGAGAAATGGCACAAGCAGTTGAAAATAGATGTTTGGATAAGCCATTAAACTAAGATTCCGCTTATGCAAGTGGAGAGAAAAAAAAGTTCCTTTGCACTCTTCAGAGAGGAGCAGGAGAGTTGTCCGGGTGTCTCAGCCAATCTTTCTCCCCAAACCAAGACCACCCGAGCAGTACAAATGCTTATTCACTGAGTTGGTGTTTGCAAGCTGCCTTGTGTGCCAACTGGCTACTGATTTTGTCCCCATAACAAAAGGAACCTGCTTCTAGATTATAGCATCTTTGATATGGTCAAAGTTCTAATATCCATCATAATTTTGATTGGACTTCCAAAGTAACTCATTAATTGTGAATTGCTTTGACAGCCTTCAAGAACACTGAAGGTTAAGTGCAGGGAGCACCAAATGTTGCATATGTTTTCTTCTATGTGTAAAAAAGTAAAACATAGAGGAGACAATGGCCTACTGGTATTCTGGAGATCAGGGTTTTAATCTCACGATGATTCCTGATGGAATTTGAATTCAATAAAAAGCTGAAGTCACATGATACCAGTTTTATTGAAATCACAAGCTTTTTGAGCACTGCTCCTTCGTCAGGTGAAGTCTCCAGCACTCTGAAAACTTGTGATTTCAAATAAACCTGTTTAGTTATGACTATAATCTGGTGTTGTTTGACTTCTGACTTTGTCCTTTGCAGTGCAACACAGCACCTCCACATCATAATAAAAATCTGGAATTAACAGTCTAATGATGATCATGAATCCATTGTTAATTGTCAGGAAAAAAAAACCATCTGGTTCACTAATGTCCTTGAGGGAAGGAAATTGCTATCCTTACCTGGTCTGACTTACATGTGACTCTAGACCCACAGCAATGACTGTGGGTCTTAACAACCGTCTGGCCATTTAGGGATGGGTAATGAATGCTGGCCTAGCCAGCTATGCCTGCATCTCATGAAGTAATAAATTAAAAGTAACAATTATCGGTCATTCAAGGTACAAGAGAGTTTGGTAAGGTTGGGTGGTATTTATGTTAATGCTAACAGTCTGACAAAGTAGTTAGGGCATTTGAGGGCACAAATTAAACATGGGATGATGTAATTGCAGTCACTGAGACATGGTTGAGAGAGGGCAGGACTGGCAGCTCAATATTCTGGGGTGTAAGGTCTTCAAGAGAGATTAGGAAGGAGATAAAAGATGAGGGGATGTCACAGTATCGATCAATTACAGTGGTAAGGAGGGATGACACAGGCTCCTCACATAATGATATAGGTAGAATTTAGAAAACAAAAAAGAAGCAATCATATTGCTGGGAGTGTACTGTACACCAGGCAAAAGTGAGGACTGCAGATGCTGGAAACCAGAGTTTAGATCAGAGTGGTGCTGGAAAAGCACAGCAGGTCAGGCAGCAGCCGAGGAGCAGGAGAATCGACGTTTTGGGCAAAAGCCCTGCCTGACCTGCTGTGCGTTTCCAGCACCACTCTGATCTAAACCACCGTGTACTGTACCCCCTAATTGTCTCAGAGAAATAGAAGTGCAGATTTGTAGACAAATTTCAGAGAAGTGTGACAATAATAGAGTAGTGATGCTGGGGGATTTCAACCTCCCTTACATTAATTGTGGTAGTCATTGTGTGAAAGTGTTAAAGGAAGTGGAAATCTTGAAGTATATCCAGGAGACCTTCTGAAGCCAACATGTAGAATGCCCTCTAAGAGAGGCAGTAGTCTTGGAGTTAAGTAACAAAGCTGGGCAAGTGGTCGAAGAATCAAAAGGGGAGCATTTTGCAAACAGTGATCATAACTCTGTTAGATTCAACTTTGTTGTGGAAAAGCACACGAAGGGGCTGGAAATCAAACTGGGAGAAAGCCAATTTTAATAAAATCATATATGATTTAATCAGAGTGGATTGGGAGCAGAGACCATTTAAGGACTATTCTGGTAATTTGTATTTGGAGCCAGAGAATGTAGGTAGAGTTCTAAATAAATACTTTGTCTCTCTTGCTAGCGAACAAGGTGGGTATAGAAATCAGGGAGAAGGACTATGATAGAATTAAAGAAATTAGCATAGACAGAGAAGAGGTTCTGAGTGATCTGGTCGGCTTAAAAGTAGATAAATCTCCAGGATCAGACCACAGCTAAAATATTCTGCGCAGTTCTGGAATCCACATTATAGAAGAATGTGATTGCATTGGAGAGTTTACAGAGGCTGGCATGGTGGCTTAGTGTTTAGCACAGCTGCCTCACAGCACCAGGGACCTGGGTTTGATTCCAGCCTTAGGTGACTGTTGTAGAGTTTGTGTGGGTTTCCTCCAGGTGCTCTGGTTTCTTTCTACAGACCAAAGAAGGGCTGGTTAGGTGTATTGGCCATGCTACATTGCCCCGAGATGTCCAGGGATGTGCAGGCTAGGTGGGTTAGCCGTGGAAAATGCAGAGCCAGAGCGTTGCGGATGCTGTTTGGAAGATTGGTTGGACCCATTGGGCCAAATGGCCTCTTTCCACACTGTAGGACTTATGTGATTCTGAGATATATCAGGAAGTTACTTGGACTGGAGACTTTTCAGTTATAAAGATAGATTGGGGTTGTAATGCTTGGAATGGAGGAGACTTGAGAGGAAACATGGTGGAGATGTAAAAAATTATGAGTGGCACACATGGGGTAGACAGGAAGGAACTTTTCCCCTTGGTGGAGTGATCAGTGAGCTGGGGGCATAGATTTATGGTGAGAGGCAGAGGTTTAGAGGAGATGTGAGGGAAAAAATGTTTTAGCCAGAGGGTGGTGGAAATCTGGAATTCCCTGCCTGTAAGGGTAGTGGAGGCAGAAACCCTTATAACATGCTAGAAATATTTAGTTGTGGACATGGGATGCCAAGACATACAAGACTGTGGGCCAAATGATGGAAAATTGGTTTAGAATTGTTCAGTGGCTGTTTTTGACCAGCACAGACTCAGTGGGTCAAAGGGCCTTTTTCTGTGCTATAGATCTCTTTCATTCTAAGCAAATGTAAAACTATTAATGAAGAGTGAAGATGACAAAATTTGTGTGAGTAGCGAAGCCATTTGGTCCCTTTAATGAAAAGCTAAAATTTTGCAGTAACACAAGCTCTGAAAGAATACTGTGTAAAGTTCATTTACTTAACTCTCATATTAACTGATCTCTATGATCTCTCATTGAAATGTAAATATTTGTTTTCAATGATTTACACATATATTAGAATGGGTGATAAAACATTGTGAAGCATCTGGTTTACCAAGATGCTTTACTGTCGAAGAGTTTACTATTTGACCATGGATTCCCAGTGGCTTATGTAGAGTTCGGCAAGCATTCATCAAACAATTAACAGCAACTGTAAAAGTCTCTCAGCCTGGCCTTCTAAATGTAATCAGAAAAATTGCACTTTGCACATTATTGCTGCATTATACCTCCTTTGCTCCTTGAATTTGAATTTTTCTCCTTACTCTCTTCTGCTTTCATGCAGCCATATCCCTCTGTATTTTACTGTACAGTAACAGAGAATGGCTAGAATCCTCAAGTGTCACATTCCCAGTGTCCCTCCTTTTGCCAAGTTAACATTTATTGTCCAGTGATGCTTCTTCAGAACTGATTACCACAGCCATCCCATTATCAGCCCCAAGGGGTCCCTATTATCAGCTATTGATTCACCCAGGCTGACCTTTAACCTTCCCTTTGTCTATCTGACTGTTGTTCACTCTCTCTCTCTCTCTCCCTCCCTGGGCTCCATCGTTTACTCATCCCCCACCACCCCCTTCAGCAGACATGCCAACCTTTTCCCAGCTACAATCAGTTCTGAAGAAGGATCATTGGAGCCAAAATGTTAACTTTGCTGTCTCTCTCTCTCCCGCAGATGCTGCCAGTCCTACTGAGTTTCTCCAACAATTTCTGTTTTGTTTCTGATTTCCAGCATCTGCGGTTCTTTGGGTTTTTTTCCTTTTGTCAATACAGACAAGATGGGTGGTACCCCTCACAAAGCCCTGATAATATCCCATCCCCTACCCTCTCCACCCAACACTCTCTGCCCCACTTCCATATAGGGGCCAGTAGTACAGATTGCAATTGTATCACTGGTACATGCAAAATGTCATCCCCATAATCGCTCAGTTTTAAATAATTGAAAATGCTGAAGTGAACCTTGATGTTTTGTGTTTGTTTTCAGGTTTCCTATTTCTGGATGTCCTACCTGACAATGACCTGTTTGTTTGCATTTATCCTAAGCTTTGGCCTGGGACCGGGTGGGTATATTCTCAATGAAGAGCAAGTCAACAAAGGTTCACAAACAGAGTTCCACAATTCTAATTACACCTTTTGACTCCAAGGCAGCAAAGTCAGCAATTTTTTATTCTGAACCCACTCACCTTTCATATCTGGTACCTAAAAGAAGCACCATTGCCTTGTACTGGACCATGTTGGGCATGCTGCAATCTTTTTGAGTCCCCTGGTTGTTTGTAGAGACCCTCTTGTGTGAGGGTTCCTCATCACAGCTCATGGTGTAAGGGCATCTGGTAGGTTTGCAACCACAGGTTTACAACAGGATTATAACCTATTTCCCAGTAGAGATCAACAGGATCTAAACGTAGTCTCATGTGGAAGGAGGAAAGCCAGCTGACAGTCTAATGAGAAAAGGCTCTTGTATTAACAAGTTGTAATTGATTGCACAATAGCAACTATCTACAATTTACCTTGCTACAATGGCTTGCTACATAGTCCATAGATGGTTGTTACTAGGACCGAGGAAGGCTTTGATGTTAAGTCTGGATCCTTCAAGATCCAAAACTGATTTCCCACTTGAGCTGCAGATGATATCATCATGTTGAGCAGTGCTAATGTACCCATCAGCATTATCCCTTTCAGACATTACACTACATCACTGTATCTCCAAATAACTCTAAAATCATCTTTAAATTTTACTTGAGTTTGCTGAATATAGACCCATTTTGCTGAAGCTTTTCATCTTATACCAATCAGGACATTTGCAAGAATTCTAGAGTAAAATTCTAACAACATTTTATACTGTAAGAAAAGAGCATGCTGATTGATTGGCAAAGGAAATCTGGTAGAGGGTATTGTCATGGAGAATGTGGCAGTTAAAATTACTTTTAAATCAACTTACTTGGAAATGTGGATGCACCAATGGCGCAGATGTGACTCAAATCCGGACCTTCTACCCCAGAGGTAGGGATATTGCCACTGTCCTACAATGATCTCTGGTGCTGCACCAGTTAGATGATAACTTACAGTTAACTGCCATCTGGGTTGAAATTTAAATTAGCCAAAATGAATCTAATTAGTTGGTGCATTTCCCTGGGAATTGAACCAGAGAATGACTGTTTCCTGTTTTGAGTGAGACAGTCACAGCATTGTTTTTGTTTACAAATAACAGGACTCTGTGATTTCATAAGCACAAGCATTCCACATTGCTGGCCTGACTGACAATCTTAAATTGGTTGTCAGTGAAATTCCCAACACACTCTAGATTATTTAGTAGATGGTGTTTGATCGTGGAATTGTCAAATATCGGACACTGTTTTGAGTTTTGCCAGCACAGGCTGGTTGGGTAGTCGGTGCTAGCCAATTATGAGCAACAGCAGCATCCTGTTGGTGGCGAACAATAGTGTTCAAAGAAACCTCCACCCATCATACACAAGAATAATCTGGTGCTACCTTTCAGTACCATGTAATGCTAGGCATTTAGGCTGTACGTCCTGAGGACTCTCAGCTTAGCAGCGCCATTGGTAGAATTGCTGCTACAATGGTTGGAGGAAGATCAAGTGAAGTCACAGTTCTCATTTACCAGGCCAAGCACACAGACAGGGTGTATGTGTATGTTGGGGAGGGTGGAGCTTTATACGATGTAACGACAGTGCTGTTAGATTAGGGAGGGTGGAAATAAGGCTCTCCATGGGTCATGCAGCAGGCATACCCGACCTGGAATCCCGTGCCAAAGTTTGAGTTGTGAAAGTTACCAAGGATAAAGTTAGAAGGGCCCGAGGAATCTTGAGTAGGGTCATTGTTGGACATGTTTATCAAATAATAAAGCTGAATATATATACACACAATATTAGAATATAAATCAGAGGTGGTTGGGACTCTCACAGACTCCTTGTTGATGGTTGGAACAAGATTTACAATTGTACCCTGATCCAGGAAATTGATGGTGTTAACCCAGATTTTATGTATACTGCCTGGTTCCCAAGCTGCATCAACACAGCACAGATGATGGAGAAATGTTTCCCCAAGTCTCCCATGAATGAGCATCACCAAGTGTCTACCTTGTCCAAGGTGGACATTCTCACTGTAGACAGCAGCAGACTGACAGAGAGTTCACACGTCGATGCTCCTTAACTAAACAGGGATTATCCATGGACTAATGACAGTTGCCCCCAACCATTGCAGTCACTCTGCATAATCCATTTAGTGTGGAATAATTTTAATTCTTGTAATAATGTTTGATCCAGGGGGTGTGACCAACACCGTGACAGGGGAGCTGTTCACACAATCCACACGTCCTGCAGCGTACATGATCAGCAACTCTGTGAACTGGATCAGCTTCTTCCTTATCAGTATCGTGTTCCCTATTATTGTGGTAAGTACCTTCAGTAAGTTTGGGAAACCCAATAAACTGTTCTGCCACAGAAACCAATTAGACTTCCCACAATAGCGGGAGATGGTTGTTGGGGGGTGGGGAAGGGGGGGGTGGTGGTGGTGGGGTGAAGGTGGTGAGGGGTGAAGTATGGCGGAATGGGGCAGTGGGTGAGTACATTTGGAATGGTGGGGATAATTGGAACAGAGGGTCCCAGCTGGAGTTGTGTCAGGGATTGATTGGGGATCATGAGGGAATGGAGAGGGAGTTGTAATGAAAGAGGTGGACACAAGTACTTTGAATAGCTGGGCAGGATTCTCTCACCCTTCCCCGGTGTTCCTTGAATATGCTAACTTTATTTGACACGTCTGCTCACTGTTGTGTGGGTTTGCTTGGCAGGAGGGTCTGCAGCAGTTTTGCTTCCTCATCTTCCTGGCTGAGTGCCTCCTGGGGACACTGTTCATATACATCACCTTACCCGAAACTAAAAACAAGTCCTTTCTGGATATTGAGATGGAATTTCAAGCTCGGAATTTCAAGAACAAAGAAACTGAGAGTCCCAACGGAGCCATGATGCTGCCACGTTCCTCAAAACTTTAATTGGCATCCAAAAAACCAGCCAGTCTGTTGCACTGTGATGGACACCATGGAAATGCACCATTGTCCTGATGAAATCATTCAACCTGACTGCAGAAGAGAGGAATTGATGATACTTCATTTTAAGAGTATTTAACCCACCTTACCACCTCCTGGGGAACTGAGCTGAGCAGTTTTGTGGACCAGATTTTGATTTGAATTTTTACTGCAATTACAATCAGCACAGATTTTCAGCACTTCATCAGACGCTGATTATTAAATGATTTAAAACTGAAGTGGAGGTGAGTTGGTAAAAAATGTCTGAACGTTATTAAACTTGCTATAGTCTTAATAGAACTTAAAACACCTCTATCCAAAACTTCTGTCTAAACATGCTGTAATGAACAGATGAAATAAAAGTTAATCAAAAATCTAATCCTGGTATCTGGTTTGCACAACAGCGTGCTTACAGGGAAGCTGATGGCTTGGGTGTTATTATCATTAAGGAGAAAGTGAGGTCTGCAGATGCTGGAGATCAGAGCTGAAAATGTGTTGCTGGAAAAGCGCAGCAGGTCAGGCAGCATCCAGGGAACAGGAGAATCGACGTTTCGGGCATAAGCCCTTCTTCAGGAGGGCTTATTCCTGAAGAAGGGCTTATGCCCGAAACGTCGATTCTCCTGTTCCCTGGATGCTGCCTGACCTGCTGCGCTTTTCCAGCAACACATTTTCAGCTCTGTTATTATCATTAGACAATTAATCCAGAAAATTACTTAATTCTCTGGGTTTCAATCGCACCATGGCAAGAAATAAATAAATCTGGAATTAAGAATCTAATGACCATGGAAGTACTGTCAATTGTTGTGGGGACGTGGGGGGGGGGTGGGGGGGGTGGGAACATCTGTTTGACTAATGATATTCAGGAAAGGTAGTCTGGCTTCCACACTTAGTCTAGTCTACATGGGACTCCGACCTGCGACAATTAGTTGACTCTCAACTGCCCTCTGAGATGGCCTAACAAGCCACCTGTTTCAATCACAACAAAGCTACTCACCATCTTGGAGCTCAACAGTTGGAAATGTATCACCTTTCCTTCATTATCATTGGGTCAGAATCTTGGAATTCCCTTCCCTATTGTGTCAACTTACAGCTGATGGACTGCAGAGGTTCAAGAAGATAGCTCACCATCATCTTCTCAGGGCGAAAGTGAGGACTGCAGATGCTGGAGATTAGAGTCGAGAGTGGGGTGCTGGAAAAGCACAGCAGGTCAGGTAGCATTCGAAGAGCAGGAGAATCGATGTTTCGGGCAAAAGCCCTCCTGATGATCCTATCATCTTCTCAAGGGCAACCATGGATAGGCAATAAATGCTGACCCAGCCAGCGATGCCCACGTCCCATGAGAGAATGAAGAAAACACATGGGCATAAAGAGTCTCAACTCTGAACTGCATTGAGCTGGTGCATATGCCCTGGCTCCACTTGGTTATAAATTGGCTATATTTAATAGCACATCATAAAACTCTGGAATTGATCCGATTGAGTTGGTCCACAGATAAGTGATTAAATGCTTTCAAATCTAACACTGCAGAGTAATTTAAAAAAATTCTTTCACTGCATATGGAAATTGCTGGTTAGATCAGCATTAATAAGTCATTAGGAATGAGCAATCAGAAGGTGAGATTTAGATTTTATTGGCACGTGTACTCGAGTACAGGAATACAGTGAAAAGTGTACAAAGTCACCACTCTGGGGCGCCATTTTAGTACATAAAAAACAAGATTAGAAACAAAAGCAGCATAAAAGAAGCAGCCAAAAGAAAAGGAAACATTGAGATCCCTCCTCTGCCTCTGCTATAAGTTCTCACTGCTGTCAGTCTGCCAACACTCAGGTGCCCAGAGTCTCTGCACGCCACCACAACTGGATCTTCACCCCTACCATCCAGTGGCTCTCGTCTCGCCATGACCTGGGTGAGCTGTCCTCTTGTACCTCTGCAGTCCATGGAGCAATGGAGAGGGTTGGAAGAGTTGGGCAATAAGGGCACCCACTGTGATGTTAGGGTTAATAGATCCATGATACTGATTCAGCAACACTGATGGAACAGCAGTATCATTCCAAGTCAGGCTGGTCAGTGGGTGGGGCTTGGAGGCTAAAGATATTCTCCTGCACCTGCTGCCCTTATCCTTTGAGATGGGAGAAGTCACATGTTTAGAAAGTGCTGTGGACAGATCCTTGGTAAGTTCTTGCAGAGTATTTTGTAGTTCTGCATCTGTGAATCAGTGGTGATTGGAGTGAGTACTGAAGGTGCTTTGTTCTGAATGGCATCATGCTTTTTGAGTGTTGGAGGTGCACTCACCCAGGTAAGTGGGGAATATTCCATCACAGTCCTTGGCTTGTTAGTGGTTGATAGGCTGTGGGGAGTCAGCAGCAGAGTTACTTCCACAAATTTGGGTTGTAGCCACAATATATATACGTATGGGCCAAGACAGTTTCTGGTCAATGATAATTCTCAGTTTATTAGTGGAGGTTCAACAATGGTAATGGCATTGAAGATGGCTAGACTGTCTCTCATATGGAGGTGTGTATTGTTTGGGATTTGTAAGGCTCTAATGTGACTTGCCACTTATCAACCAAGCCTGGCTATTGTCTAGGTCTTACTGCATTTGGACATGGACTACTTCAAATTCTGAGGAGTTGCAAATGGTACTGAATAATGTGCAATTATCCCCAGTCCTGGCCTTATGATGGAGGGAAGGGCTTTGAAGAAGCGGCTGAAGATGGTTGGGCCAAGG